>NC_135265.1:130428115-130732282 GCF_051311805.1 Agelaius phoeniceus | reverse complement strand
TCTCCTGTGTATCTGATCATATCACAATACAAGGCAAAAATAATTCCATCTGGAACTGCACTGTAAGTCACATTTGAGATGTAGTAACTGCCAGCTGTGTCCTCAGAGATATCTTTCACAGCACAATGAAGAGGGCAAGGGAATAATAAATAAAATAGACACAGACTGTAAAGTTCCTACCTCACTAAGAAAGCCTGAGTTCCTTAGTAAGTCCAGTAGTAATAGGACCTTCATTTTAAAACATTCAGAAGAGCACTAACATCTCTATGCCAATGAAAAGACTGAAAAAAAGCTAAATAACTGGAATGCCTAGCTTAACTCCAGTTAACAGCAAAGACTGTTCACTGCCCTTATGTGGCCTGAGCCTATCCCTGTCACAGGCCTGGATCCTGCCTCATCCATGTACCCACCCCCATGGGAAACAGGGCATCAGCAGGCCAATGAGGATCCAAAAGCCTCTTCACATTTTATAATCATAAAGACACCCACAACCCTGATTTACAGCATGCTTTAAAACACTGTGGTCAAACTTCAGTTACTGGCTGTTAAGAAAAGAAACAAAAAGAAACACATAAAGATATACAGGAAAGTAAGCTAGAGACATTGTTTATAAGTATAACAAGAGAGCTTCCTGTCCTATTGTTAAAGTCAGCATGTGATCTGTAAATTAAGAGCTGTTTCTTGTAGGTATGGCCATCCAATGAAATGCCTACCTAGAATACACACCCAATAGCTCCCATGTGGTAAAGTTGCTATGTGACTTGTAAACTCAAAGGGATATTTCATATGTGAAAATCCTACCCCTACACCACCCTCTCTCTTGCCAGACTTTGTTCCCCACCACCAGACTTTCCAAGATGTAGGGAGAGAGAGCTCAAGGGAATTTATCAGACCAGATGGGTCTTTTAACCTTAGCAGGATCATGCAAGCCTTGTTCCGATTTCAGATTCAGTCACTGCAGCCAACAACAAAAATCCAAGGGAGGGCTAAGTTAAGCACCATGTAAAACTTACCAGAGAGAGCTTCATCATCACAATCTTGAAATAAAAATAGGCTAAAATATTTTATAAATTCTCTCAACAGACCCACTTCACACAATGTAACCTTCAAAAATAAAGAAGGTCAGAAGCTTCACTATACATTAGCATTAGAATAAGGAAGAAGTGTTCAATACCTATTACTGTAACTTAACTGTTTATAAATTTTCCCTTATGTCCCATTTAACTGCTCATTTAAAAGTAAATAAATATAAAAACTAAATATATAAAAGAAATATAAAAATATATAAATATATACAAAATAAAATATATAAAAATAAAAATAAATAAATAAAAGTAAACCACTCCCATATTCCAGCATGTGAATTTGTGATGAGTTTCATAAGATTCAAAGCAACATAAAAATGCAATAAAATAGACTGTGTTTACTACTGTCATCTATTTATTCTCTAATGCAATGTTATTCCAGATCTTTACTACTAAATCCTCAAATCCTGTTGTACTGTGAGCACTGTGTGCTCTGAGCATCACAAATACATATTTTTACAGGATTTGTGTATTTTCCAGGCTGATGAAGTTCTCTTGTTTTTCTAGGAAATACCTACACATCCTGCCCTTTAGTGAAAACACCAGTCTTGTAGGGTTCTCTGCACAGGCTTCTGACGAGAGCAGACTTGAGCTCTGTTGGACTTTCATTATCAATAATGCATAAGGAGGAAAAACCCTATCTGGCTTGACCTTTGAGTTGCTTTTAGTTTGCTGTGGCCTCTCTACATCTTCTCTGAAAGAGGGCAGAAGTAGCACCAATAGAAAATGCAGACAATATTTGCAGGACTAGCTGCACAATGGGATAGTGAGGACAGAAAAATCAGGCAGAGGTGAGCCCACTAACTGTGAGAAATGGATTTGTAAGGAATTCTCAAAACCTGACAGGAAGCTCACACAGTCTTGTATATCTGTATGCAAACACTGAGATAAGGTGTGCTGACTTGGGAAGGCCATGGAATAGAGATGACATTGTTGAGAGAGAGATTGAACTAGAAACAAGTTTCAACAAGTTTCAAACTATGGCCTTGTAAAAAGACAAGATATTTTAGAAAATTAGAACTGTGAAAGATGTATTGTAGCAGGACCACGTGGGGCAAAAATGTAGGCGATTTCTGTTAGAAGTATTAGCAGCATTGTGTGGCAAAAGCTAGTAGGCTGAAAAACATTTATAAGGTATTGTAACCAGGAAATAGGTTGGCTTCTGACAGAATGGTGTTGAGTTTTACATCTCTTATGTCTCAGCCTTCATCAAGACTGACAATGGAATCTTTTAGAACACCTCTCAGTTGCCCTGTCTCTGGAAAGCTCGGAATAATCTAACAACTCACCACCGAATCTGACTGGGAGAGTTGTCTGATTCTGGCTTAGGTTCTGAAAAATCAAAGCATAACTTTTAAACAGCCATAACCTAAAAGAATGCAGTACCATTGAAGCATTCCTAAATTCCACAGTGACCATAATCTCCTGAGTTTGCTCAGGAAAGTGGTGTGACAATTATAGAGAAAT
Organism: Agelaius phoeniceus; assembly: GCF_051311805.1. Lineage (NCBI taxonomy): Eukaryota > Metazoa > Chordata > Aves > Passeriformes > Icteridae > Agelaius > Agelaius phoeniceus. Next base: position 130,729,730 of record NC_135265.1, on the reverse strand, counting down.
CTCTTCAGTCCTGAGAATACTACTGTCATAGCTACTCTGGCAGATCATGCCACCTCATGCTTTGGTCACAGAGGATGGACTTTCTTTGTCTGAGCATAAGGTGGAAGGGTCAGGTTTCTCTTCTTCCTAAGCCTGACGATCCCAAAACACTTCAAACTCTGAATCACAGTGACAGCATTGTAAATTCATTGTAAATTCAGTTCAGAAAGGTTTTCTCCAGCTGTATCAGTGGGTTCAAAGAGCAGACATGTTTTTTTGTGCATGGAAAAATGTAGACATCAAGCTAAATATAGATTGGAAAGAATTGTTTCCAGTTAAAATTAAAAGAAACACACTAGGAAGGTTTTCCTTATCCCTGCTAATATCAGGACTGTTACCAGAGATGGCAGCAGACCTTTAAAATCACTTGTCCCACAGTCAATTCAGACACCAGATATGACGGGAAGAAAGTTTCATAGTCCAAACACAAAAGATAAAAAAGTGACTATCACTTTTTATTCTGTCTGCCACTGTTGTCCTCACAAATTACTGCAAGAAACTAGCCACAGACTAGTGTGTTATCCCTTGGTAGTGCAATACTAAGCATAACAGATGGCATTTCCAAGGAATGGCAAATGCAGATCTCAGATTTAGTAGGATTTCGACTGTTTTTATTTCTTGGATCAAAGCACACTGGTATATGCTGTCTGAGCACCAGAATATTAGGGAGTGAAGGTTGTAAAATCTACCTCCATCACAAAATAACAGTGAATGTAGCAATTTACAGTGACAAAAGCTAAATAATTCCCAAAAGCCCTATTTCATCTTTAAGACTACAAAAGAAGAAATGGTGTCTGCAGCGTTTGAAGTGTCATTGCTTCTTAACAGTATCACATAAACGTTAAAGATATATAAAAGTAACATACGGAGCAATATACAACACCACTGTCTGTCTTGGAAAGTACCTTGACCCACTGCAAACTGACAAGTTTATCAAGCACAACTGATTAATGATTTTTAAAGTATATCGGAAAATCCTTTCCTTACTCAAGGCCCCTATACAAGTTTCTTGTCCAAACATCTCTCTTTCTTTCTTCTACCCTATTAGCACCTGCTTCTCTCTCCCCAAATCAGAATTCCTATCTCCCTGGCACCTCTAAGGCTTTTTGCCTTCAGCATATCCCACCTCACAAGTCTGTTGCAGGGTCCAAGGCGGACTCTAACATGTTCCCCTGGAAGAACAGGTCTTGGCATTGCCTCAGGTGGTGAAAACCCCATGGCAGAACAAAGCCAGCAAGGGGTCACCTTGTGTTATCCAGTTTATGGTTCCTATGCACAGATAGTGTAAGTTTTGAGGCTGGACTAGCACGTATCAGCTCAACAGAGTACAGCAAACACATGCTCAGCTCCCTCATACCTACAGCCAGTTGAGAACCACCTTCACAAACTTAGATTGCAAAGGTACAGCAGAAACATGGGTGCACACTTTTCTGTACAGTGACAAGAAATTTTAGAATCCCATGACAAAGAGCAGCACCCATTGGACAGATGCATGCTTTGTTATTGCTGGTAGGATTAGGAAATGAGGGCAACCAAAGAAGCCTTGCTTGTGCACACATAAATGTGCAAATACACAAAATAAGCAGAGCCGTTGTTGCTCCTCCTCCCCTGGCATAAGAAGGGAACTCTAGCTGGACGTTTCAAACACAAATCAACCAGTTGTGTAAACAATATTTGGTTGCTACTGGTTTCAAATTGTAACTAGCAATTGTTTACTGTGTGTATTGCAACAGCTGTTACAGACATTCCAGAGCCAGCACTAGAACAGCACCAACACTGCAAACACACAGAAAGCACCAAGGGACACAAAACAAGTAAAGAAAAGCATGCAGAAAAAAAGATGCATCAGTAGTGCAGTTTTAACAGCAACTGCCAGCTAAGACGTAAGTGAAGACTAGATCATTTCTGACTTCAGTGTTCAAGAACTTTCAGCCACACTATGCCAAACCAAAGGCAGTTTAATTATGAATGTGTGTCTATGTATTTTCTGATTCTGTCACATGTGAAGGAAACCTGAACTTGACAGCTAAATGCCATAGAAGCAGAAGTCATGTAATATTAAGAAGTCAATTGTGGACAATTCTAAGGACTCAAAATCTCATCTGCAAAACCAGCAATGCCCCCAGCCCTCTGGTACAATAACCTCCTCAAAGCCCACAGAAAATGCTCTTATATGTCTTCATATAGAGAGGTTTATGCTTTCCTAATTGAAATTATATTAATTTTTCTCCACTTCTCACAAATAGAAACTTTCAACACAATTCTAGAAGGCCATTACCAGTAATATTCTTTCTGCAGTATCTGATGTCTGGATATAAAGTCTAATATTGCTGCCATCAGCAAGGTAAACATCCAAAAATGCTCTCTGTGTTTGGATCTTAAACATATCCTATCAGGTAGAAATGCAACACTGTTTTACTGCTTTCCATATTGCTGAAATCCTTCTGAAGATGCTGATGTTCCATTCCCTATTTATTCAGGTAAAATTAAAAAATTGATATTACCATTTTTACACATAAAGTTACTAAAACTACCATTAAAGCTTGCAGATGACAAAAAATAAATATGCAGAACAGCAAATGGGAAGATATTGAAGAATTAGAGGAGAGTCTTTTTAGTGTTAAGTGCCACAGACTACCTGGTGTCTCAGTGTTTGCAGGCATGACACAGTCACTTCTTAGGAAGTAGAGACTCCAAAAAAGAGGAGGTGAATACACAACTGAAGCTGAATTTTCAAAGCCACAATCTTGCCAAAAGGAAAAAGTGCATCCCTGTACCTATACCTGGAAAAATGTCTGGTGAGAGTAATGAGGCTACAGTATCTGAATAGAGCAGAGCCACTGCTACAGGAATACTTTGCAGTGCCCAAAGGTCCAAACCGCTGCACAGTGAGAGGGGGTGTAAAAAGAAACCTGAAAGCATGAAGGTCATGAGAAAACAGGTCTCAAATAAGTGACCTTAGAGAACTGTCTTATGTGTAGACAGAATAAAGGGGTGATTTGCAATCTGGAAAACTAAAGCACAGAAACCAGATCCATTGGCTGTCAGCTGATGATACACAGATCAGACTAGAGGCAAAGCTCACATTTCTAACTGTGAGGTAGTGCACAGGAATGGGATATTCTCCACAGGTTTTAAAGACTGTATATGTCTCTAAAAGACTTTCCTGAGTTCATATTTAGAAAGTGTCATGCCTTACTCTGCATGAGAAGTCAGTTACTCATATCAGGAAGATGGGAACTAGTTTGAGAACACCCTTGGGATTCCCTCTGGATTAGGTGGCACAAACTCATCACTGCAGCTCCTCCTCCTGCTGACTGCCCTCAATGGTCCTTCTGCTGTTGGTGTTAATTGAGAAGAGCTACTTCCCTTCATAATCACAGCAGAGGAAAATGCTGGAATTGTACATAACTGCATGCAACATTAAATTTTAGTTTCTTGTATCCACCTTTGCTAGCCTGGCAGAAAACACAGGAGGGTTCCTGGGAACCCTTAGGTTTCAAGAACTCTTGGCATCTTTCTGCAGGTGGTGTCTGTATATTGGACCATCTCCTGCAAGGTCAGCAAGAGCAGGGTGGCAGAGCTGACATCTATGCTGTGTGCTCTATTAACCCTCTTTGGGTACCCTGGAGAACATCCTAGGATGCATGACTCCGATTAACTGACTCAGTCCAGATTGGTAACTTATTTTTTTCAGTCAGAAAGACTATACAAGTACAAACAACAAGTGTTGGTTTGGGGTTATTTCCTAAAAAGAACTGAAAATTAAGAATCTGTTATAAAAGTTTGTAGAATGATATGTGGGGGAAAAGTTGAGGAAAGCCAAACTAAAACAATCTTTCTTATTTAAACAGACTTCTCAAAGATTTTCCTGACACCCAGTATTTCACCTATCTGCATACCCACACATCTGTTTGCATGTGTTAAGGAACAAAAGAACCCCTTCTCAAGGCATTGAGTCCTTCTAGGGATTTAATCTTTATTCCCAAATCCATTTATTTCTTATCCAGGAGATAGGTCTAGTTTTTCCTTTTAATTAAAAAAGCACTACTTTGCTTCTGTGAAGATACAAAAGCCCCTCTGTCTCTTACACAGAGGATCATCTGCTGTCCTTTCTCAACTACCTTTACAATTTTCCTCACATGGGAAGGAGCAGACACTTCCTCACAAATACCTGTGGTGCACATATTTTGGTATGATACATTTCATGTGATAAAAATGTATCTGAAGTGTGGAACAAACATGGGATGCAAACATTATAGTTAGATAAAGGCCCACCCCTCATTGTTGCCTCTCAACGAGCAGCAAGCAGGTCACTGCAGAGCCAGTGTACTGCCTGGGGCTCGGCAGTGCTGGGGGTTAAAAGGCACAAGTACCAGAGTAAGTGCTTCGGGGTGTGTGCTGTTCATGCTGAAACCTCCACAGGGAAAGTACACGGAGGACTTGATGCATCTGCTTTTCCCAGATCCTCACTGCCACCCCTGCAGCTTTTACAACCTGGATACAGGGCACCTCTTCCACTGTGGCAGCCCAGGGCTGGGAGCACAGAGGTCACATTACCATTCTGCCACTCCAAGATAGTCCCACCTGGCAGCACCCCACCCTCATTGCCACCTCTCTACTCAGGAATCATGAGGGAAAAAACACAAGCATGATTCAGGGTTTCAAGCTACTTCTAAGCAGTTTGAGTTCTCCAAGAACACTGTGCAGCATATTAGTAGGCAGATTAATTTGAGGATCTTTAAGAAAGGATGTTAGAGGAAATAAAATCTCAGTTCCATCTAGAATAGTCACATTAAGTATGACTGTTTGACACTTAAACCAGCAGTTTCCTCAGCTGCTTTTTTTTTAAAGGTGTTATCTTATTTGATTCTACTGAACTAGAAGCACAGCTTCACATCATGGGGGATGAAGTCACTACTTATCTCCAACTTTTGATAACTTTTAGTTTCAAAAGGGCATGTATTAACAGAACAAGGGAGAATGGATTTAAACTGAGGGTGGGTTTAGATTAGATATTAGGCCAAAAATCTTTACTGTGAGGTGTTGAGATGCTGGAACAGCTTGCCCAGAGAAGATGTGGATGCTCGATCCCTGCAAGTGTTTAAGAACAGGGTGGGGAGGGCTCTCAGCAATCTGGTGCAGCAGAAGGTGCCCCCACTCATTGCACAGGGATTGGAACTATATGATCTTTAAGGTCCCTTCCAACCCAAACCATTCTATAATTCTGTGATTCCCTTAGTAAGGTTATGACACAGCAAATCAAAACCAAGAATCATCCTAAGGTGTTGTGTTTGGGGATTCCCCTCCCCCCCTTCATTTTGTCACCTGCTTTTAACCCAGAATGCAGAACTGTCCATGCCAGAAACTCCCCACATTGTTTGGTGTTACAAATATTTGCGTTTAGCCTCTTATCAGTGAAGTATTGTTGAGACCAAAGAAAATTACTGACATAAAACAAAAGGAGGAAACAGTGCAGTCTGTAAGGCAGGAGAAGACAGAGTTAAGTGAAGAAGTACAAATACAGACATGTCCCTAAAATAACACAATAGAATCCAGCATAAGTTTAATACAAATACAATAGAAAAAGCATTTACCAGTGTCAGCAATGATCCATTCAGTAAGTGCACATGGCAATTCTAACATCTTCCAAAATGGACGGAAATTTCTTTCAAAATGAATTTGCAGCAAAAGCTCAGATTTTTTCCCAAGCAACTATTTTAGTTTTGGAAAGAGCACTAAAGGCTTATCTACTCAAAACAGGCACCAACATAAAGAAACCTTGTGTTTAGGCAACAGTAGATGTTCAGTAGAACTATTCATATTTCTTACACTTTTTGTGCAGAATTTCAGGAAACATACCGTGTAATTTCAATTGGACACTTTCTTGTATCCCTTCATATTGTTTGAATATCCCCTTAACAGTGTTACTATTACATGTAGTAAAATCTCCTGAAATATCTAGAACTGCTGTCTACTACCCACTAGTCTGTCCCAGTAGCTTGAAGCACAGCTCAATCATAACATAGGAATACACAATAATACAGAAGCTGGTAAGGCATTTTCTTTGGTCTTTCGGTTTCAGTTTTGATGAAAAAAAGAAAAGTTTTCATAAAGAAAGAAAAGCAGAGACAAACAATAAACCAAAGTAGAAACAAACAGAAAAACCTCAAAATATATATATATTATATAGCAGGAAAGATATCTAGATATCTATTTTTTTTCCACCCATTTTTCCTTTAGAGAACTTAAAGTTAAGTGATTTTGTTTTAACAGGAGTCAAACAACCTGAGTCATCAGCAAGCTCTTAGTGGATCTGTTGCTCACCTAAGAAGCATGGACCATAAAAGGAGAAAGGATGGGAATGAGGTCCTTATTACAACGTATTTGAAAAGAACAGCAGGTCAGGAGACTGAACTGTATCTTAACATTGAAACAAAAATAAAACAGACATCCTTAAAATTCTTCAGAGCTTTCTATGCTAGAAAACTTCCTCCTTGGCCAGCACATAATGCAAGTCTGAAAGTATAGGAACTTCCCATATGAAATTCAGATGAAATTCAGTTCTGTGTCCAGCTGCACTTTTGAAATAGAAATTAAATAAATAAGAAACACAACCTAGTTTGATATGGACAAATAACATTTTTAGAGCAGTGCTAAAATCTTAGCTACTCAGTCTTCTGTTTGTGTACATACACATCCAAACATATTTGTGAGCTACTGAGTGAGAGGAGAGGAATGTTCCAAATGTGCATTCCTCCTCTGCTTGCACAAACGGTGTGATGCAAGGTCAGGGGAGCAGAGATCGTGTGGTCAGAGAGGGAGGCTCTAGTGAAGGAAAGCCTGTGATCAGAACAGCTTTGATTCTGGTTACACCTGCAAATTTCTGGGTCACATTTTACTTTCATTTCCAATACCATACACACCACAACTCTCTTGTGGTATTCAATCCTTGTCCTCATGCTTGCTTTTCAGAAAGAAAACCACCTTATACCAGAGTCCTTTGGTAAAGAACCACATAAGAATGCTACTTTTTGCCTGTTATCAGGCTCTGCTCCTTTGTATTTGCTCAAGTACTCAACTTTTCATCTATCCTTTCATCAACACCTGAATCCTTTTCCTCATGTTAGAGCCTGCTGTTCAGCACAGACTGGAAAAAGTCAGTCTCCTAGATTCCCAACTCCACACTTCTGCTGCTTCAAGGAAATGTTTCTCAATTCTATTCATAAGTGCATAATGACTGGCTGTCCTCACATTTGCATCCTCAATACTCCACATTATTGCATGGATGCCCAACACAAGCAGACCACAATCTCAGGTTGCATTCAAGGATGCCATGTGTTGCATGAAAATGAGACTGATAGGGATATATGTACCTGTTCAAACTGTCTTTCTCCTGATGAAAAAGGAGAAGACACAACACAATCACAAGGTCATCTCTTGTTTGTGGCTTCTTGCAAGAACCACAGCATTTGTCTTTAGGAGCTGGAGGTAGTAAGGGATAGACTGAATCAGTCTCTCCAGCTTGGTCATTGTTCAAGTTTTTAGAGTCTGAAGGAGTGGAAGGGCAAGGGTGTTAGGGGGTAGATCATTCAACTCTGTGTTCAACTTTACTACATGATAGTGTTGGTAAATACTTTAGCAATGTTTGTTTTGAGCAAAACATCCATTCTGTCAAGCTGTCTCCCATTGTGTTGGGTGTCCTGCTGTCCCCTGACAGCTCCTCCTGTGAGATAAGTTACTGGGCAACAGCCAGAGTATGCCTGCTGTAACCTCTGCAGCAGGAAAAGGTGGTGCCAAGCAAAAACAGGCACCTGGAAAGCTGGGTTAGCCTGCATGGGCTTCTTCCAAACATGAGTTGGCCCTGTTAGGTTAGGATGTGGTCAGGGGATGCAGCTGGTTGGTGTGATGCTGAGTGCAGCCACACGTCATGTTCAATAAGTCCAGCAGCTGCAGTAAAGCCATGGTCCTTGCACAGCACTCCCACTCCAGCACACACTTCACACCCCCATTCAGAACAAACACAGGACAAGGACCAAAAAAGTCTTAAATTGAGTGTGATTTTCCCCTTTGCATATTGTATTTTAGTCAGTGACACATACAAATCCCTTCACGTAGAAGATTAAATACCGCTGTTTAAGGCAAACCAAGAAAATGAAGTAAGTACTGACTTATTCTCTTAGGTAAGTATTAACTTCTCTCTCATAATGAAAGATAGACATGAAGGTGAAAAAAAGTCAGCAATAGAATTTTTAGGAAAACGTATCCCAACCCTAGCAGGTTCATTCACCTCTAGTTTCCCATGTTTTCATTCAATAAAAAATGAAGGTTTCTATTATAAAAGCTGCACTGGTTTGACCTACAGACATATCTGTGCTCAATAAAGTGCTGTGGTGGCAGAAAAGTGACTGCTTCCCATTCATCAGCACCTACAGTGCAGTCCCTCTGCCTCTTCTCCCATATCAGCTGCCAGGTTGCTTGCACAGGTGTGTGCTAACTTGTTTCAGATTGCCAAGACTGACTACTCAAGGCCAGTCCATGCCCTTGCCAGAAAAGGAACATACTTTTTCATATTTTTAATGATTTTTTATTCATTAGTCATCCCTCTTGCAATATGAGATGAGCAAGTTTGGGGTAATGCTTGGTTTTAACACTAAATATCAGTAACACAGAAGCATTCACTATGTATTCCCTCCTGAGAAACATGTAGGACACTAAGAGCTGCCTACACATCTTCCACAATGGGGAAGAAAAGAACAGCACAGAGGTGCATTAAGAATGAACTTTACTCTGTCTTTCAATACTGTTGCAGAAATTTTGTTACTCTGCCATAAAACATCTCTCAAGCAACAGTATGCTAATAAATACTAGAACATGTACAACAAGGACAGTTTGCTGGGTGAGATTCTTTAATAGCTAAAATGAATATTTATTCAAGTGTCAGTTGCACCAATAAAAGGCACTTGCACAGGTAATGACAATTAATGCACTCTTGTCTTTCACAGAGTTATTTGATCTCTATTTGGAGATTGGTTTTTACCATAATGGAAAAACACAAAAAGCACTACTGCCATTTGTATTTTGAAGCAGCATTTATGTAAGCACAACCATGTTAAGCTTTAATTGTATGCAAATAAAGCTGCAGAGCTACTGTCTTTGCCAACCAGGAAGCCTAAACATAGCTTATTAAAATCTATTGTATTGTGGAACAGAAATTTGGGTTCATTTTTTTTGTCTTGAGAAGGTGCTGATCTTGCACCAATGTTTAAGGAATAATTCTGTGCCTATCTTGACCTCTACAAAGCAACTGACTGCTTTTGGTAGCACAGTCATTACATGCCTTTATAAGCATACACAGGTGTACATAACCTGTAAAATTAGTACTGCACATGTACTTATCAAGTCACCCCTCCTCACCAAAAGGGCCTGGTTTAGAGAAAAAAACTAAAATATACATTTTTTCTGCTGGTGCATTAAGAGAAATCCACAATGTTGTCATGTCCAAAGACATCTTTAAACCCTGGAAACTGATATTTTTAAGAATTATTTCCTGCCAGAACTTTGTAGAAGAAAAGTCAGTTGGCAGTGTTTGACAGCATATTGCAGGCAATCCTGATGGATTTAACTTTCTTTAGCAGCCCAGTTATCAGTCTCATCAAGACTAATTAAGACTCAGCAGTAATTACTGGGAGTCATCCATAGGGCTATGGCAGGCATTGGATCAGAACTAAAAAGACTGATCTTACAACAGAAGTCATTCACTGTCTTTAGCACTCCAGTTGGTCTGAATTTAAGAGACTGTAAATAAACAGTATCTTTTTATTTACAAAGTATGCAGGAAAAACCTTTCTAGAATTTGCTAGGAATACTTATTCATATAATTTTCTATAGCCCTCCTGAACTCCCCTTACATACCTTAGTCACACATAGCAAGTGAAGAGCTCTTGAGACACAAACCTCTTATTTGGTCCTTCAAAGCACGCCCACTTCCCAGAACAGTTCACTTCAAGCAAGGTTACCACAGCACACCAAGCACTTCCCAGAAAACCAAAACAGCATTCCCTCCCTAAATTACTGTGCAGTCAGATATACTGCACCCACCTGCTCCAAAACACCACTATTCTCATTAGAACCACAGCAATGTGAAAGGAGGAATGGAAAAGGGACGTACAACAACTTGCAACAGTCAGACAGAAGCACAAGTTACCAAGGCTCCAAGCCTGCCAAAGAAAGATCACACATGCCATGGACCACATTTAAATGCATTTGAAAGTCACCTAGGCTACAACAACCCAAATATGTGCCAGATTCTGCCCATCACTACAATTGCAAGATAAGAGAACACGACATTTTCCCAGCAGTCATCAGTACACTCAACAGTGCAAACCACTGACACTATCAAAAAGCATTTACAATTGCAAAATCCAAGAATGTGTGTAATCCCTCTATTGAGTTCTCACAAAGACTTTCCTGTGAACTGTTTAGAGGCAAAAGATTCATCAGATATGCCACAGAATATAAAAACAAAGCATGCAGTTCTTTCCATGTGAGAAACAAGTTTGTACATGGGGAAAAAAGCAATAGAAATATTATTATTATTGCCACCCAGGCTTCACAAGAGCACTCTGTCATTGGAACTCACTGCTGTACAAGGCAGACTGTTACTCTAAGAACACAAGGAGAGGAAGAGAGCAAAGGAACCTGGGAGGTAGGATAATATTTCAACTTTCATATAACAAACTATTTGGTTGAAAAATTCAAACTTACCTGCTGTAGCTTTCAAAAAAAATTATGAAGGCATCGCTATTTGTAATATTTTAATCCAAAGTAACTGAAAAACAAGTGGAAAATGGGGAGGGAGGAAATGTAGCCAACAGATGAAAAACATGGCCAGTGTCTCAAAACATGACTTATGACTAAATAGTCAGTGTTACTTTAATCATCCTTTGGTTTCTGCCCAGCTGCCTTTATCAGTCTGTTAAATAACTGAAACTATGAGCAGGGCAAAATACATGGAATGCTGCTTTTCTCCCAAAGCAAGACCTCAGTAAGGTTCTTGGCCATGTAACTCACGGTCACTCAAGGCTAGTAGCTTTAAAAGAAATGAATACTCAAGTGAAAAAAGAATAACCACTAAGTACAACTTTAAAGACTAATCCTGAGTTTCTGTTTTGTAAGTCTTGGCACAAAATATCTGAGGCCAGAGGCTGCAAAACCTCTTTAAATTCATCTACCTGCACACCCATCCTTTCAGGCAGTTGAAATGATTTCTTCTGTTTTTCTTGGCTTATATGAAACTCACAAGACCCATTCTAGGAATCCTGCAAACCTGTCCTAGAACACAGCACACTGAGATGTAATTTTTCTACAAACTCTTCCTATAATTCTCACAAGTCTTCTTGGAAACTCTTGAAGGGAGGTCGTCCATGTTACTCTTCTACCTGCCCAAGTGCCTGTTATTTTTGCCTCTGTCTCCTACCCACTGGGTGCCATATCAGCTCTGGCAGCTGTGGAGCAGAACCACGAAGGGTGGTTCCACTCATTGATCCAGAGGGACAGAGAATGGGCAGACTACAGGCTGTTCAGAGTGAAACTGCACTTTTACATTTTGGGAAACCAGCAGAAAAGGCATTTGCTTCAGAAATTAGAGAAATACGATACCCAGATGTTCTAAACCCGGTGAACCAACAGCCAGAACAGGGCTGCAATGTTTAGCATTTTAGATACACCCTAACTCATCTCAGTAAGAAAGGTAGAGCACCCTGCAGTCAATATTGTAGGCATATCCTTGAAGGTTTAAGCCCTACATGTGAAAGTTGATCAGGTTGTTATAGCCAGCCTTACCATTCTGAAGATACTGCTCCAGCTGTGACTGCCTCTCTCTCATCTGCCATTGGTTTGGTCATTGTCAGATAAAACTCTGGATGGAAGGCAGGCACAGCGCTCCCAAAATGCTCCTCAGCTGCTAAACAGACAAAGGAAAGCTAAACGAAAATGAGGAAGTATTCATAGTTTCCAAGGAGCTTTCAGTGCTCTCTTGTTTTGACAGCAAGACATAATGTCCCGCAAAAGGCACAGGGCAGCCATCCAGAACCTCCCTGATGGACCTCAGGGCCCACAGCAAAGGCAGAGCCTTTTTCAGGGCAGCCACCCAGAAGACAGCCCAAGTGAGCAGCCTCTTTTGATGTGGGATCCCCATTTTTTACAATCTTACCACCTCTGAGCTCCTGCTCCAAGCCACAAAACCTAATATTATATTAACCTTATCAGCTAGGTCTTACACACAAACAAATTCTGATTACAGATGTCTTCTCTTTCCAGCATGTCCATACAGGATTTCTTTGTTCTGTACCCACAGAACTATTGTTTTACGAGCTGGTAACTTCTGTCCTTGACTTGTGCTACTTAAGAGGCTTTTACTCTTTTGTCTGTGAGAGGTGATAAAAGTTATTGGCTCATCTAATATTGAAAAGGGAAAAAACGACACAAAGCCCAACCAAACCAAACCAAGCCAAACAAACAACAAAACACCAAAAAACAAAACCAAAAAACCAAAACCCAAAAATCTTTAATGAACACAAATTATCTGAAAGTTTGATTTCAGTTCCTCCAGCTATTACAGTTGGACATAATGCCTCTGTACAATAATATGGACATAATGTCTCTGTACAAATCTTACATCATCTATAAACAGACCTGGAGGTCCTAGAAAACCACAATTACACTATTTTACAACTGACATACGATGGCTCCAATAGGTTTGGACAATATTTGGTCACTTGAAAATATAAACATTCTCTACTATAAGCAAACACTCTCAATAGAAGGATAAGCTATGTTTACTTTCTCAAAATTCACATTACTAAACACAGCAAAATACAGCAAGTTTGCCTGGAAACATTTTTTAACCTAAATCAAAACAATGTGTCATCTGATCAGTAAAATGAGACTCCCTACAGAATGCTGAGACATTACCACTAATTAAATTTATGCACCAGTATTCAACTCAGCAATTAGTGTCATGAAATCATGTGAAAGATGACATTTTCCCCTCTGGCCCTTGCTGCCTAAGTCTTTCACATGACTCCAGCAACTGAAGTATGAAGGAAAAAAGTTTATTACTGCAAGAATTAGCAATACCTTTCCTTTTTGTTAGCTAAAACCAGGAGTGAAGCTTAGAATCACAACTCCATTTTCCCTATGCTGGCAACACAGCAGCCTTTCCAAGGGCTTGATTGTTACATATGATGTGTGAAGTGCTCAGAGACACACAGCATAAAAGGGTTAGATAACATGACATGCTTTGGTTTAATGTGAAGCTAACTGCAATAGTGAGTGTAGAGTGGTTTTTATCTTCAAAGCCCTTCACATACATGATTTTCCTCCAGGGAAAACTTATCTCTGCTCTACAGGCAGGCAAACTGAGGAGACAGAGCAAGAAAATTTGGCAGGAGTCTGACAACCAGGTGGTCCTCTCTCTTCCCTCTGTGCTCAGGCCATGCCTCACCTACAGAAAGTGGTGCTGTCTGTTATCATCACTTCACACAAACTGAGACTCTGGCCTACTTAAAAAAATAATTAATTAATCTCAGTGCCAGCTGCTGGGTAAGTTTCTTGAAATGCAATCATGTGTCCTCAGGATCTGGGCTACAGAGAAGAGAAACTTCTTACAACCAATTATATTTTTTCACATCCCAAAGAATTAAAGGAAAATGCCTTTAAGTGTGTATTTGTGTATGGTGCTGAAAACCCAGATAGGATGTTCTAACCTGGTGGAAGAGGTATTTAGTCATCATCCAAGATTTCCACCTAAAATAGATAGAGTAGCTTCCCTAAATATGACAATTTTAAGCTCTAAAAGCTATTATCTTCAAAAAGAGGAATAAAGACACAGGCCATAGTTGGTGCTGTTTCTTTTTCATCTTTCTGCATCTTTCCCCTCCTAAGCAGAAGATATCATCAGTTTCAAAGTGTAGTTGACAAAATCTGCTTCTTAGTGTAGTCCCACAGGTTTGCCTTTTGGTGTTAGTCCTGCCTATGCTGTCTAGGTCATGCTGGTGATGTGCAGAGCTTGAAGTCAAACAAAATAACAGAAACAAAAGTGTCAAATTGTTAAGAAGCTGCAAAACTGAAAAGCCAAATGCAAACATCACAAAGGCAGAAATCAGGAAGGGCCTGGAAATCCAGTGACATTTTTAAAGCACAAACCATTGTCCAGACAATCTTGATCCCACTCTAGAAACTTCTGTAACTTAGTCTTGCACGAGAGCCTTACCTCTCCATAAGCAGAATAAATCCTCAGAGCTCTATTAGGGGATGCTCTGGTCAGTGTGCAATCCCCAGAGAACTCTCAGGACAGAGCACAACTGCAGCACAGAGCAGTGCCTGGCTGTCCTTGGGTAAACCTAGGGCCAAAGCTTAGGTCCTTCAAATGCATGTCCATCTGGCATTGACACTCCAGCTGAAGGTGTTCACAGTCGTTTGCAGAGAATGGCTGCACAAATCTCAGCTCAGCAAGTACAAACAGCCCAACATGAGTTGGATTCATCCCAAGCAAAGGGAGACTGGTTCTTCAGCTCTCCTTCCCACTGCTAATAATAAAATATCAAAACAGAAGAGAAAAAGAAAATTGGATTGCTAGAGGAATCAAATGCACTAGCTCCTAAAGGAAGAGGCAATGGGGAGAACACAGAGCCACCTCTGGACTCTCTTAGAGTCCATACAAAGCCCCTTCTCCCAGAGGAAGGTGAAGGCCGTAAATCCTCACACCAAGACAGAAACCTTCTGTTAATCCACAGGCAAGTGCCTAAGGAAGAGAAGGGCTAAAGTTGCACCACTCTCCTCAGCATTTCTGCCAGCCCTCCCTAAGCAACTCACTTTAAGCAAGATCTCTTTTAATATATCATTATTGGTTGATCACACTTCCCTCTATATGATTTTCCTTGGGTCCTCAGTTTAAGCCTGACAAATCCCTTAGGAGGTGAGGCACCAAGGGGTAAGTTGCTCACAGTCAGTATCTGCACCTTCCCAGTCTCCAATGCATCCAAACTATTGCAGGCTCCATCACCACACAGTGCCTCTGGACAGCTGCTCCCTTCAGACTGTCCTTTTCAGGAGAACAACTGCTCTGGGAGACAGCAAGGAAGCACAGACTGGGAGTGTCAAACAACAGAAGCACTCTCAGACTAAAAGGTGATAGGAAACAGGGAAATGCATGGCAAAAGAAAAGGGGCAGGTAAGGCAGAGCCACAAACAAGAATTATGTGTCCTTTGCATCACAAGTCAGGAGAGGAGCTTGTAGAGGTGGAATAGGAGAGCTTTGAAGATTGCTGCCCTGAAAGAGGCACAATTAGTTCAGCAGCTTGTTTGGGATACAGAAAGACAGGGTCAACTGAAGAGGCATTTAAAAGATAGTTTATTGCAACAGTCAGTCTCATGGAAGGGTGAGACTATAAGGTTGTTACATTCAAAGCCATCACATTAGAAGCTGTACATCAGAAGCCGTTCTAATTCCAGTTATAATGTCTTTTATAAATTTCTTATCCAATCAGCTACTTCCACAAAGCTCACTAGCATCTTCATAACCAATTCTTATTGCTACGTTTTACAGGATTTGCTGCAATGTATCTTTTTCTGTCCAATCAACTCTACAGAAACTTTATGCTGTATCTTCTACTTTTTACCAACTCTATAAGTTCTATGGTTAAACTTTAAAATCATCTACTATCTTGCTTAATGTATTTATTTGCTTACATGAGGCATATTTCTACTTGCTTAAAACATATTTCTGCTTAAACTACAAATCTTTATTCTTATTTCGTGTCTGTTTCACCATTACACTAAAGCTTCAAGCCTTCTCCAAGGTCTTAGGTCAAACACTGTATCCATCTCTATCTCTGCGCTTGGATGTTGGAGGCCTTGGGAGCTCTCTGTGCTTGCATTTCCCACATCAGCTCACCTGAGAGATGCCAGAGACAGACCCTCCAAAGCAGCATTCAAGAAATACCCTCAAGTACAGCAGTGCAGAAATTCATCCATGAGGGAAGTTTATTTCTAATTTACATTCTTTGCATCACAGAATTGTTGCATCTGTGGCATATTGTGGTCATGATATGTGATCTGGCCACATGTGGTGAAAATTACTTTATCCTGGAGTAAGGCTTCTCATACTTGTGCATTTTTCTACATTAACAGAGTATTTCAAACAAAATAAGCAGAACAGGATATAATAATTAAAGACAAGCAACCTCACAGAAGAATAGGAAGTCAATTAAGAGACAGCAGCATAGTTACAAACTTCAAAACCAAGTGCAGGAGCTACCAACAGCAGGAATGAAGGAATTGAAAACAAAAATCAACTAACAAGTTCTAGGACCAGCAGGAGGCAAACTCTCAGTTACCAGGGATGCAGAGAAGGGAAGAATTTTGCTGAGAGCACTAATGATGTTAAAACCTGTTGAGCTAGAAACAGTAGGCCTTTTAAAAATGGAAGCAAATGCATAAGCTGATTTATTAGTTCAGATAGGTTATCCAAAATGCTCCATTAACCAAAGCAAAATACTACTGTGAGAGGTCCCACAGGGAACAGAATTGCAGAGCTGCAACTCCAAAGGCACACCTTAGCAAACATTGCTTCTCATGGCAGCCCTGCTGCGACTCATCTACCTTTTAACTGTGCTTCTCCAGCTGTTTGTGCAGTCACACAGAGTTGGGAGAGATGGATTGATACCCATCCAGGTTTACTGGCTGAAAAACTGCTTCGGAGTGCTCCTGTGACTGTAACTGAGAGCACAGCAAGGAAATTGCCGAGAGAAGCACCTACCTAAGCCACCAGCATAAATGTTCACCAAAAAGGGCCCTGAAATAGGGCTGGTGAGGTAAAATTGTGCTGCTCAGAAAGGATAATAGTGTGCACCCAGACTTACAGAAAAGCCAGAAGAGATTTTGCTTGGAGCCAAGGACTGGCAAAGGCCAGCCAGAGAGCAAAGAGAAGGCTAACAAAGAGAAGGCTGACAGACACTCTGCTTTCACAGAAAAGCTCAGCATCACATGCTCCCCTTCACTTTTCTAAGAAATCCAGAGGAAGGATAGAGGGCAAAAGGACAGAGGCAACTCAACAAGGAATGAAGCAAAAGTAGAAATCAACAGGAAGATTCACCCTGAGATCATCCACTTCTGTTGCCTAGGGCCATACATTATTCTCTGAGGCTCACTGTTCCTTGGAATACTTCAAGCCTGTGTTCCAGCTGTTTTGTAACTCAGTGTGGAAAGGATCACTCCTGAGGTATTGACTTAGGTAATTCAAGATCCAACACTTGGTTAACCCCCAGCTAGTCAAAAAAAATCCTGCAATCAACTCTGCAATTTGCCTGGACTGACCTCCACAAACTTTCCAGAGTTGTTCATGGGATTAATGACCAAAATTGAGCAGCTGCACCTCTCTCCCAGAGGCCAAGGAAAAGAGGCACTTGGAGCCAACAGCTGCTGCTGCTGCTTGGCCAGTGTTTCCCATTCAGCCGGCTTACCATACCCTTCTGCCACAAGCCCTGGTTTTTTTTTCCTGTTTTGCCTCTCAGCGGCTGCTGGATTTCACTTTGCAAACGCGTGCTCCACAAGCAGCGCTCTGCCCCTCCGACAGGACAGCATCAGGAGAACCAGGCGGAGTGAGGGCCAGGTGGGAGGGCAGGGCTGGGGGCGGCACCAGGCTCAGGCTCATCTCACCTGCTCGGAGCTGCGGCCGTGCCGCGCCCTGCGGAGCAGGAGCCGATCCGAGCACACCGGGCCCGGTGGGGC
The DNA here is from genome assembly GCF_051311805.1 of Agelaius phoeniceus. Classification (NCBI taxonomy): domain Eukaryota; kingdom Metazoa; phylum Chordata; class Aves; order Passeriformes; family Icteridae; genus Agelaius; species Agelaius phoeniceus. The sequence continues at coordinate 130,711,898 of NC_135265.1, read as the reverse complement.
CAAGCAGCAGCACCGCGCCCTCCGATCGGGCCCTCAGACTGCTCCCTCAGACCAGGCCCTCCAACCGGGCCCTGAGACCGCTGCCTCAAACCGGGCCCTCCGACCTTGCCCTCAAACCGCACCCTCAAACATCTCCCTCAGACCGGGCCCTGAGACTGCTCCCTCAGACCGGGCCCCTCAGACCGGGCCCGCGGGGTGACACGGGTCCTGAAGTGCCGGGAAGGCAGGGAATTCAGAGTAGCTCGAGGAAAGAGCCTACAAAGTGGTAATTTATTATGAAGTGACAGTAATTCACTATTTCTCAAGGAACATGGACTAGCAACCTTCTGGCAAAAGGGGTACACACACAGCAGGTTTGTTAAGAAAGCTAAATCCTTCACTGGAGGTCAAGTGTAGTTAAAATTGTATATCCATCTCTGGCCTAAGACTTTTGCTTATGGCTAATTCTCAGACAATAAGGGTGATTTATTTTTGTTGTTTTTCACAGCTTCCTTTCGTGTGTTTCTGGTACCCTTGAGGGAAAGGCACTGTAGGGCTCAGTCTTCTCATGTGAAAGTCCTTGTAGACAAGCAGCACTGCTGGAGATGTGGAATGAGCTCATTAACAGGGAAATGATGCCACTGCAGCACCTGCCCTGCAACTGAGGGCCTGATGTGAGCATGTTATGCTGGCCTCACGAAAAGGCCCTTTTTCAGAGGAAGAAAATTGCTTTGCAAAGGCTGTGATTGACTGGATGACCTGGAGAAAACCTCTTTCCAGTAAAATAAAGCTTAAACACATTTTTCAATAACCAGGATTAACTGTGGGCATTGTGAATGAAGTGGAGAAGAGTAAGTAAAATAAAATTGTATAATGTGTTTGAAAACTTGATTTGTTTTTACTTTTCATCTGTGCAGCCAAATGTAACCAGTCCAGTGACTTCAGGAGCACCCCCACAACAATCCTCTTACAAAGCCAACTTTGTAGCCTTGGTGTCACAGTTGCTCTGGTGTACCTGAGAGATGAGGCTCCCCACACCCTGAGGAGCTCTGGAAGAGCTTTTCTTCCACTCCTGAGCAAGGCTGCTGTGTGTATCCTTGTTTGTACCCCAAGACATTTTGCAGTCCATATCTGATGGTGTCCTGATTGCAGGGTGGGGACATGGTGTGGCTCTGTTGCTGTTCTATACCACCCACATGTCACTGCTGGGGACACGGTTTTGGGGGGAAGCAAAGGTGAGTGTGTCACCAAAACTGCAGGAAAAACAGAAACTCTCCAACAACATCTTTTCAGTGTTAGAGAATTAGCATTACATTATTCTGGCCATGATGTGCAATAGAAATAATTTCATCCACACATGCCTGGGTTCTGCACTGAAAATCACTCCATCACACATAGTTCTTTACCAGACTTTTCACATATTTATACATGAAAACCCAAAGAAATTCCCATTCATTGGTCCTAGGTTATACAATTCTCAGCAATCGCCTATTGGTTATTGATCCCTTTGCCTTTGATGTTAATAAAATGATGGTCCTCATTCTGTGGCTCTCTTTATCAATCTTTTCCCAGACCAGGGGTCTCTGACCACACCACGGGGTGATGTTGGTTAACATTCATCTCCTGTGTATCTTGTGGCTACTCCCAAACTGTAGATAAGCTCATCAGGCCTCACCTCACCCAGCACTGGTGAACAGAGTTGTTTGAAGAGAAACTTCAATTCTCCTTTTCCTAGGGTGAACAATCCTCTGACTAAAGTTACATAAAAAAATTTTAGAAGTTGTATCATGTCCAACAAGTGCACCAGTTCTGCCTCCCTCTCCCCAGTGGGAAGGCTGTTGGCATCAGCCCTGAGGAGCCCATCCTCTGCCATTGCTGTCCATCCCCTCCTTTTTTATCCAAGACACAGCTACAGGTGGCAAATCTCTAGCAGTAGAAAGGGACAGGATTAAGTAAGCTTCCATTCACAGACATGACAACATAATATGCTTGGGGTCCACCTTTTGAAGTGTAATCTCTGTTTGATGTCATCTGCTGACTTCAGGTTTAACCTAGAACACATGTAACCCAAGGTCCCAGTTACTGAAATGTGACACAGCCATTTAGCCTGCCCAGGGCATCCGTTTGGGTTTTTGAATGCTCAGGTATCACATGGTATATTTTAAAATGTGCTCAGAGCTATAAAAAAGAACAGACATCTGGCCAGCTACAGCCAGTTGGAACACGACAGGATTAGGGATGTTTCCTTAGCAGGTGACATGGGAAATAGGAAACCATTTGGCAGATGTACTGCCCTTAGTACTTCATGGACAAAAGGGTCATTATGGTGACCTAGCTTGTAATTTTTTTTCTTAATGATTACTTTCAATCCCAATACAAGTGAGAAATCTAAATCTCAAATTACTTTTTTGAAAATATTCTTCCTTTGCTCTTGTTGCCCAAGTTCTAACCACATCTGCACCTTGTGTTCTTAGTGTAGCTGGAAACATTTGTTTTAAATTTGAATTCACTTCAAATGCAATATCCTAAGGATTTGTCGCCCCTCCAGCTGCATTTTCATTTCCATACAGCTACTCTTTCTCATTGACCATGTCCTGTAGAAGAAAAGTGAGAGTAAAAGCTTTTTCAGTGAGGTAGTCATACCACAGGGACTCACATATAATTACAAAAGTCTAGGGAGAATTGTGGTCCCAAGGACTGCAGCTCTCTCTAGCATATTAGTGTGGCCACAACTCCTAAACCTATTGAAAAAAATTGTATTGTAAAAAATACAAATTGTAAGTTGTTTTAGATTTTTTTTCCGGTTATCCCAAGCACAAATATGTCTACTAGATGCAGACTTCAGGAAATCTTTTTTCCAAGACTCCTAACTCAAAATGTTGCGTGGCTACCTTTGAACATCCAGTTGTCCATCACAATCATTAAGAATGTTACGAAGAAGGATGCTCAAGGACTGATGACACCATTTATTCAAGGGTAGGCACCTAATTAGTACCAACTGGCAACAAGACATTGCCAGAGTCTAGAACATCTTAATTTCCAGCCCCTTGCCCCCTCCTCCCCTGGACCCAGTGAACTCTGAATTCCCTAGACTTCAGCAGAGCAGCAAAGAGCGTGTGTGCAATCCAGATTACCTCTGCACCAAACCTTTGATTTAGCTGCTCATGAAGCCACATCCTGCTTGGGAAAGTGGATGGCAAATATTATACCATTCATTCATTCATTCAAATCACCACCCACTTCCTGAGCAGGCTTTTGGCTGCCGCTGAACTCTGAAGTGTTTGCTGTGGTCAGAATGGAAGACCCAGAAGGACTTAAGGAATGAAATGCCAGAGGATCCAGCAAAATCAGCTTAGCACTGGCAGGCTGCAGGGTGCAGAGGATCAGTGTAAGCCTCTGACACATACTAGAGGGAATGTGTGGCAGCAGGAAGTGCCTGCCAGTCAAGCTGCCTATTAACTCAAAGGAACACTTCTCTACTATCGAAAAAGTTGATTTTCCTGCATGCTGCATTGTTTTACAGTGGTACTCCAAAGATGCATTGGTAGAGGCACTAACAAATGCCTTGTTTGCCATCTTTAAGATTTAGAAATTAAATAGGAGTCATTTATTGAATAGGCATGTGTAGTATACAGCAAGGAATTACCATGTAAGCAGAAGAAATAAACCAAATCAACCCATGGCTTTGTTTTCTTAGGCTGTCATAATCACCTCAGCAGAATTGCCTTGCTGTTTCCTTCCATCACAGAAGTTACCCAGTATTTCATGCTGGTGCAGATGCTAGTGCATGACACACCTGCAGAAGCCTTGTACAAACTCAGACTTCCTGTTCTCCTCCTTTTTCAGCTACCCCCATTGGCAAGATGCTAAATAACTTGCTCATTCTTACAAAACAAAAATTAGTTTGGTTAACTCCAGCAGACTCACAGAACGCACAACTTATCTAGGAAAACAAACCAAAGTGAGATCTCTTTATTTTCTTGCTAGTGCTCTGAGAATCCTGAAAATAGGTCTTTGTAATACCCTTTAGATCTTCCATTAAACATTTAATATCAGATTCTTCAGCATTCCCATTATGGCTTTAAGTATTTTTAGGTCATTAAAACTGTCTCCAAAGTTTAAATGTTTTTATAGGTGACATTACATAAAATCAAGGCTACACATTCAGCCCCTTAACATGTACACATCTTGCTTGAACTGCCTCTTTTGTAGGATTTACCACCCTATTTCAAAAATTCTTTTCTAGTCACATACCTCATCAAGACTGCAAATTAAAGACTATCCCAGTCTGCTGCCATCAGGACAGGTCTGAGTGTAAGAATTACATAAGTTTAACCTACTGCTTTTTACAGCAAAGGATTTTAACTAGATTCCATTTACACCAGACCAATTTCACCTCATTAAGCTCATTTCTCAAATTCTGTAACAGAAAACCTGAAATCCTAAAATTTTCCCCTTTGCAAGAGGGGAAAAATTAGGGGGCTCCTGAACTGTCTTTTGGGGGACTTCAGAAAGCATACTAAAGGGCTTTGACTGCAACAGATCAGAGAACACTGGCATTCCCTCCACACAACACAGATTTCAGAGACTTCCAGAACAAACTAACCCCTTCTTGTGAATTCCATAGAATGTGTATTCTTTCCACATAGTAACTGAAACCCAGCAGATTTTAGTGGCTACTGGTCATGCCTTCCTCCATGACTAACAGATCTGCCTCCTCCCCACACCAGCCTGCCAGGTTTTACCCTTTTCTTTGTAAAAGCAGGTCATGCCTCTTTCACTGCTTCATTTCTCCTTTTGCATTATCAATTTTGAAAAAGCAACTTATAGAGCCAATTATGGGCTAAACAGGGTAGGAAATATCCTTTTATATTCCACAGATCTGCAGAAAGGGGAAAACCAAAAAGCAAGGCAGTAACTGTAGGATAATCCATCTGTGGATGGACAAGCTTCAGTGTATTTGCTAATTCATGCAGTGAAAGTCAGTTTTACAACAAAAGCAATTTTACCATCTCTCTTGTTTATGCATTTAACACTTAGCTTGATTAAGCATTTAAGTATTAATCCTGCAAAATTCCCAACCTCAGTATGGTTCTGTAGCAAATGAAACAGCTCATGTGTAAGTGCTGCCTCTTCTCACTTTAGTGCCATTTCACTGCCAACCCCCTTTAGGGACACAAACTGACCTGATGACCCCATCAGCCCTGAGTGAAGACAGAATTATTTCTGTGCTATTGTACACTAGACCACATTCAGATCAAGCAGCAATTTAGTAAAAAAACCCAAACACTTCCCCCCCCCCCCCCCCCCCCCGCTTCACTTCTGTTATTTAGAAGACAGAAGACTACAGGTATAGTCTTATCTTCTCTACAATCCACCAAAACATACTAGAGTGGGATTCTAACTTGGCATTCTGGATGACAAGCTTATGAAAAGAACACTGTACAAAAGAAACCATCACAAGTAAGTCAGTGTTTAAGGAATTTTTATTAAACCAAGAATTTTATAATCCAAATTATGTTTCTTTGCTCAGCTATCAATTCTCACTGTCAACTAAAACAGTGGTGATAATCTGAGCTTTTCCACAGTAAAGAATTACAAAATTAAAGAAAGGAATGCTTTAAATTTTTGTACTGTGCTGAAAATTCTTTTCCCCTGGGTTTATAAAACATTAATTTGTATTTTTTATTTTACTATTTTTTTTTAAATTTTAAATCAGTAAGTAATCTAGGACTAGCATCTGTTTTGCTAGTCCCGGCGTTGCTCTGTACGTAAGCTTCAAAGTTTCCTTTCCTTTTTTTATTTATTTTATATTTTGCAATGTTTTTCTCAATATTTAATAGTTTTTCCATGTTTAGATTTTTTTTTCTTCGGTGAAGCGAAGTTCTAGATTGTAGTCCCGGATAGCTCTGCGAAGAAAAACAACGTTGTTATGTTTTAAAACAAAAGCAGCACCTTGTATGTTTTCTACTACTGTACACCATGCAGAACTCTGGGCTTTCATTGTTTCAATGATACCAAAGTTCTTTAGAAACAGAATATCTGGGGTCCTCCCACTTTTTAGGGGACACAAAAGTATTCAAAAGTCTGATCCTTGGCAAGACAGCACTGATTCTAGAACTGGACAGTCCCTCAGACAGCACTGCTTTAAGTACAATGTTACTGCAATTGACTGTGGGGCGCCTCTACTGTTGAGGCTCATCAAATAACTACCCTAGCAAGACTTTCAATTTCCAATTACTAAAACATCATGGAGCAGATGGAGTAATGGTCTCAAAGTATGGGCATCTTAGTTTAGGAGAGACAATCTATTCAGCACTTATCTCCAGAAACAGAAATGGGTAAAAATCATGACTCAAATTCTGCCTCCAAAAGGAAAATGTTATGTGATGAAATGTTAAATCAGGCACCTTCAAATGATAGCTACAAATGTGGAAAGCAAGTTCACAGGCAAAACCTAACTAGACAGAAGAGATAATAGATTCCTTTTTATCCTCAACTTCACATTTTTTCCCTGTCAAAATTGTTAAGCTACCACCATTTGCCTCTGTCATGCACAGTTAAGATACCAGCCCCACAGAAAGCAATGAAGAAAAATCACTCTTTTAACTGACATTAAATTCACCCAAATGTGAAGTCAAGACACTATACAGTTTAGTTTACACTTACTAGACAATTTTAGAATTTGGTAAGTATATACAAACTACAGTATAAACAAGTTCTTTAATTTCTAAGAAAAAAGGGTGTTGGGGTACCATTTTAAGCTAATTTGAATTCCACAAGTTGTTCTCAATAGTATGAATAGCAGCATTTGACAGAACTGCCCGTTTTTGCACACATGCCTAGAGTTAATTCCAGCTAAACGTGTTGTTAGAAACAATGACATGTCAGTAGCTTTTGCTAACCAAGTGAACACAGAAGCTTGTTTACCATAGCTGCAACTTCCTCTGGCTGCACATGACACAGAGCCTGGACACAGGCTGCTTGCAAAGCCATGGACCAAACACTTGCCTTAGTCAATCTATGGAACTACAGTGTCCAAACTTACTTATTAAACACTTGGAACCCCAGTGGGATTATTAACTGCCTTTTGAGCAGCCTCTTTAGCTTGGTGGGCTTGTAGTACGGCTACAGCTTCATCAACCTGTTAAGTACAAATGAAAAATGAATTAAGGGAAGCTCAGCAATTTTTGTATATTTAAGTTAATAATACAGTGAAAATTTATGCATATAAACAATGCCTACATTGTTGAGAAGAAAAATGAGAAGGTTACAATTCCAGTTCATGCAATGTAAGTCACTGTCACCTTTTGAAAGAGGATACTCTTGGCCTGAGCCACCACTGCATTGCTGCTACCTCACTGTGCCAGCACCAACAACTGTTAGATCAGTGTAGAGTTAACCACCCATGGAACCCGTGCAAGGCAAAAGTCCACCCACCTTCGAACGAAGAGACTCAGGAGACTCGAGCATGTGGAGGAGTTCAGAGTTGTCAATCTCCAGCAACATCCCAGTGATCTTACCCGCCAGAGTAGGGTGCATGCTTTGAATAAGGGGGAATAGACGTTCACCTAGAAAGAAGAAAGTTAGTCAGGGATGAATCCAGCCTAAATTTAAGGGATAAGGGAAACAAACTCGTTTATTGCTAAAATCATTTACTCTGCATTTAAAGATTGAAAAAGTGTACTTTAACTGTCCTTCTGCTACAATGCATAGAGAAAGGTATCATATACATACCTAACATCTGCTTTTGTTCTTGTGGAGGGGCAGAAGCCAACATGGAAGCAGTCAAGGGTTCCTGACCTTGCACATGGACAGCAGGCTGCAAATTAATTTAACATTTGAAAATTAAACCCTGGGTCATAATTAGGTGCAGCTTCAAAAAACCAGTATTTCCCAACTTGGCATACACAATGCCTACAGTGTCAGAAACATCAAAGAAATTAACAACTATGCCTGTTCAATCAAATATTACTGGTTAGAGCTGAGTGATGATGCTGACGATTATTAAAAACTGCTCCATGGAGGAGCAAACACAACAATTTAGGCTAAGGTATAAGGGAACTGAAAAGAACAAAGCAACATGGGATCACATCCTGTCCCAGGTGAATTTCAAATATTTTTAACTCCCTAGTGCTTTTACTCTACTGCCATGATGCATAGCCTGAACTGCCCTGCCATCACCCTCACCACCTTCCTCTGCGAGGAACAAGAGTAAAAGCCCAGAGAGCTCCCAGAGCACACACCTGCTGCATAGCAACCTGCGGCTGCGTGTTGAGGTGCTGCTGGGGGTTGCGAACACCCGCGGCGTATTTGTACTGCGGTACTGTGCGCACGGCAGGAGTGGCCGCAGTAGCTGCTGCTGCAGGACGTGGACCCATCGTCTGTGTTGATGTATTAGCTGGAAAAATAGGAACAGAATTCCATGTGTGAATAATTATTAGTATTATAATTATTTTGTCCAACAAAGCAACTTGAATCAAATACCTAATTTAAGTATTGTGTTATAGATTCATCTTAATAGTATTGGCAACTGTCATGTACAAAGGTTCAAACCTTGAAATTTAATGGATGCTGATTTCCAGTCACTTCATTCATGAACTGCCCTTTTTACATGCTACTGGAAAAAGATCCATGATAAAAAAATCCATTTTGAGTATTAATATAATGTCATTATAAGCTAAAGGACATTTGATTTCCTGAGCATATTATGTCAGTCATTCTAAAAAAGGTATTTTTAGGAAATAAATGGCTGTCTGATACATTCTGGGAGAATTACACCTTCAGAGAGGCTGTGGACTCCCCATCCCTGGAGATGTGCAAGACCAGCCTGGATGGGGCTCTGAGTACCCTGGTCTAGTGGAAGGTTCCCTGCCTCTGGCATGGGCTGAAATACATAAGTTTTAAGGTTCCTTTCAACCCAAACCATTCAATGATTAAACCAGTCAATTCTGGTTCATTCAGTGATGTGCAGATTCTGCATTCATGATACTGGCTCACAATAATAAAGTGTGTACATGTAAAATAGAAAAAAATTATAAAGAGCTAAAATTGTATCATCTCAGTATTTCTACACACAACCTATTATTACAATTCCTGCAACTATGTTTAGAAATGACAGAAGCAACCCTTACAGTATTAGTGAAGCACACACAAGAGTAAGTGCTTCATCCTGAAGAGATGGGATCACAGCTGGAGTCTTTGCTGGGACAGTATTTAAAGCAATTACTAGAAGGTGTTATTAGTTTGTTCATTAGGAATATCACATGTGATATTAAACTTAAAAATGTAGCTTGCTCAAATCAAACTCACCAACACGCTGTGTTGACATGACTCGTGGAACCTGGGAAGAAGCTGGTCTCATGGTACTGAACGGTGGTCTGGGTGCTGCTGGGCGGATCGCACCAGGCATGTTTTGGAATGCTGTGGTTTAGAAAAAATATACTGTTACATGTGGAAACACTGAGTGATGACAACATGACTATAAACAGAAGACTATACAGCAAAGCCATGAAAATCTATCTGAAAGGGCAAAGGTAAATGCTACTGAGTTTACAGCAATCACTGGAAAGAGGTGAAGAAGTGACTTACGATGAGGTCTGGCACCCTGAGCAGTCCAGCGAGGACTAGGTCTAGCAAGTTGGGCGAGCTGATTAGTAGGATAGTACGCAGCACGGTTCTGAGTCTGCCAAACACAACATCACTTAACTTTGTTGTCTGTGAAGGGCATGCTAAACAGCCCAGCACCCTCCCACCAAGAGATTAAAATGCTGAAATCACAGACACATGCTAACAGTTCTATTTACTGTTGTATTTAAGCAGATTTTATATGCAATACAAAATATTCGGTTACTCATCTCTACACGTACCTGAGGAATAGCTGCCATGAAGTATCCTGAAGGAGGTGCTGGCTGGTAGGGGTTGATTACAGGATTAGGTACTGCTCTTACACTTGCCATCCTCTGCATGTACTGGTTGGTGAGATGAGCTTGGCGCTCCTCTTTACGCTGGGCTAGAGCTACATATAATGGTTTAGTAGCCACAATTCTACCGTTCATTTCTGTGACTGCTTTGGTGGCTTCTTCTGGTGACGAAAAGCATACAAATCCAAATCCTTTGCTGCGGCCACCTTCCATCATCACCTGTCAGTACAAAATTTATTTTTAAAACTAAGTCTTCTGTGTCACACCTATTTAACTTGCATGAGTTTCTTGTTTCAGCTTATCAGAAGTGACACCACAGGTCTGTTTAACTGAATATTTTATATAAATGAGTATTATTGTGTAATAAATAGCTGTTACCCAAATAGAGATGAAAATCTCATAAAATAATAAGCACAATATTGCACTGAAACATGTCGTTTTTCCCACACTAGTCTCACTACTTAGTTTATTTCAAGAAAGGATGATCATATGGTGTTTAACCTGACATGTACAATAATCAAGATAGCTGATGCCCACATTTACAGTGGGTCACATCTGTTCCTGAATGAAACTTTTCTTTGGTGACAGATCACTACTCATTTTCAGAGAACAGATGAGCACCATCTATGAAGTTTACCTTTGCACTAGTGATTGTACCAAATGGGGAGAACTCTTTTCGGAGACGCTCATCATCGATCCCATCATCAAGATTTTTCACATAAAGGTTTACACCCTAAGAAAACAGGCAAGTTATTTTTAAAAGCAACTGTACTGTGTAAATATCAGAACATCATATAATAGAGTTAGCCCTCTTGATTTAAAACTGAACCTGGTATCTGGTGATCCTGTCCTGCTTCATTTGTTCAAACTTGCGCTTCAGCTCCGTCTGTCTTTCCACCTTTTTCTGAGCCCGGCCAACATAGATTTGTTTTCCATTGAGCTCTTTCCCATTCATTTCATCTACAGCCTTCATTGACAAACAACAAGTTAGCAGTGCTTTTTGTATTCCAGCATTTTTCAGACACATAAAAAATGCAATTCAAATTAAAAAAATTCTAGAAAAAGAGCTAATCCATCTTAAAATACCACTAATTGAAACAAAGTACCCCAAGACTTTCCCACTTATGATAACATGAAAACTGCTTTCCGAGTATGCTTCTGTCTTGTTGAAGACAAGTCACAAGGGATGCAAACCACTTTTTTTATATGAAGCTGGAAGATTGCAAGAGCTATTTCTCTAGCCTTGTCTTGCTAATGCCAGAAAAAAGCAAAGACTAAGCAAATAAAGTTGAAAATCTTTAATTCACCTAGTTCTGTCTTTAAAAGTAACACCTGAAAGTGTAATCTCTACCAGATCTTTCTATACTAAATGTTAAGCTACAGATTATATGTACAGCGTTTGTTTTCATTTTTAGTCTTTCATTAAGGAAATAATTAGAAGTATGAAAATGTGAACTTCTTCCCTTCATACTGTTTTGAGTTACAAGTCTTCAGATATAAAAACTCTGGCATGTATTTACTCAATTAATTTAAAACCAGAAGTCACCAGTTTATTGTATATGTTTATGATCAAAGCCATTAGACATTTTTACAGAGATACTGGAATTTTATGTTATTTAAAACACCCAACATGTGATTCTGACTACAGTAAGAGAAACCATTCATCAGTTAATGTATGCAAGACTGAAAAATGAAGATGTTCTAAAGACAGACAGGATTTGTTCTAATCTCTCGCTTGTACACTTGCAATACTGACAAACCACCAGTTTGAAAAGCAAACTTTGTTTGTTCTGTACTGCATTTTTTCCCTGATGCTATGTCCCTACTGTCACAGTAAACTGACATATCAAAGCAACCAGTTGACAAAAAATTAAGTTACACAGCATAATGGCATGATATAGACATATACACGAATAAAAAGGACCATTTTCCAAAGTTACCCTTTGGAGTAAAAGCAATATTACAAGGCTCTATGACTATTTTCTCACAGTTATGCCAAGTATGCTTTATAAAACTAATAGCTTTCCTGCTGACTTTGCAGAAAACCCAATTCTTTCTGCCTTCTGTGCAGAAGGCAGAAAGGCACAAACATTTTGTGCAACCAAACTGGACTCAATGATTCAGAGATGCAGTAATTTACTATGCTGTATATTGCTCAGCATGTGAGAGTCCAAATATCACTGAGACCTTTAAGCCCAACTACAACAGGTTCTAAAATTATTCAAGATTCCCCATTTCTACACTACTTCCAGCTGTACCAGAGTATCTTGACTTAACAGGTTTCTCAGACCAACTGACATTTGCTCATATGAAAGCATTCTAAATGACAGAAATCTGCTAAGTAATTTAGGCAGTGAGCATCTCTTTTTGCAGTGTCCTTGACCAATTAAAAAACTTAATCACTCAGTGAAACATATTATTTGGGTCTCAGTTACAGGATTCCTAAAATTAAGTCCAAAATCTTACTTTTTGGGCATCTTCGTGTCTTTCAAAACTAACGAAGCCAAAGCCTTTGGATTTTCCACTCTCATCAGTCATAACTTTCACACTTAGAGCAGGACCTAAAAACAGAATGAAATACTTATGCTTCATAGACAGTGTATTCTTCTCAACTTTTGAACATTCTCTTTAGAAGATAAGGTTTAGTTTATTTCACTTGTATTACAAAGGACTCCTACACTAATAGTATCAAGTAAATGTCACCCATTAATATGACATTACTAATTTGCCCTGATGAACTTCAGCATTATGGCTGAAGTCCATCATGCTGAATTTCTTTTCTAATGTATTTTCAACCAAAATTTCATCCTAAAGTGAAAGAAAATTTCACCACAAAGTGAATGAAATTTGTTTTATTATTAAAAATTATGACACTTGAAAAGTATTAGTGGTTCCACGCTTTGAAGCAGGTACTGAAAAAGCCAGAGGAAGGCCTTGCAATTAGGTATACATTTCACTATTTATCCTGGTGAAAGGCCATTCCTAGTTCAGCAATTTCATAACCTCTGAAGAATTGCAGTTCACAGACTCAATTGGAAGTAGCCAATTTAGCTGTAGCAGCTAAATTTGCTACTGTTTCAACCACAGATACTGGAAGAGCAGAAAGGAATTTCCTGTTCGTACTCTTTAGGGCTGCTACAGGGTATCTCTTGTGCAAGGCTTTCCCTTGCTTTACATAATATCCACTGGAGAATAGCAAAAGGAAATTAATTTAAAAAAAAGGTGAGATTGAAAATAAAACATGAAGAGCCTCTAATGGCATTAAAGGATGTGCCATTTCCTATTTTGATGGCAGCACATCATATACATTACTACATCATGGCCAAATGTCCCCCATAATTTTGCCCTGTGCGTAACTGAGGATCAAGGCAGAATCTCATAGCTTGGTGCTGGAATAGTTCCTTGTAATTTTCTATTAGGTCAACCACCACAACGCAACTGAATAACAGAGGCAAGTTTGCAGGTCAATGAAAGCAGTAGCAAATTCATTAGTCACACATCCTGTAGGTGCATTTATAAAATCAATCTGTACTAAACCAGAGAACACTGCAGAACCCATAGACACATAACTTCTGGATTACTGAAAACAGTTCTCATGGCAGGATTAAATATGATATTCTGACTATTTAAAATTCAGGTATTACTGCACTTTTGAATCTGAAACTGGAAGTACCCACTTTTCAGTAATCTTTATTACATTTCTACATCAACATCAGACAGCCCTGATTTCTTGTATTTCAAGGCACTGTACAAGTAAGATACATGTAGTAAATTGAAGTTCATTTGTGTTTATATAAACATTAAGACATTACCAAACTTGCCAAAGAGTTCCTTAAGTCTCTCATCATCCATGTCTTCGCCAAAATTTTTGATGTAAACATTGGTGAATTCTTTTGCTCTGGCTCCAAGCTCTGCCTCACGTTCCTTGCGGGATTTAAACCTTCCAACAAATCTGGTTGCAGGAAGAACAGAGTAATACAGATTAAAGCAAGTGTCTCAAGGTTAAAAAATTTACTTTAATCCTCTGGCATTGTATTTTATTCCTAATCAGTCTCGTTCACTATAGGTATGAAAATATTTATGATAAAACTCAGTCAGAAAAACAACTCCACTGTCCTTTGCTACACCAGCATGTTTATCCCAGTTACAAGGCAAGAAAATGCTTTCAAGCCATTGGTGAAATTGTTCACTCTTATAAAACAGCCTTTGACAATAAGAGCTTGACAATGGAAAGAGTACTAAGAGGCTGAACAGAAATTCTAGATAACAGCATAATCCCTAAAAGCAGCCTAAAAGCAGTCACTGCTCTCTGATTCAGTTTTTAAGCAAGAGCTATTTAACTAACTGCCCTCCCTCCCTAGCACACCTCTCCAGCCTGTATCAAAGACTTTGTTTATAGGCATAGTGAAATAAATAGTTCAACTTGCTCTTGAGTCAAATACTGCCCAGCAAATTGGCTGGGAACACCAAAGGTTAGTTCATACTGGCAGAAAAGGAACAGAACCTGAACATAACATTCTGCAGCCCAAGGACATGCCTTAGAACAGACTGTACATGGCTGACACCGATTTCTGACTGTAGCAAATTCCTTCTTTCAAATTTTATTGTAGGCTCTAACTTTATAGTCACAAATTTGAAAAATGCGATTCAGCAGCATACAGTACCTCAGCAATTTTTAAACTTTGACAATTTCACCTAATTTATAGCAATCAAGTATAGTAAGAATGGAAGTGCAATGTGTTCAGCAGATTTTAATAGTTAGTGAAGTGATTTAATTGATTTCTAAAAGACTAGTCTGAATAGAAATTCAAAGCAAAATCAACTCTCCTGATATATTTCACTCCTGTGCTCTTATGATTGCATGTTGACCATTTTTACTAATTTAAAGTTGTAAAACAATGGACGCTGAATAAAAACATCCACCATATGTCAGTCAAGAACAGAACAAGCAGGGAAACTTTCAAAATATATGTTTTCCCAGTATATGTGTCTTGATCTATCCATCTCTACATATAAAAATAATCCATGACAGTAAACTGATGCTGATTTCTGTTATCCTTTTTCCAAACCCTCCTAAGTATCTAGAAAACTGTTCTTCTGGAATAATACCAAACACCATAATGATCCCTTAGGGATAGCTGTGAAGCACACTCATTCCCCTTCATTATTAAAGAAGTTGCCAAATAACATTTTTCCCTACAATGTAGAATAATGATAATGTTTAAAACATTACACTTCTCTAAGTTTTATTTTCTACTCCCTAGATATGCCTATTAACAGACATTCATACAAAAATATTAGTCTAATCTGACCACTCTTTAGTGCATCCTTTAGTGCTAAGTATCAGCTGACTCCAAAATATGGATAATACACTTATCTCACAACTCTTATAAAGGATGTATTATTCAGCATACTCAATGGATTGTATTTTATCTCAGACCAATAAGATCAGAAAACCAGGGAAGATCCCAAATCCTCATTACAGTATTGGCTTGTAAGACAATTAATACAGTGATTTTTTCCTCTGGAGTTCATTATTTGTCTTTTTGAACTTGGACTGACTCCAGAACAAGCAGGTGATACAATTCTTAAAATCTGTAGCACTAAAACTCTACATCTTCTTAAAACTAGAAATTTTCAGAACAACCTTCCTTTTCTAGGTAAGCTTTTAAATCTTTGTCTGCCCTAAAAAGAATTTCAGCTTGCTGATCCCCAAATACTTATTTATGTACTTACACTTTGCGGTCATTAAGCAGCATACCATTCATTTTTTCAATAGCTCTTTCTGCAGCTTCTTGTGTCTCAAAATGCACAAATCCATAACCCTTGGATCCATTTTCATCACACACCACCTATTAATGAAAAACCTTGTTGTAATACCCATGGAATGTTTCCAGCATAAACTGAGGAGTTTGTGTGTCAATGCATTTTACTTTCCACTAACCTTACAAGACAGGATGTTTCCAAAAGCAGAAAATGTGTCATACAAAGCTTTGTTATCAATTGATTTGTCCAAGTTTTTGATGAAGATGTTTCCTACACCGCTTTTGCGCAGAGATGGATCGCGCTGAGACCACATGATGCGCACTGGTTTGCCTTTAATGACATCAAAGTTCATGGTGTCCAAAGCTCGTTCAGCTGGAAAAACATTATGGAATTAGTAGGAAATGCTAGGTATCTTAATAAGCACACAAATACTAGCTGAAGTACAATTCTCAATAATATTTTAATTATTTCAAGCCCAGCACCATCACCAAGCTGAAAACCCAAGCCTTCAGTGTACTCTGCTGTATGCAAGGAAGAATTGGCAAAAACTCATCAGCAAAAGCTGCACTTCAAGCAGGAGCACAAGTCAGCTGAGAAAGCTGCAGAAATCTCATTAGCTCATAAAACTAGGTCTATGAAAAGATGCTACGGTGACAGGAGAAAAAGCAGCAAGTGGCAGCTGTTACCAAGTTTTAACATTTGTGAAAATCAGTGGCTTCTTCCATATTACACAGATGTATGCTGTGTCAATGAAAATGCTTTTAGGGGTACTGCTTGTGCCTATGAGAGGCCTTTTGCAAATATTAACATAAGAACACCTACAACACCAATACTACCCCTAAACTGACAAAATTTCTTTGCTAGATGGACCTTCAAGCTTTATTCAGGCAGTTATTCCACACAACTTCCTCAGTGACCAAAAAGATCTGTAATGAAATTGTGAGCAAGAGACAGTTCAAAGAGATTCAAAACTGGCACTTAGTTTAGAAAATCTGAAATGATACATATATTTTAAAAGCTCACAATGAAACACATATGAGCTCAATGAAGGAGCAAGCATTATAACAGCAAACCAGGGTAATGCAAACCAGGTTTTGTTACTCCAAGGAGTAGTTTTTCCAGTAGAACTCCATAACTAACTTTTCAAATTCTGCATGTAAAATTTCTTGTGTATTTAGATGGGGAAGTATCCAGACTTGCTCATTTTTCACACGTCTCTTCAAAGCCACAAGACATGTCTGTGATGTTATAACTCATCTTGTGTATTTAAACACAAAAGAGCAATAGTTCTCAAGCACAGCAATTCCTTTCCATCCCTGTTCCTGTAAGTCTGGAAGAACACTGAAAAAAGTCCCAATAAATACCTGAAGTCACACCCATGGGTACTAACTCACTTCACTGTCATTTGCAAATATCAAAACAATAGGATGTTAACAAGACTGAAATCAGCTTAGTGAAAATACAGCAACTGTGTCAGTAACTTTTTTTGGGAGGACCAAGGGCCAATCACATTGTGAAAACCCTTATTTCATGCTTTTGTTCTTTAAGTGCTGCTTTTGTCTTGAGCTATATTGTTCCATGACATGGCCAAAGACAATTTGCAATGAGCTTGGGATTCAGTTGATCTATCATGTTTTATATCCTTTCTTGTGACATTTTCAGATTAAAAATAAATTTTAAGATTATATTCTCTGAAAGACATATAAAGAGATGGACATCTAACATTTTAACGGGGAAAAAGATTATTGATACTATTACCATATTCACATGACAGTAGCAACTCAGCAACTTGTTTAAACTGAAGCCACAAAAATTAGATGCCAGTCTTCTAAATAAGTTAATAAAGCATTCAAAAACTTTAATATAAATTAAGCAACCTAGACAGTGGTAATGAGAAATAAAAATCATTGGCTCTATACTACCAAAAGGGGGGAGGGGGAAGAGATATAAAAAAAAACAAAAAAGGAAAAAAAATAACCCCTGTGGATATCAGACTGGCCACAGTAGAAACTTGTAAGACTTCACTACTGCACTGGAAGTCATTTGAATTATTACTGCCAGCACCAATAGATGTGCCAGCAACAAACAGTTCATTATTTCCAGAAGTAGTAACAGGGCTTCCTTTACTTGAAAAGAGGCTTTTCTAATTCATGCTAATTGCTTCTAGAATAATCCTGACACTCCTCAAAAATGCGTGTTCCTAAACACATTTCCCAACCATCTGACTGAAAGTGGGTCCATGGGTCCTTTGCAAACATTTTCACTCTTAACAAATAGTGAGCTTGTGTCTTAGACCAGTGCAATTTCTCCAGGAGGACAGCATGGAAACTTCAATAGCTCTCCTCATCTCTCCTTTGGAACAGAAATACAAGAAAATTAAGTTTTTCTGCCGAATTGACACTACACTGTCATTCCATGGTAGATTTAAAAAGCATTACTAGACTCCATCTAACCAGGTACAAGCCACTCTCATTAAAAGTCGCAGCGAGTGAAACTGGCTCATTTTCATTACATTTCAGTCATAAAAGGCTGTGCCGGTTGCAGGAGGCAGCTCCGTTCAGCAGCGAACTGGACACACCTACCCGGGCTGTACTTCTGCTGATTCTGCTGGAGCTCTCATTCAATGACTCACCAGCTCCCATTTTAGTCGTGAGCAACTGGACAGTCCACTTTAACAATTTCAAAATCACTCAGAATATACACTTAATGCCAACCTGTGCTAAAGGTAAACAGCAGCAGCTTGAAACAAAAACCTCTGGAAACATAACCATTCTAAATATCCAAATGATTCTGATGCACTTTCAGATTACTCAAGAATGTTTCCAGTTCAGTGATTAAACAAGATTGCTTGAGTTTTACTCCAGACTATGACTCAAATTCAGAAAAGTCAAAACTCTGACATATGTGCATACCTCACACATGTGTCATCAGGCCTAATTAGTTTTTAGAAGAGCTTTGAGATCCCTCCTTTACAGACAGCTGGTGATGTCAAGCACACCTTCAAAGCTATTTTTCAAAACCAAGGTAGTTGTTACTAGCTGTTTATAGGCATGGACTGAGATGTAGCTAAAATTTGGCCAAACCAATAAAAGGTTTGGAATCAAAACCAATAAAAAGTTTGGAATCAAAATAAAACCAGAATGATTGTAAGAATAACCATTTATCCTCAAAACTCCTATTTCAAGGTTTCTGTAAATCAACATTAAAAAGGCCCCAGACTACAGAAAGCCTACACAAAGCCCCCAGCAAATGCTTTCTAGGTATTTGCCAAGAATATAAAATTCTGAAAATCTTGAATAAGTATAATCTCACAATACTACTGAAGTGTATTTTAAACAACTGCTTCTAGATATGTACCAAACGCAGGTTTGAAAAAGATGAGAAATACTTTTAGCTGAACTGGACTAGTTATAAACTAAAATATGTGTGTCTCCCAAAGCCTGAAAAATACAACATTTGGAGTAACAGCATCTTTCTAAGAGGCATATTCAAAATCTGAATTAAGCACTGCTCAGGTGAAAAAGCTCTATTTGTTCGCACATTTGACAAATTACAAACCAAGTCACAAAATGCACTGGTTGCACAACTAATGATAAATTATGATAAAGCCCTTATGGAACTCTGTCAACACTAAGGAGAAGCAGCATTTGAATCACCTTCACCTTATACCCTGACATTATTATATCACAGTATTGACCTGTGCTAACCCCTTATTTTTCTGAGAAACTGTACCAGACATTTTTATGTAAAGAAAGCGAAGTATGTCAAAACAAGCATTTAAATCGTCTCAGCCTAAAGCATGGCTGAATAAATCAAAAGCTCTCTGAACTGAGAGCTGATAACAGGTGGAGTATCTGCCTATTAAGATGAGGCTGTAACTTTTACTACGTACATACAGATACCATCGGTACACCAAAGTCTGATCTGATAATGGCTGTATGCTAAAGCTAACTCTGAAAGCCAGTTAAATCTAATTGCTTGAAATGTTTGCGATTTAAGTATCTCTCTTTCATATGCTTGAAAATAAAGCCATTATAGTGGAAAACTGTTTGCTTAACTGTGCTTGAAATCACGTATCTTCTAGTTGGCCAATTGCTTTTTATTTTTAATTGGGCTCCACAAAACCTAGAACCAGTTACAAGTGAAACACCTTCCAAATGGATCACACTGTGTTTCCCAACATGCCCAGAACCGCAGAGAAAGTTTCTTTACCGATATAACTTTGGAGAAGCAGCGTGAAAACACTTCATGAAAAAAACAAGTTTCATAAAAACGCGGCTTGGGAGAAACAATGTCAGAGAATTTACTGCGAAGAGACACGAATGAGAGCAGAGCTCGGGCTCCTGCTACACGAGGAAGAAGCGCAAGGAGGCCCGAGTAGTTCCATGTCCTGCCCGCACGTGACAGCCCTGCCATGGTGTTTGAACAAACGCTTCGGCCTGGCCGCCTGTGAAACTGCCCAGCCACGCCGGTGCGCCCTACTTCCTTCTGCCGGCCTCCTGCCCGCGCACTCACACACACACCCAGCGCTGCGCGGTTATTAAAAGGTGCCAATGACCGCGATGCTTTCCTCAAGCTACCCTTCATCTCGGACGGACGTGAAGAGCCGCCCGCACACTCATCCACAATCCCCTCCCCGGCAGCGGGGGCAGCCCCGCCGGGCCACCGGGGCTCCCCGGGCGCTCCCCCGCCCATCGCCGGGGCCCCGCGGCCGCTCTCGATGCGCGGAAGCGCCTCCCCCCCGCTTCACCGGCCGCCACGAGGCGCGGGCGGCCCGGGCCGCGTGTAAGCGGCGGCCCCGCCGCCAACTTCCCCCCGCGCCCCGCCGGGTCCGCCCCGTCCCGGGCGGCAAAATGGATGCGGGGCGGCGGCCGGGGAGGGGGGCAGGGGACAAACATGGCTCCGCCGGCGCCCGCGGCCCGGCACTCACCGTCGGCGGGCTGCTGGAAGTTGACATAGGCGTATCCGAGCGAGCGGCGGGTGATCATGTCCCTGCAGACGCGGATGGAGAGGATGGGCCCGGCCGGGCTGAACTTCTCGTAGAGCATGGCCTCGGTCACGTCGGGGTGCAGGTCCCCCACGTAGAGCGAGGCCATGGGGTAGCTGGGGGCGCTGGGGTTCATCCTGCCGCCGTCTCCCGGCGCGGGGGGGGCGCTGACGAGGCGGAGGCCGCGGCGGTCGGTGCGAGCGGGGCCGGCGAAGGCGGCGCGGGGCCGCTCGGACTCAACGGCTGCGGCGGGTGCGGCGGATGGGCAGGCGGGGGTCGGGTCGCGCCGTGCGGGCCGGGTGGAGCTGGCGGCGGCGGGTGCTGCGCTCGGCGGGGTCGGGCTCGCTGTGTGTCTCCTCTCGGCTGCGCCGGGTCCGGGGACTTCGCTTCACCGGGTTATTTTATATCAAACCGGCCGTTTGCAGGAAGGTTGTCGGGAAGGTTGGATGAGGAAAGAGGGTTATTTTTTTAAAAGGTTTTTTAAGATTTTTGGATTTTTTTTGGCTTTTTTAGATATTTTTTTAGTAATAAATGGTGCTGCGGGGCCGGGCCGGCGTGTCCGGTTGGTCCGGAGCACACGCACTGCGCACACAGCTCCGACGGCGGCCGGGGGACAAGGGGGCGGCCGCCGCCCCGGCCGCGCTCTATATATACCCGCCCCGCCCCCCCGCCCCCGCCGCGCGGCGCGCCACGCACAGCGCCGCGCGCACCGCGCACGCGCACCTGCGAGCGGGGGTGGGGACACGCGCGGCAGCCGGCGCGGAGCGGCGGCTTCGGCGCATGCGCGAGGGCGGGGCGGGCCGGAGGGTTGGCCGCGCGGGGAGTGCGCCTGCGCCCGCCCGGCGTCACGGGGGGCGGCGCGAGTGTGGGGGCGGCTCGGCGGCAGGGCGCACGCGCGGGAGGGAGCGCACATGTGCGCGGTTGGGGGAGGGCGGGTGGATGGAAAGGCGCGTGCGCGCCGAGCGGACCAACGGCCGGCGCGGGGCGGGGCGTTACCGGCTCGCTCGCGAGCTCCGCGCGCCCCACCCGCCGCTGGCCGGGCCGCGCGGGGGAGCGCGCGGGTGGGGGGGAGGTCGCGCGCTCGGGGCCGGAAGGGGGCGGGGCTCGCGGCGCTGCTCGGCGCATGCGCGGTGACGGAGCGCGGGGGGGGGGGGGTGGGAGGAGAGTTGGGAGGTGCTGTGGCTGCGGGAGGAATGAACGTTGGAATGTTGTCACTAGGCCGGGAATAAAGCGGGATTAGCGTTTAAACTCTGCTCTGGTCGTTCCTTAAATTAGGCGTGTTTTATCGCTGTGTTCTGTGCTAAAGAAGTTTGGGCTGTAGGTTGGAGGGCCTGGGGAGTTGGCTGGGCCTCTCTGCAGCTCTGTGGGTGCGTGAGGTGACCGCCGCCATCTCGGGCGGCCTGCGGAGGTGGTGCCAGCCCGCATTCCAGACGTGCCTTTCGAAACTTGCCATGCGAGCGTCGTGACTTGTGCCATACACTGAATTTCTCAGGGAGTATCGCATGCAGAATCACAGTACGAATTAGGTTGGAGAAGGCCTGTGGGATCATCGAGTCCGACCTTTCACTGAATATCACCATGTCAATTACACCGTGGCACAAAGCGCTGCCACTCGTACTTCCTTAAGTACCAAAGCAATCCTGTGGGGTTTGGAAAACCTTGCTTTATTTTTAGTTGGCTTCTCTAATCTGAGAAAAACATTAATCCTTTTGTGAGAAAGGAAAATATTTTCCTATCAATTAGAATTCTAGGGGGCTTTTTAATTAATTGTGTTTCAGATTTTTGCAAAATAATAGAATCAAATAAAATGTGCTTCATTCCTGCTAAACAATCGTAAAAGTACTTGCACTAAACCCTAAACAATGCCATTGTAAGGCAGGAAGCCAGATCATGGATTTGCAGAAGTCCTGGATGTAACTGCTCTTTTACATTTAATTTAGTTTTTCTTAGTGTTTTCTTACTGTTCTTTACACAGTTTCAACATAAAGAAAAAAAATGGTCTGCGGTTTTGCATCTTGTTTTCTTGTTTTATATTTCGTATGATGATTTATTTTTCTTTGACTAGCATTTGCCATTACGGGTTTAAGTAGAGCCGTAGGGGGGAGTACTTGTGGAATTTTGCTGTCAAGTGTGAAGATTCCACTTGCACTCAGCAGCTGCTGCAGTTTCACTGCCTCTTGTTGGCGGTGACCAAAGCCACGGCAGAGCTGGCATCTCCCCGTGTGCTCCATGGCAAAGTGTGACTGCTTTGTTCAGCCCCCACCCTGCCCTGGCCTTAAACTGAGGTACCCTCTGGAATCTGAAGCAGCTGACAAATGAACACATCCTGAGGCGGCAGTGGTGGCTTCTGTCAGCTGGGTACAGCAGATGGCCAGCACCAGCAGTGTCTTATAGTGAGGTTTGATGTGTTTGTTAAAATTTAGACAATGATCTTTAGAGAAAAATAGAATTTCTCTCGTTTAAATACTGGTTTATAATGCCCTCCTTAGGATGTACTATGTACTGTTTCTGTCTCTCCTTTCCTTACATGGTCCTGTTCTTCACCTTGTCTCCTTTCCCCAAACTGTCCTTTTTCATACTTGCTTCTTCTATCACACTTTTCTGTCATTGGCATTTGGTCATATTATTACATGTTTTTTCTTCCCTTGGGAAGGCATGTTCCTACTCTTTCTTGTGAGTTAGGTTGCTCTGTTTCCACCCTTGGCACTCTGGGACAATGTCAAGATAGAGCCCAGAGCATGGCAAGGCATTTTTCTTTTACCCAATTTAAGGAATCATATTTGAAAGTCTTGTTCAGCACAGAGAGGGACTTTTTGGAGATCTTGTCTCTTAACATGGTATGATTTCAGAGTTTTCTAACACTAAATGTGATTAAGGCAGTAAAAATGCATTCTCAGCCTTATATGGATATCCAAAAGAGTTCAAATTATTGTTTAAAAGCACTGTAGCTTTCTAAGTAAACTTGTCTAGTGTTTGTTTTCAGCAAAATAATATATTATTGGGTCTTGTCCTCACAGATTGCAGTCCTTTGGCTTTGACCTGAAGCAAGGATCTGACTTAGAAGTTTTACTGTCTATTCCCTCCCCACTGGCCTCCTCAAAGCAGCAAATGGGACTTTAGATAAAAGCCTGGTCACAGTAGGAGGTAGGTCTAGCCCCTCTGATGCTGCCCAAAACAAGTGTCTTGTCCTCCTCCTGTAACAAACTGACTTTTCAAGATGTGGCCTAAGTGTTTTAAGGCAACAGGAAAGAATGCTTTCAAGCTTGAGGCACAGAATTTGCATTAAACTTTAGATTCTGGTGCTGCAAAACACTCTTAGTGATTTAGGATTGAACCTTGCAAAGGACCAGGACATTTGTGTGCTTGCTTCTGCTGATTGCCCACCAGAACTGCAGTCCAGAGCCCTGAGTGAGATGTGGGGTCTGGGAGGGCTCCTGGCAGGAGAGCCCTTGTTGAGTATTACCTGATATTCTCACCTGGGTCTCTCCCAGATCCATTTTAGCTCTGCTGCTCTCAAGTTCTACATGGTGTCTGATAAAAGTTTCCATAGAGGGCCTGTGTTGTCAGCTGGGCTTATTGCCCAGAGCTGGTGTGTGTCCTGTCCTTACAGGTGTGACATGTGGGTGGCTGGGCCTGGAAGTTGGCCTTCTTAGCAGAAACCACTTCTTTGAAACCCCAGGTTTGAGGTTTAGCTAGAATATATAACTCAGTGTTTCCTTGTCAGCTTCAGGGAATTGCAGTCAAACAGGAATTGAATGAGGGGCAATAATTCTTTAATTCTAAATCTTTTAAGTATTTTTGCAATCTAGATAAGTTACCTGGATGTAACTTATGCCTCCTTTCAGCTCAATGTTCATAGAACTAACAAATAGGAAAAAATGTAAAGTGTACACAATGTTTTTCACTGACAGCAACTAAGAAATATTTCAGACTTCCCTGATACATTATTTCTAAGCATATGCTCTACCAAAGTTAAATAAAGATCCTTTGCAACTTAAAGCTCTAAGCAGATACAAGATTTTTCTTTTGTTCCAGTGGTATTATGATTTGTGAATGCAATTGGTTTTATTCTAGGCTATCATGGAAATAGGGAAGTTATTGAATTTCATTCAGACTTCAATAAATTTCCTCTCTTGCCTAGGAATTATGACTTTTTGATACATGATGGATTGCACAAAACTGTTGGACATTATGCAAAACCAGCAGTATATTTAGCCACAGGAAGCATTTTTAAATAGTATCTGTAAAGTGCCAGTATTGAAGATTTTCTTTTAATTAACACAGGCTGAATGTAAAAAAGGTTTTATTGTTTACCCAAGTTTATAGTTAGCCACAGGAGGCATTTTTAAATAGTATCTGTAAAGTGCTAATATTGAAGATTTTTTTTTTTTAATTAACACAGCTGATAGTTAAGGTCTTATTATTTAGAATACACACACTGTTTCTGAGTTCAGGAACTGCTTGATCATTTTCACATCTCAGCATTTTCCTTTTCTGTTCAGCTACAGGGCACTGCCATGTGCTAAAATGGCACTGTGAAAGCTAAAATATTGATGGTCTGTGTTAAAGAGATAGGGAAGAACACGTACCTTTTGAAGGGGAGTGCCAGTTTCTTTAAACTAAGTGCCTGACTGATAACACTGTTTGCTTTTGGTAGCCTGCTTATTCCAGATAGTCTTTTCAGTGCTAGATAATCTTTTGAGCTCAGCCAAACCCAAGTTCTGAGTAATTTGTTTAATAAAAAATGGGGGAAAAAAGATATGTCAAGACCTCTGAGCTCTGTATTTTGAGCCTTCTTGAATGGGGGCAGAAGCAATTTTGCTCTCTTGTTTTTGGGACTGTTCTTCTTTGTACAAAGAACTGTGCATTTGTTTACTGAACTGGTGAAGGAGAAATAATTTTGGCAACAGAACAGGGAAAGAAATGTCATTCTCAGGCAGTCATGACATGGGAAAGGTAATAGTTAATTACTTTGTAATGTGCCTGAAGCAACCAAAGCAACAGGTTTGTGCAGTGGGATTGTTTTCCCCAATGCCAAGTGCAGCTGAGGAAATAGGAATGTACTGAACCAAGTTTGGTCAGGAATATTGCCTCCAGTATACTTTGTCTCCCCCTCCTCACTCTACTGGTTAATTATTGAGCCTTGGGAGGTACTGTCAGGGTTGGAAAGATGGATGGGCAGAGGAAGAGGTGCTAGAGCTGGGGCTGGGCAAGGAGCTGCTCTGGGAAGGCTCTGTCTGGAGCAGAGGGACAGTGCAGGAGCAGGGCAAGTCCATGCTCAGCTGTCACTGGCTGCACTGAGGGCAGGCTCAGCTGCTCTGGGTCTTCTGACAGTTCTCTCTCAGCCCTTCTTCCTTCCCAAGGGTGAGCTTTGTGCTGCTCCATCCCCGTCCCTAACACAGCCACCTCCTCTCAACCACATCCTCTGCTCCCTTTCACTCTGCCTGATGCAATCACCCCCTCACTAAGAAACCACCAAGGTACTGTGAAAAACAGATTGGTGTCTCCCTCTGCCCTTTATTAGCTACAATCAGAGTTTGTTATCTCTGAGGCTCTCTCCCTTCACCAGTAGCTGCAGTATTTCTTCCTGAAGAGCTAAGTACTCTAATCAAAAATATTTGAGTATCATGCTGCTGTTCCTGAGTGTCCTCAAAGTGGTCTGTTGGACTGTTAAATGTTGTGTACTGGGGGAAACAAAGTCATTGCCATATTTCTGTGCAAGCACCAGACTGTAGACTGTTAAATCTGCAGAATTTTGATGGGGGTGGGGAATGGTGTAGAGAAGAGACAGGAAGAAAGCATGGTAAGTATCCAACTCCATTCTCTCCCCAAGTGAGAACACAGTATCATCCGAATTGAGATCTTTCAATATTTTTTTTTTCATATAAATCCTCTGAGGGTGGCAGTTAGTCTCTCTAAGGCAGCCTATTCTGGGGTGTTACTCTCCTTAACTTGTAAATTATTTTTCTAATGTCTGACCCAAGTTTCCATTTTTGCAGTTCCTTCTCATTCTATCCCCAAAGTACAAAATATTTTTTCTTTTCTTTGGTTGGTTTTTCTTTTTTTTTTTTCTTTTATTTTTAAAGTACTTTTTTTCTAGCAGAGCCATGCTGCTCTTCCAGGGTATGCACTAGAAAGTGTTCTGGTGTGTGTGCTGGCTCAGGGAGTGGGTTAGACTGGAGTGACCTCTGGCATGAACAGATAATCTGCTTCAGATGGGCATTGCTGTATTAATGTGTATGGGACAGTGATTCCTGTGCCAATCTGTGATTCCCTATTCCAAAGGAAGCTGCTATTGCTGTGCTATGTGTACACCTTGTGCATGATGAAATGCCAGACCTTTCGTGTTGTGGATATTCCCTTTGCAAGAGGCTGATGGTAGAACCATAAGAGTGTGTTGCTTGAGAAAAAAAAATGGACTTTCACTGGACCAGCTGCAGTCATTCAATTTCCAGGAGAACCAGAAGGACCAAGTAGCAAAGGATGCTTTGGTCAGTTTCAAGAGAAAAGTCCTTTAGCTGTTCACTGTGACTTGAGATTACCCATACACAGGACAAATTTCTGTGATCCATGGATAAAGCTTTGCCCTGGAATTTTCTCACAGGTCTCAGTCCAGGCTCTTTGACCATTTTATTATGGTCCTGCCACCTTTGAATCAGTAGCCTGTAATCTCCTAAGCCAGTGCTGCAATCTTGCTGGTCTGAGATGCCAGCCTGCAGCTCCTCTAGTGCAGCCCTGCAAGCCCTGCCAGCCTGTGATTAATTATCTCAGTTCACACAGTGAGCCAAAGAAAACTGCAGGGACCATCTGAAAACTAAGCACAGAGAGGAAAAGTCAAAATGCAACTGAAGTAGAAGGTGACCCACAGGCCTGTGTGAAACTAAGGGAGGACAGAGAGGCAGAGTGGGTGGCAGGGCTGGACTGTGTGTCTCCTGCAGCCTGATGCTGAGCCCTGGGGTGCCATGGGAGGGATGATGGCTGAGGAAGGAGGGTGCAGGGCATGGAGACACATACTTGAATGAGATTTTATTGGCACTCTGCTGGCTTGATTGAGCTCTCACACCTCATGTTGGTCAGTATGTATCAACTCCACAATGCTGCACCCACCCAAGGACTTTGTGGATCTCTTTGCCAGGCTCCCTTCTCCCACTGCCAGTGCAATATCTATGCACAATATCTCCCATTTCCAGTGTGACTTTGCATCAGTGGCAGGAGGGTCTGGGCAAGCCTATTATGGACCTGCACACAAGACCTGAGATCTGAGGCAGGAAGAGATCTGCAAATAGCAGAGAGAAGGTGTAAACAGGATTGAAAGGATCTGTGATTGGAGGGAGCTGGTGATGTGGAGGATAAAGAGTCAGATGGAGAACAAAATGGAACAGGCAATAAAACCCTCAAGGTCCTGCGCAGGGCCAGGGGTTGTACTCGTTGATTCTTGTGAGGCCCTTCCAATTCAGGATATTCTGAGATTCTGTATAGGAAGTGCCATGAAACTCTGACCCAGACACAGATGACAGAACCTGCATAAATCCCCTGCTCATGCAAGTTAAACACAATTGTTTGGACAAATGTGTTCCACCATGAGGAGTTTTCAGTAAATGCTTCTGCCTTTATCCCAATTTTAGGATATTGCAGCTCAATTTATGGTGTTGCCAAACTGTGGGCCTTGCTTGTGAAAGGAGCCGGACCGCTTGCCCATAGCCTGACATGGGCTTTGTGGCTAAAGCTGACTCTGTTCCCCTCTCCACTTCTGACACCACAGCAAAGTTGTTCTCTCAGCTCAAAGGGATGGGACTGGCCATCAGGCACTGCCCTGCAGTATGGCTCTTACCCGTGTGAGGTGGGAGCAGGGTGCTGCCATTGTCACAGACTGTGATATCTCTTCTATTGAGGTGTGTTTTGTGCTGTCTCTGGCTTCTGAAGCACTTTGGGTACAGTTGGAACCCATTGTGGCCAAACCTGGTGTTCTCTCAGAACAGGAGTGTGGCCCTGCCTGGCCATCCTTTAGAGGGCACTGACTGACTGTGGTTCCATCATCTGCTGAGAGTACCCAGGGACTTGCTGCCACTGAGGGAAGGACCATTCCCCTTTCCTGCTCCTTTCTTCTGTTGTACTCTGGGCTTTCTCCCATTCTCCAGCCCATGCTGTCCTGACCACTTCCCTTTTAAGGGCTGGTTTGTTGTAGGGTTGTTTTTTTTATTTTTTGCACTGAGTTAATTTGGGATGTTTTAGTGATTTAGATCTGCTCCCAGAGTCAGAACTGACACAAGATAGCAGCAGGGTGTGTAGCCCAGAGACAAAGGGAAACTGTTCCAGTGCTGATAAAATGCTAAATGGCCTTATGGCCTCCTGTGGAATTATGTAATTTGCAGCAAAGTTCTAGAGAAATAATTAGCACTAATTCTGGTCACTCGGTTTTGCCTAAAAAAGGAGGCTAGCAGAAGGGAAGGAGACATTTAAGGGATGAGGATTGGTGAAGGGACTGAAGAGAGAGATGATACATCATGAGGGGCTTCAGGTCCTGGGGCTGGGCATGGGAAGAGGATTTCAGTGCCTGTCCAGAGCAAGGGGGATTTCACTAAGAGCTGTAAGAGGTGCCTAGGGCAGGATTAAATGTCCAGCATGTTTGGCTCGTGTCCCCTTTGTCCTCATAGAAGGGCAGGCCCAACTGGTGTGGAAAATAGTTGATGTGTCTCTAGCTAAGCACCTGGCTCTCTCTGAGGACCTGAATTCCACTCCCACTGCTGCCACATTATTGGTGTTAGATAAAACAGATTTCAGGGTTTTTTTTGTCATGTAAAGTCATCAATTCAGACTCCTAGAACTGCCTCCATTCCCTCTTGCCAGGTTTGCACCAATGCCCTTGGGTTTTATATAAGTCTGCAAAAAAAGAAAGTCAGTGAGCAGAGGAAGAGGAGCACTGGGCTGGAAATGGAGCAGGAGCTCTCCTGCCAACCAAGACAACCACAAAGCCAAATGAGCCATCTGGAGATGGTCCTTGGCCCCTCAGCAGCTGAGGCTGTTCTCCCAGCTGAGAGTGATTCTGCTTCCCCTGCTGCAAGGGAGTCAAACCTGTCCAGTTACCTGCAGACCCAAGGGGCAGGTAACAAAATACCAGGTAAAGCAAAAATTAGCAAAAGATGTAACAGTATACAAATTCCCCACCCCTCCTAGAAAGATGACAGTTCACTGCCTTTGACTGGGGAGATGGAGCAATTGGAAGCAATTGTTATTTTGAGGCATGTATTGAAATGGGACTGCTTGAGTCTCAGCCATCCCTGCAGAGGAGCAGAGCAAAAGCACTGGCTGCTGGAGCCTGTGGCACATGCTGCCTGCTTGTGAGAGGCATCTGAACATTTTGGTGCTTTTCTGCTTCTAGAAATGTTCAACCTGCTCTAAGCATCAGTGTCCATCCATAGGTTGCATGCACCTGCCCAGCTTGTGGGTGTTCTAGTGAGAAATCCCAAATCCTTAGTTATGATGGTGAATTGTTCCCATGGAAGCTCACTGGAGACCATCAGGATGAATGCCTGGTGAGGGCTTCCTTCCCCAGGTGCTGCATTTGGTGGATGCAGTAGGAGAGCCAGGCACTGGTCACTGGGCCCAGAGAAGGGAATTCCCAGTGGTTCATTGCAACATCAGCCTTGCTCCACCTTGGCCAGGACTGGGTGCCAAGGGTGCTGTACAGTGCAGCACAGGCTCTGCTCCACAGTGAGCTGATGACTGGGAGGAGAAGGGGAGGGCAAGGCACAGCACCAGGGTGTGTATAACCCATCCAAAAAGGGGCTGGAAGAAAAGGAGCATGGAGGGAATTACATCTAGCCCAGCATTACAGACTTCACTCAAAACAAGAGCTTCAGAAACATCTCTGATACTCTCTTTGATTGGCCTGCATAGTCTGGGGGCATCCTGAGTTGTTCTGAGGGAAACCCTTCCATCCTGGTTCCTACTACACTCACAGGCAGCCTTCCCCTAGATCTGCACTTGCTCTGTCTGTGCAAGTGACAGCAGCCTCTGAATAAGCAGAGGATGTTAGCTGTCATCCACTGAGGATGTGGCAAAGGCCTATGGACAAGCAATACTTGAAACATTGCTGAATGTTTCATCTTAATACTGCTTAAGATGAAAGATGAACGATTAAAAGGCCAGGAATTTTTAACTACAGTAGAATGAGCACAGTGAAACCCAAAAGGAAAATGAAATAGAAACAGCTATTAAAATGCCATTGCAAGGGCAATCCAAAGAAATATATAAATGTAGGAAAAAGAATGGTCTTTTCATATACTGCAAGCTGCCAGTTTTTGAAAGCATCACGAAACAAGCTGTTGAGCAGTGGAATGGATAAAACCAGACTCCCAAAACACAGCTCTGCTGAGCTGCCTGGCCCATGAAATCTCACTGCCAGTGATGCTGCTGCTGGGCCAGAGGCAGGCTGGGGCATGGGCACACCAGCTGTGCCCCCGTGCTGAGGGGTGGCTGTGCTGAGTGGCACAGCACATCATCTGCCACCTGCCAGACCAAGCTCCTGCCAGGTGAGCTCAGCCTCCCTTCCCTGGGCAGGGCTGCTGCTATCTCTTGCTGCTATCTCTTTCTTCTATGCCCAGCTACAATATGCAGTAAATTTATCAGAACACCTCTGTATTTGAGGCACCTAGGCCAAATTTCATCAAGGTTACCTAGGGATACTGAGGAAGAAAACAGGCAGTCAGGCATTGGGATTATACAAGTCTCTTGCCTTTATGAAATGCAGACTGAAAATAAATTCAGAGCTCAGAAGAGTAGCAAATGCCTCTGGCTGTTAGAGAGTGCCAGGGACTGAGACAAATGCTGTGCTTTGTGCACAGAGGCACCCACAGTACTTTTGCCAAACATGGCACTGAACTGGGCTGCAGCACCAGAGGGGTTGTCCAGGCAGCACAGGGATGGGCATCCCAGTGCAGATCTTCTGATGGGAATCTGCTGCTGCCCTCTTCTGCTGCTCTCAGCCTGGACTGTGCCTATTGCATGTGACGTGTGAGGGCCTCCCACAGGTCAGATGCCCCAGTGCTGAGAGCAGGGATGTTCAGGTACTTCAGTGATCTTGAGTGTGAAAGTCTTGATGAACGTGGACTTGGATTTGGAGAGGCAAAAATGCAAAGCCAAATGACAGATCTTTGATCACCACGAGGACCTGACTTACTCATGGATATAGACTGCTTTCTTCTAACTGGATAGGGTTTTTTTCCAGGTGTTTTTCTCTGTAAGAACAAGTCTGTTTCATCCAGCTGCTCCTTTCAGCTCTGCTGCTGATGTTTTTGTGCTCTCTGCCTGTGCTACATGCTGCATGGGCATGAATAAGCAGGTATAGCACATTGGCAGACTCTCAAGGGATCTGCAGCAAGCAGGGAGCATGGTGATCCAAAATCATCTTCCATCTCATGCTGGCAAAGAACAAAGCCCAAGGGCACTGATGCCAGCTAGCATAGCTGGGCAGGGAGGGATGGGGAGTTCCAGCTCCTCCATGTCTTTTCTGACATCACTGCCCCGTGGGGTTCATGCTGGGTGTTGTTCAGCAGTCCCTGTGCCCCCTAGTGTTGCAGCCAGCTTCACCTGGCAGCAGCACAGCTTCCATGGAGTGAAAAGAAGGTTAACAACAGCCTCTGCTTCCTGCAATAGTGCCACTGCAGCCAGGTTACTGGTCTTCAAAAACAAGTTGTCACTTGTTCAGCTGATTTGCATAAAAGCAATTCCCTGTCCATCTTCATAAGAGCTGGCTGGGCAGCTCAGACTTAACAGCTTCAATTTCTTTCCCAGGGCACAGACAAGATGCTGCCAGATGATTATCCAAAAATTTCCCAAATCCAGGAGGAAGTCATTGCACTAGGAGTCCTGGTGGACAGCAAGCTGTCCCTGAGCCAGCAGTGCCCTTGAAGCCAAGAAGATCAAACTTATCCTGGAGTGCATTAGGCTAGGGCACCAGGATGTCAAGGGAGGTGATCCTGTCCCTCTGCTCAGCCCTGGTGAGTCCTCACCTGGAGTTCTGGGTCCAGCTCTGAGATTTCCAGTTCAAGAAAGACAAGGAAATACTGGAGAGGGTCCAGCAGAGGGTAATGGAGGTGATTCACAGAATCACAGAGTTGGTTAGGGTTGGAAGTTGCCTCTGGAGATCATCTAGTCCAGTTGATTAGGGGTTTGGAGCACCTCAGTTCTGAGGAAGGGCTGAAGGAGCTGGGCCTGTTTAGCTTGGAAGAGGAAAGGCTGAGGGGGACCTCACCAATGTCTGTAAGTATCTGAAGGGAGGGTGTCAAGAAGATGGAGCCAGGCTCTTCCTGGTGGTGCCAAGCAATAGGACAAGAGGCAGCAGGAAGAAACTGGTGCACAGCAAGCTCTGTCTGAACATGAGGAGGAATTCCTTGCTGTGAGGGTGACAAAGCACCAGAACAGGCTGCCCAGAGGGGCTGTGGAATCTCCTTCTGGAATGATTCAAAAGCTTCCTGCACACAATCCTGAGTCATGTGCTTTGGAGACCCAGGTCATGCACAAGGTGGAACTAGATGGTCTCCAGTGGTCCCTTCCAACCTTGCCCATTCTGTGATTCTGGGAAGAATCCACAGCTACCCTTGGGCTACAGGAATGTGGAACAGAAAAACAGGGCTGGCTTCCCATGGCTCTTCAATCTCACTTTCTGAGTAATTCTGTCATTTTGAGAGTGGAAACAATCCTGTATTCTGCTCCAGAAGGATCAACCCCAGGAAGGCAGGAGTGTCCCAAAACAGACCACTCCACAGGAAATTCTGCTGCTAATAAGATTTGGCTTTCCTGATTTTCTGTTTAATTTTACATTTCCCTCACTTTTATAGATGAAGCCTTCTGCCACTGTAGCCAAATGGTGGCTGGAGCACCAAAATTAAAGGCTTTCTTTTCTGCATTTTGTTCCACTGGAAAGGGATTTGCATCCATGCTTTACCCAATGTCCAGTTACTTGTACCTGGTACTCATCTCTGCTCTTCAGTTTTCCTGCCTATCCCCTTTCCATCTTTGTTCTTATTACTGTGTCCATGTGAAAGCCAGTATTTTTTATAGCCAGAATGTACCACTAATTCCCGCTGCCAGGGAGCACACAGCAGCCCTGACATGTGCTGCTTGGCTAATCAGAAAGCAGGGCTGTATGGTGAGAAGCTGTAGCAGGCAGGAACACACAACTGGTTGTGCAACTCCCTTCCCTGAAGGGGAGAGTTTGCTGTTCCCTAAACAGAGCAAGTCCCAGCAGCCAGCAGCACCCTGTGCTCCTTCCACACTGCTGTGCCCTGGCCGTGCCCTGGGGGAACAAAACAGGGGCAAGGAGATGGCCTGGAAATGCTGAGTCCTGGCCAAGACAGGAGGCTGCCAGCCCACTGTGCAGGCAGGGCACAGAGCTGGGCCATGTCCAGGCCCCTCTGAGCAGCCTGCAGGAAGTACTTGGTGCCAGCTGAAGAGCCATGGGGAGGAGTGAGCCCAGCTGAGCCCAGCTGCCTGTGGGGGTGAGCCCCCAGTGCCAGGGCTGCTGCTGGGCTGTGCACCCTGCAGCTCCCCTCTCCCCTGCTGCACCTGCTCGCTTCTCTTCATCCCCCTTTTCCCCCTTTGCAAGATGGTCAGAACTAGAGTCCCATCCAGGAGTTTTATGTTCTCTAAGTCACTTTTTTTTTAGTAAATTATTGTATCATTTCTCACTCAGCCTCCTGACAGATCCCAAGCTGTTTGCTTGGACCATTTGGAGCCCCTTGGTTGCTGCCCCATTCTCTGCTGTCACAGAAGTTTGTGGCCAGGTTGTGGTTGCTGAACATGAATCACCAGCTCTCAAGAGCCTGGCATAGTTTTCCTGTGTTCCAATCCTGCAAGCAGTTACCATACAGGTTGTTTGAAGCCATAGCATGGTTTTTAAGCATTTCCTATTGTTATTGTGGAGATTCTGAAGATTTTTTTCTCAGTCACTGAGGAAATCAGCCTGAAAGACAAACTGGGAGCAGAGGGGTCCCAGCCTGGTCTTATTTGGTGCAGAATGCCCCATGCCTCATCAAGGTGCTGGAGCACATGCTGCCTCCATGAGCTGCTCATGAACTGGATTGTGCTTTGAATCTCCATCTGGGGATGATTCCCAGACTGAAAACCCGTAGGTGTCACACCTACCTCCTTATGACCTTCACATAGGGGGTGGGAGTGAAGTTTGGCTTGGTTGTGGAGCCAGGAGGGAGTATCTTGACTAAATACAGATCTTAGGCTAGGGACACAGGGTTTGAAGCAGTCAAGTTAGCAAGTTAGAGTCATAGAATAGAATCAGAGAATAGGTTGTGTTAGAAGGAACCTCTTATATTCATCTTGTCCAGCCCTGCTGCCACAGGCAGGGACATCTTCAAGTACATGAGGTTTCTCAGAACTCCAATCTGACCTTGAATCTTTCCAAGGATGGGGCATCCATTACTTCTCTACACAACTGTTCTAGTGTTTTGCCACCCTTGTGATAAAAAAAAATAAATCCTCATTATACCCTAAGTCCCATCCCATATGTTGAGCAGGGCTTGACCCTACACAAGGTAACACATTTCAGATTACCAAAGCTCCCAAACTGCTGTCCATCAGCTGAGCCATCAATTGTGACTATTGTGCTCTTCATGCTGCCACTGAAGTGTGCTAGCCTGAAACCCAAGATAAAGTGGGACTCACTCAAGAGCACTGGGCTAGGTCTGGATCTGTGTTTGTCCCTTATTATGAGGGTCTTGCAATCAAGTGCTCATGTACATCCATGTCTCCCAACATCTCTGAAAAAATGTGCAAGCAATAGAATGGTGCTCAGGCTGTTTCCTTCACTATTCTCCATGAACACAGTTGCACCCTTAATAAAGCTGTCCCAAAATAAATGAATAGTTGGTGCCCTCTGTTCCCAGCTTTGGTGTGAGAGCCAGCCCACAGAGGTTGTCCTGGCTCTGCTGGCTCCCTTCCTACCATTCTTTAGCCCACTATCATAGTAGTGGCACAAAGGCTTTCTCTCTGCTGTGGACAGGGATGATCACACCCAAGGCTACATTTATACACCATTATCTCAAGTGTCAGTTAAAACCAGTTACCTTCTCCACCTCTTCCTCTGTGCTTTTCAGCTATTGCACAGGAAGATCTGTGTTTCTCAGCAGAGCCTTGTTCTCCCCTGCTGTTTTGACTGGGAACAGGTTGGTGTGGCCTGCCTGCTGCATCCCCATGAGTGCTCAGCCTGGCCTGCCCTGCCTGAGCTGGGGGCAGCAGCAGAGGGCTGACAGGGATTTTCTTGCTGTGCCCTGCCCTCTATGTCACTGTCACCCACTGGGAGCCTGAAGGAGGTGGCAGGGGCACTGGTGCCAAGATGCAACTCCCAGGCACTACTGCTGCTGCTATTTATAATTTCCCTGGCTGTGCCATGTGCATGAGATAATAGGATAGCTGTTCTGCTAGGCAAGCTGTATTTGTTTGTACCACTAATATATCTTGCTTTGTCATGGTTTCCTTACTTTAATAAGGAGGGTTTTTTTTTTTTGTTTTTCATTAAATGCCTCATGAATTTCTGTAAACAAGGAGGGTGAGGCCCATGTTGGAGCAACTTAAAATGTTTTCAGTGAAATCCAGTGTCACAGAGCAGAGATGTAGAGACTGGAAACTGACCATGACTCACCACTCCATCCCTCTGAAGAACCCCATCCAGAGATGCAGTATTTGCCACTTGATGGCTCCTCCTTCACGCATTGTTGGTGGCCTGATCCAGAGGTTGCTGGCTCCTTACAGTGACTTCTGTGGGAGTGCTTTTGTGCTTTTTTGTCCCTTTGCTGGACCAAGGTTGGAGTGCTTCATGTGCCACATGACAGAGCCTGCCAGGTAGACCTGTCTAGTCATTAGTTTCTCTGACAGCAACAAGGTTTGAAACATTTCTCTGAAATCCAGTAACAATCCAGAAGGGAATGAGATCCTTTATGCAAGAGCTTGCCTGGAGAGCTGAATGGAAAATTATAGCCCTATAACACCATTTACAGAAGACTGGTGCAAGACCTTTTTGGCTAATTAACACTCCCTACCTTGTCTTTTGAAAAGCAGAACTATAATTCACAGGGAAGCTTGATCCGGAAGCTGGGATCTCAAAAATTGCATATGTTTCTGTAAACACCTGATTCATGTCCAAAACTTGCTGCTTCTCTGTATCTCAGGACTGAATGTGGGAGGATGGGCTCTGCTTCCCCTGAGGTCCAAGCTGTGTGGGTCTGGACACCTCTCTTATTGCACCTGTACAACCATTAGTCCAGCTTGAGTCCAGCCTATGTTTATAAGACAGGCTGAATTCAAGCTGATGGTTACAAGTCTGTATCCTGAGAGGATCTTTCTCCCAGTGGTGGCAGAATTCTCCCTGCAGACCTGGGCAGCTTGTCACCCCAAAACAACATGGGGTGGAAAGCCACATTTAGGGTGTGTAACAAAAAGGGGAATTTAAGAAAGCTGTCTCTCCTAACCTGTTGCCCTGTGATGTCTTGCATGCAGGTGACCATAGCAATCCAGAGGAGCTTTTTTTTTTCTAAAAAATGCTGATTACTGCTTTCTTGAGCTCTCCTTCAGCCTCCACTTTTTTCACAGCTGATTGTTGTCTCTGTTCTGTGAGTAATGAATCAATTACTCACAGATCTCACTGCCCTTACTGCTCCTCTGGCTTCCTTCCTGTTGCTTCACACCCTTTAGAGGTTTTAGAAAAAAGGTAAAAGCAGAACAGAAAAGGTTGCCCTTAAATGCTGATCTCCTTTTACTGATGTCTAAGTGGCCATGTTCTGCAACCTTCAGGGAGAAAGGAAGATGACACCAGGCTTTTAAACTCACTTCATTTTCCTGGCAGCACTGTCCCTCTGCCCAGGGGAAGCTTACATCTCTTGGGTCTCCTGCCATCCACTTTCTTGTGGCACAGGGTGGGGGGCTGCTCTTCTTTCTGTGTTAAAATGTGCAAAGTGATGACTCTTGAGGACAGCTTCTCCTCTAAACCATGTGGTGCCCTGAAGGAATGTCCAAGATTGCTCCCAGTTGCATAGGAATAACTGAACCAAAAAGCCTCAGCCTGCTCCCACCAGCCCATGGTCCATCCCCTCAGACATGTTTCCCAGGCATGTCCCCAGGGCATGTCCCCAGAGCACTGCCCCTCTCTCTGCAGGCTGCCAGGCCTGCAGGGCTCCCCTGGGCCAGAGGTGAGCTGGGTGCAGGTGAAGGGGAGGCTGACATTACCCCTCCTGTGGTGAGAGAAGCTCAGCACAGGGCTCCTGCCTGGCTGGAGCTGCCCTTCAGAGGCCACCAGCTGCATGTCCCCTGCACCACCACACTGCTGGGGATGAGAAGGAATGAGGTGTGTGGGAGCAAAGACAGCCCTGAGTGCTGGGAAATCATTGTGTTCATGCTCATAACTCCACCACCAGCTTGTGGCCAGTGAATGTATAACCCCAGAGCCAATACTTTACTATGCCAGCATGTGAGCTCCTTTTTCAGCAAGATGATGTGGCCCCTGGGAAGCTCCAGCACTGATGAAGCAGCTGTCTTGCTGGATTTCCCCTCCTGCTGCTGATGAAAACCACAGCTGATGAAAACCACAGCTTCCTTCCACACCCCTCCAGCCCCGCCCTGGCCTGCTCCCTGCGGTGGCTGGATGCCTGCTCATCTCCCCAGTGCTACCTCCAGCCCCTGGCAGAAATACCAAGTCCCCACACCATTTCTGTGCTCCCAATCTCTTGCATCCCCAGGTGAAGGACAATTGAAAAAGCTGGTGCAGATGGTAAGTGCTAAATGCACTGGGAGAAATCTCGGTGTGGCACGAGGGGAAGAGGGTTCAGGGCTCCTGACAGCACCTGGGCACCTTGCTGCTGGTCCTGCTCCAAGCAGAGGTGCTGGAGTGATGGGCAGGCACGTGGCAGCTCTCCATCTCTTACATGATGATTTCTTTATGCTGGGTAACCTGGTACCTGGCTCTGTTCAAAAGGATGCTGGTGGCTTTCTGAAAGCAAACGTGTGCTCCACCAAGCGTGATGCTGCCTCTCTTCTTCCCAGTGTGGGGGAGTGAGGCCAAATCAGTCAATTAGCTGATTAACGAGGAAGGAAAGGAAAGCTGGCTCAGGAAACATATCCATGCACTCTGAGTACCAGAGCAGAGTGTGCAGGTCAGGGTGCCCCTCAGACACATGGAGTCAGCTGTTCCTGGCTGCTTCTATGGAGACAGCAAGCACAAAATCATCAGGGTTGGGCAGGGTTGGCCTTGGGCAGGAAGGGATAGGGCCCAGGTGCAGAGGGCTGGGGTCAGTGAAGCACAGTCACCCCACAGGGTGCTGGCTTACAGGGCTGCCTTGGGAACATGCCTTATCTCAGTTCTCCCTGCTTCTCAGACATTGACACTTCATCACTTTGATTCCTCTTTTTCAGCATTCCAGCCAGCACAGTGGCAAAGGCAGTGCTGCAGCAGCTTCAGGTGTGCTTGGCTGTTTTCAGTGCCATGTGGCTGCTTGGTTGCAGTGCCAAACCATGGGGCTGCTCTAACCTCAGGTGCTCAGCCCAGCTCCCAGAGAGCAGAGCTGCCTCAGCAGGCCTGGCCCTGTCTGTTGAGTGGTGTCAGATTCACTTTGTTATAGACCCAGGGCTGGCACACTTCCCTTCAGCGGGGAGCTCTGGTGTGCTTTGTCCAGTTGAAATTGGAGGCATTGCTGCTGGGAAGTGCTGCCTGCTTGGGTGAATGGGACCTGTATGCACACCTGAGGAGGCTCGTTAAGGAATATGGGAAAATCCACTGTCTGGCCAGACTGAGAGGCCTCTGAGAGCTGAATCTTTGTTTGTCCTTCACACCCCAAGCTCTGAGTGCAGCAGCTCACAGCTCCCTCAGCTCACAGCTTACATCTGAAGCCTTCAAGTCTTTGGCTAAAGTCGTATCTTGCAAGGGAAAAGCAGAGACAGACCTTGTGAAAGTGTCTATCCTGGAATGGGGGCATCTTAATGTGAGCTCAGCATTGCTGAATGGGAACAACCTGGTATCTCTTCTGTGCTGCCTTACAAACAGTGCCAAAGTGCTAACTTCTTCATAACACAATATTTTGTCACTTCATTATTAGGGAGCAAGACTTACAACTGCTAGGCTTGCAAGCCCTCCTACCTCCAGAGAAGCTGCCTGTACCTGGCACTTAGGCAGAGGCAGCCTGAGCCAGCCCCACACAGCTCCTCCTTTCCCAGCACGGCGGGGGTAAGGCTTGGAAAAGCTGGAAAGAACAAGCCAGTGTATTTGCTGCAGTATTTTAAGCACAAAGACACACCATGCTGTGATTATTTTCCACGTGGATGTGAAGACATGAAACATGGTGTAATTTATGGTTATGTTAAAACTGCAATGCATGAGCTGCTAAGGTAGCCCACGAGCAGCACTGAAGTTTGAGGAATGCTCAAGGGCAGATTCCTCTTGATCCTCCAATCTATGTGGCATTTGGTGAGGTCTGCATGGAGATGCATTACTCACCCTCTGCTTTCAGTGGGAGAAATTGCTCTGGGCTTCCCCAGGAGTGTCATGGGCAGGAGTGGGTGGGGACTGAGAGCAGGTCACAAGAACAGTCCTTGCAGTGCCATATATCCCTCTGTCAGCCTAATGAAAGCCTAATAATTAGGATTGCCATTCTCTTTATTTTTAATTATGAGGTAGCACTTTATTGTAGTGGGCAAAAGTAACTCTGTAATTAGCTGGTATGATTACTCAGTTATTAGCCAGTCTCTGACGCTGCAGACACCCAGGAGAACCCTTGGCAGGCTGTCACAGGGCGGTGTGGGTTGGATGGGACCCCTGGCAAAACTTCCCCTTCCTGCTACTGAGACCATGCACAGACCTGGCAGGGATGAGGACAGCATGAGGCTTCAAGCACGAGTGACCTCCAGCATTGAGGAATTGCCATCCAAAAGACTTTAGCTCAGCTTCTCTGGCCTCTGAGACCTCACCATCCTGCATCCCCAGTGCCCCCCGGGTGGTTTCTTTCACCTGCACAGGTACAGGCTGGATTTCTTTCACCTCAGTCTGGTTTCTTTCACCTGCACAGGTACAGGCTGGATTTCTTTCACCTCAGTCTGGTTTCTTTCACCTGCACAGGTACAGGCTGGATTTCCCAGCTCCCAGGCCCCACCACACTGACACCCCATGCTCACTGGGAGAGGCTCCTGCCAGAGGGCATTGCTTAGCACTGCAGTGCACAGCAATATCAAACCGTTGAGGGCATGGGCTGAGAAGCTAATGCGTTTATAAACAAATTACTTAAGACAGAAGACTGCTGTGAGCAGCCCTGTGCTTCTCAGCCATCTGAATCCTAGTCTGTGCAGCTTGCACTGGTGCCTGGGTTGCTCCTCCCCAGGGGCAGGAGGTGGCATCACCTCTGCCCAGGTAGGTTGCAGCCTGCCTGCCTTGCTTGGATCGGAAGGACTGAGCAGTTTATGTACTCACTGCAGTGAGAACCTAAGAATCTTTCCTGGGCATGGGGGAGGAGAGTGCAGGGAGCAGCTGGGCGTGGGCCCGGCTGCCCGCTGCATGCAGGCTCACAGCTGTGCTGGAAACACCCTGGCTGGGCCAAGTTTTCCTTCTGCTGGGCAGATGCAAACCCTGCTCTCAGCTTAGCTGCCACTGCTGCCTGCATCCCACGCTCTGCTGGGCTTGTGGGGCGTTTCTTGTCCTCTCCTCTCACCCCCGCCAGGTTTGCTTCTTTAGCTGAGCCACTCGGGGGCCGGCTGGTATTTCAGTCACTGAAGAAATTAGTAACTGATTTATGTAACATCTCGTGGGACTGACTGCAGGGTCTTCGCAGAGAGACAAGTGAGAACAAGTATGCTATCAGCAGAATGAGAAAGAGGGGCCCAGAACGCACCCCACAGTGAACTGTGGAATCCCACTGCAAAGCCAGATGCCCCCCTGCTGTTGTGGCACTTGT
Organism: Agelaius phoeniceus; assembly: GCF_051311805.1. Classification (NCBI taxonomy): domain Eukaryota; kingdom Metazoa; phylum Chordata; class Aves; order Passeriformes; family Icteridae; genus Agelaius; species Agelaius phoeniceus. The sequence continues at coordinate 130,670,301 of NC_135265.1, read as the reverse complement.
ACTTGTGTGCCATGGCCATGTTCACTGCAGCTCAGCTCTGCAGGCCGGGCCCAGCAGCCACATTGCCATGTCCTTCCTTGGGCTCACCTGAGCCGGTTCTCACCTTGAACAGGAGCTCCTGCTCTCCTCTGTTTCTCCAGCTGTCAGGCCAGGCCCTGTGCCAGCAGTACAGCTCTCAGCACCGGGTGTCTCCCAGGGCCTGCTCAGGCTGGCATCACCTGCAGCAGCCCCTCCCCTGCTGCCCCTGCCCAGCTGCCTCTGTGCCCAGCAGACACAGGAACTGTGGTTCAGCAGGACCTGGGTGCTGTAGGCCCTTGCTCCTCCTCCTGGCTCCCTGCTGAGACTTTGTTGTCTGTCTCTCACCTCTGGTCATCAATGCTCATGGTGGGCAGGAGGGATGGTCACCCCACACGTGCATGGGAAAGCCTGGGCAGTACAATTCTGGGACGTCGGACCCTGCAGCTCTCCCTGACTCTCCTGGGGCTGAAGCCTTCAGCTTGGACGGTGCAGGGGTTATTCTGAGCATGCACATGTCCCTGGGCCACTGTCCCTGGTGGCAGACCTGACATCCCCATGCAGGAATGGAAACCCCACTGGTTTGGCAGCGGTGGGCGGGAAGGCTGAGCAACATGCCAGCATCCCTCTCAGCAGCTGTGATTCAGTAGCAAAGGAAATAACAAAGAAAGGCTTGCAAAATAAAAATGCTTTTGATGTGAATAGAAATGTTTATAATAATCTGGATTTTTTTTTTCATGTAAATAAGGCTCAGAAAGTGTGTTTTGTCAAAGTGACACACAGCAGCTCTAGTAGGTGTACCCATCTCAGCATAAAAGGAACAGAAGCCACTCACTTGATGAACCTGAAAGCTTTCTTAGAATTACAAAAGGAATAAATGATCTTAATCATATTAACCCCTGGGTGGTCGCCTGAGTCTTTGTGAGCAGTATTCATCACATCCCAGACAGTGTAGTTTTAAACTCTCACAAAAGGCAACTTCAGATGATCTCATGGTCTCCTTTTCAGCAGTGTAAATTATTGCTAACACCCCAAAGGCTGGGATTTAACTCCAACATAAGTGTGTCCATTTCAGCAAACCTCAGCATGGGAAGACAGCTGCTGCTCTCTCCTGGCAGCCTCCCAGGGCCACTGCCACAGCCTCAGCATCCACTGGGGTCTCACAGGGGCTCTGGTGCTTGACAGCTGGGGAGGGGAGCAGAGGGGCTGCAGGAGCTGGGACATTCACTTGTGCCATGCAAACAGCTGGACAGGAGAGAGGCCCCTCCCCGTGCCTCCCACAGGTACCACCCTTCAGGACAGCAGTCCTGGCCCAAGGTCACAGCACAGCATCGGCCAAGCAGCTGCAATCCTAACATCAACTGCTGAAGCTGCTATATCATCATGTTTATAAAGCATGAAAAACAATGTCTGGATTGTACCTTTCCCTTCAGCTGTGTGCTTTCAAAGGCAGTTTCCCAGACTGTCTTGGTCTCAGGTGAGAGGTGCCACTAAATTTTTGCCATGCTGACATTGATTCAGCAGCTGTTGCCAGTCTTCTTGATCGTGAAATGAAAGTTCTTCACCAAAAGACTAATTCAAATGCAAAATGAATTAGGCTTTTTTTATCTTACTGCACATGTACTTCAGGAATTTAGGAATATTAAGAACCCCTAGAGACTACCTTCTTTTCAGTTACCATGGCTCATCTCGACAAGCAGCAACCCCCTCACTTGCAGGCAATGCCAGAGTTTTGGTTTTTGATGAAGGCAGGTGGGAACAATCCTGTGTTGTTTCTGGAAGAGGTGCTGGAGTCTGGGCACCTCAGTGTGGTGGGTGAAGTGTTGTGAAGGGCAATGGAAATCAAATTAATCCCCCACTCTCCCTTTCCCATCCCCTTTCCTGCAACTGAGCTGGTAAGAGATGGCAAACACTGTAAAATTCAGTTTATTCACCCAGGATCCTGGCTATGTGTTGTGGAGAGATTATCCACTGAAAATGCACCAAGAGATGCTGTACCCAGTGTTAATGATCTAAACTTGGTCTGATACAGTGTAGGGGGTTGTTTCCCTACAAACCTTTCATGGCTTCTGTCTCCAGCTCATGCTGGTTACTGCAGCATGCCCCCAAAATCATAATCCTGCAGCAAATGTTAAGAGATCTCACCAGCATGTTGTTTTCATTAAGTAACAACACAACATGAGGATGAGATAAACTCTTACGAAAACCCTTTAATATGTATTGTTTATAAACAAAAAGTTCACCTTCCTCTTTCCTTTTGGGAAAAAAATGGTGAAGCTAAGTGCTTTTTTATTGCCTAACCTAGTTTCTTTTCAGGAATAGAAAAAAACTGTAAACATTTTTAGCCTTGATTTATATCTTACACAGGAGTAGAGTGTGTGCAGGACAGGATCCAGCAGTGAGTGACCTCTGCTTCACACAGGAGTGGCTCATGGATGAATCAGTCTGGCTTAGATCATAAATGCTCCCACAAAATACAGCTTTGCTCCACGGGATGGAGCAGCCGAGTCCTGCATGTGGCTGATGCAAGTTGGCAGGATCAGGCTCTGCATGCAGGGCTGTGATCACAAAGGGTGGTCCCCCAGTCCTGGTGCCAATGCTGTGCCTCATGCCCTCACAGTCAGGGATCTCACTACAGAAAATACAGCTTGGGTTTCAGCTCATCAGTTTTCTGAATGTGAAACCACACAAAGAGATGCGGAGGATAGTGCAGGGAAAGAGACAGCAGGACTGCAAATCTTACCCTGCAGTGTCAGCTACACCTTTTGCCATGATGCTTTTGCTCTCAATTTGCAGCATGTACTTTCTGCCTTGTTGAGCTTCCAATACAGTTTCTCTGAAGGACAACAGCAAGGCCTGTGCTGATGTCAGGAACAGCCAGTTCCCTGCCCGGGACTGGGTGCAGCACAGCACAAGGACCAGCCTCCGTACCTGGCCTGTTACTGCTCCCCCTCCCTCAGCTGTGTGGGGGCCGCAGGGGCCACCTGGGCTCCTTTCCTTCATTTTGCAGGGCAGAGGAGGTCGGTGTCCTGGCAAGCACCACTCCATGCAGGTAGCACCCACATGCTGCAGACAGCTTGGAATTAATGAAAAAATGTGTTGAGGTCCCAATTGCAGGTTTCCTGAATGCTTTTTCTGCTTGAATACTTACTCTCAGCAGCACTTGGATTTGCATGTATGACAGGTTGAATCAAAGGTTTATTGCCTGCACAGCTCCTCTGTTTATCTAGAGACTGTGATTTTGGCAAGAAACAGCTTCTTGAGGCCCTGGGGTGTCTGTAGGCACAAGGGTCACTGCAGGCACCAACCCTGTCAAGGGGTGGCTCTGCTGCCCTCCTGCTTCAGCCACGTAAGCACAGAATTGAAAGGAAACCTGGAGGATTTTGCAGGAGTTGCTTTCCCCAGTGCTTGGAAGCGAGGGAATTTGTTATAGAACAGCAGCGTTAAGAATCTCCCTGCTCCCCGGATTGTCGTCTCCAGCCCTGCAGAGGGTGCCCTTGTGGAGCACTGTCACAGCTGCTGCCGGGACAGGGACCTTGAAACGCAGCGAGCCCGGCACTGAGGGGGCCAAAGGGCAGCGGGCAAGGCTGCACAGGCACAGCGCAGCAGGCACGAGCAGGATGCAGAGGGGCAGCTCCTCTGGCTCCAGCCATCGAACACACGGCCTCGCCTGCCCACCACGGGAGGGAAGGGCATCTCCAGGAGATGCCTGTGCTGTTACACACAGCATTAGTCACCCATGTAGAGGGACCCATTCTGTTCTGTTGGCTTTAGAGGGGGCCACAGGGATTACCACCACCCTGCACGTTGAAGCTTGCTCCTGGAGACAGGTGGAGGGGACACTGCTGCTCTGCCTTCTCCATCTACAGTACCAAGTCCAAAGGTTAGATGCTTTACAGCTCAGCACCATGGCTTCTTCTGTGGTTTGATGCTGAGGAATACTGCCCAGGGGTCTTTGGGCTCAAAACTGCTCCATTAGTCTGGATGTGTGTTGAAATGTGGAGCCTGATCTTTCTAGTCCATGACCTACCACACCAGCCACTTGCTGCCATGAGACAGATAATGATGCTGTCCTATAAGCAAGGCAAAAAGTAAGATTTTGGGTGTTCTGGACAGAAAACATGTTGCTGCTCTACCAGAAGAGCTAGAATTCTTTATTGAATACAAAAAATGAACTTTCGGTTTGAACTGCCAACAGTGCTCATTTACAGGCACCAAGGCTTTAGTACTTAGGTCTCTGGACATTTCTCCACTGAGGTTACACATAGCAGATGGAGCTGCCAGACAGTAATGGACAGAGAAATGAACTCAGCCTCTGGAGGAATTCTACAGATGCATTGAACAACAGCTGAGTGCACAAGTCCCCAGGGCATGTATTTGCTATGCCCTGTAGAGCCCAGCACACCATTTGCTACCATTATCAACAGCAGAAGCATTTCTTGAGAGGTTTTCCTCTTCTCGCAGGTAATTCTGCATCTTCTGAGAATTCTGAGAAACAACACACCCTTTTCTCAGTGCTCCTTCCTCAGCCACAGAATAGTCAGACCTCAGGCCTCCTCAGAGAGGCAGCTGAAGGTGTGTGTCAAATACTTTCAACAGTAGCTCTTAAGTAACTACAAAAATACTTGGTTTTTCATCAACAACATAAACAACATTTTAATTTTTTTAAAATGTGGATTTTATTTCTTGCTGTAACACACCATAAATTGCATTACGGAATCTGATAACTTCTTGATTTGTTATTTTGGTGGGTTTTGTGTTTATCAGATGCATATGGTCTTATGTTGCAGTGTGATGCCATTTCCTGTTTCACCTATCCCAGTCCCCCAGGTGTGCCAGGCTCTCCTTTCCCCTCCCCCTTGCCCCCTTGCTAAGTGCTGTCAGTCAATCTTAACATCCCAGCAAGGGCATCGTGTGATTGGCAAAAGTTCAAAAGATGCCGCTCAGCCCTGGGGTCATTGGCCAGTCCAGGTGTCATTGTCCTCTGAGACTGCCCCCCTCCCACCTGGTTGGTGGCTCACCTGTCCCTTCCCCTCCCCCTGCCCCCGAGCTTAACAGACACGGGACCATGCGGTGGGGATTCTGTGGAGCTGTTACAAGATTCACAAATCTGTGACCCTGGAATGAAACTCTGGATTAAACCCTCTGCAGAATCCATCTCCTTTTCCTCTTCACCTAGCCTGGAGCCATTCCATCAGTGGTAAACTGAGTTTCTACCATGCCTGGACATGTTCCAAGTGCCAGCTGCAGCATCCAGCCAGCCAGGGGTGTCTCTGAGGTGAAACACCACAGCTGCCACCTTTGGCCCAGCAGCAAGGGTCAGACGAGCCCAGGCACGTCCCACCTGGTAATATTGGGATCATATTCCAATAGTCTTACAAGAAGGGGTTTCAGTCTATGACACAACTGGAAACCTTAGCACATGCCACATGATAGAAAAGACATAATTAAAGAGGATCTTGTCAAAAAAAAACCCCAGTATCAGAGTCAATTCTGCAGGACTTGCAAGTAAAAGAAAAATGTATCATCAGAGTGTAACAGACATTTCTTGAATCAAGAGAAGGTCATCTGGCTCATCTCCTGGACATTTCATTTCATCATGAAGGATTCTTAACTGATTCTTTAATTTGTTCCAGGAACCTTGCTAGGGAGAGTGTGATGTAGCTTTTGTTCCATATGTGACATGGAGTCTCTTCCAAATTCAGCTTACACACCCTCAGAAATATCCGTGATTTTGTATAAGGTTTTAATTACATCTTGAAGTTCCTTGTTTGAATAGTAAATGCTGTAATTGAACATTTCAATAAAAAAGATCTCTTACATGAGCTTAAGTCAAACCTTGCAGCCCTGCAGACAGAATTCCATTCTTCAGCCAGGGAATAGGAGCAGGAGCAAGGCAGTCAGCCACATTGAATTTCTCTGCCAATGTCTCAGGTGTGACCTTTAAGGACAGCTTTTAAGGGCAGAGAAGAGTTTAGGCTTCCTCATTATCATTCCAAGAAAATATAATTTCCTATTATCATCCCAGAACACAGAGAGCAGCAGTGAGGCTCGGTGTGACTGCAGCACAGAGAGCTGATCCCTCTCTCTGGCTGGCCTTGGTGGGTGAGCTGTGTCCCCTGCAGCCAGCTCTGGAGGCCTGCAGGAAATCCATCCAGCTCCTTGGGGTTCATCCCTCAGTGCCTTCCCCAGTGAGGAGGGGCTGACAAGCAGGGGAAGGAGATTGGCCACATTCAACTTCCAGGTTCAAAGGAACTGAATTCCTGAGGAGCATCAGTGCAGACAGACAGTGATGGCCATGTCCTTAGGCTTTCCTGCCAGCTCAGGACTGGCTCTCCCCTCCCTGGCTGACTTGTCATTCACACTGTCAGCCTTGGACAGGATGTCCATGTCCCAGACATTAATGACCATAATGCATGAACTGGCTAAGCTGCACAACTGCCTCAGGCATCCACTGTGCTGGCCTGCTGGGAGGGGAACTTCATGGCTCTGCTGGAATTTGCTCTGTTTCAGGGAAGTGAGGCACAGCTGGGGTGCAGCCCTGGGGGCTCTCCTGTGGTCAGCAGCAGGTGCTCAGCACACACATTGCCCGCTCCAGGTGCTCATGGAGACAGAGAAGCAGCACAACCTCAGAAGAACCAAGAGAATAAGCTCTTGAACTTCTTTGGGGAAGAAGATTCTTCATCCTTTTGCAACAAAATACCATATATACAGAATTACCAGTGAACAGGCAATTCAGTAATTTGCCTCCTTGTTTCATCCATTTGATGAAAGAAAAATATTGAAATCCAGAGATAGAAAATCCAGATATTTTTTAGTCTAAAGTTTTTACAGTAAAGTTTCTTTTTAAGTCAACTACTAGGCTAAAACCAGCCTAGCAACTTCTGTTTCTCACCCCTTTGTTATCAATCCCAAGGTATTATAGGATAAAGGAGAAGGTGACTCATGAATCAGTGTGACTCTTTAGAGGTATGAGGCACAGTCTCATCCACAGGAGGCTGTGAACTCATCACAGACTTCATCCAGGTGATCACTGGAAGCCAACCTTTCCCATATACATTTTCTCTCACCACCAAATGGCCATCTATGCATCAATTTTAGCTTTTCATCTGACTTCCAGGGGTTTCCTTAATTAAGTGCAGTTTGACTAGAAAGCATCCTGGATCTTTCCTTTACATTTCCATGGGTTTAGAACGTGAAGTACTACAAAAATATTTAATAAGGGACTTTGGAGGCTTTTTCCCTGCTATTATTATGTTTATCCCACTGTAGGAGCACTGTCCACTGCACCCCAACCATTAGAACTATTTCCTTCCCCCTCCTGAAAATCCATCACCACCTGCTTTCCTAACCCCACGCCTCTCTCCCAATCTGCTGAACACTGCTGAGCAGCCCCAGGGCTCCCTTAGGCAGTTTGTCTGCCAGGGCAGCTGCTCCTGACAGCAGGAACCAGGGAAGGCAGCTGGGTGGGCAGCAGGCAGGTAGCTCCTACATGATGGCTGCAAGTTGTCCTTGGCTTGGGCAGGCTGCAATTGGCAATGTCAAGTCCAATTTTCATTTTACTTTGCAAGCTTATTCAAAACCTTGGGCCTTGTATACACAGCAGCTTCCAGAGTAGGGAAGAATTGTTCCTGGTATGTATTGTACCACTGAAACAGTCGCTGAAGCAGAACTCCCCTAGCTCACCAACCCCTCAGGATAATCATGTTGAGCTCCTGCAGTAATGGAAGAGGAGAAACCACTGAGGCTGTGATGACATGCCCCAGCTCTCATCAGGCACTGGCAGGTTTTTTAGTGAAGAAAACTCCAAATCAATTAGGCACTCCTTTAAAACTCTTATGTGTGCAGCATTTGGTATCTTCACTCCAATGATGTCATTTTTACTGGTTCCTCTAGGACCTTAACTGTGACCTAAATTTCTACTGTGGATAGCAGTACAACCAAAACCAGATTTTCATCAACATCTCATCAGTTTTGTCAGTAACACAGGCCTGATATATGATTAACAGACAAATTTTTAATTTAGAAAAAGGTGTGAAAAAAGAAAAAAAGGTAGAAATCTAACTGTGCTTTTGAAGGTCACATCTAATGAACCTGATCCCATTTTGTATTAAGTCCAGATCATTTTTCTAGGTTGCTTTCTGTCTAAAAATTCTCGTGTGTCCATGTGTGAGCAGCTTGTGAAACACCTCCCAGTCCTACAACATGAAGGTCCCACTGCATGTGCTACTCAAATGGTCCCAGCTCTGAGGGCTGGCCTGGAAGTTGGGTTGTGTAATCTCTTCTGTGCTTTGAGGTTAAATTTTTGCTGCCTCACTTCCCTATCTCTCTCAGCACGTCTTCTTCCTTCCTTTTGTTGTAGTCTTGCCATCAGCATTTTCTTTGCTCACCTCACCAGAGTGCCTGTTTGCATTCTTTGGAAAATAACTGTTTATCTTTCAGAATACTTAACACCACAGACTTATCCTCCCTACGACTTAAACATAAACTGTTTCTATAGCCCAGCTGTGCAACCTGCTGTTTTGCTGGGGCTATAACACACAATGAATTTCAAGCATGACAAAAACAGACTGGAAAAAGATGGATAGTCTACAAAATTTGCTATGCAAATGTCAGACTTATTTATACTACTGATAGGCAGCAGGAAGTAAAGTCCATCCTCTTTCCTCGGAAAGTCAAGCTATGCTGGACCTGCTTCATTTTGGAGAAGGAACTTGCTCACTGCTGATGTTTGCTGCCTTAGAAAATAGACCTGCACTTCTGTTTCCCTGTTACAGGGTAGGCACCTTGCTTCAGTGATTTTCTGCTCTAGTGCAAGAGCCTGTCACCCCTCCATGGTCACTGCTCCTCCACACATGGCATGGTGAGCACGTGGAGATGAATGGTCTGGAGTCACACCGCAATGCCTGACATCACTTGGGTGAGAGCTCAGCTGTAAGCACTGAGGAGTTAACCTTCCTCTACCTTGAATAAAACTGTGAAGCTGCATAAAGAAAAACAGGCAGGTCTCAAACCACACCAAGATGCTTTGCTGAAGTTCAGTGTTTTCTTTACAAAGCTTACTGGAATCCCCTTTGGCCACTCCAGGAACATCCTTGGGCCAGAAAAATTCTCATTCATGAGATGCCACTTGCTGGCAATCCAGAGACAACCTCACTGACCTAGAAGGGTTCTCCAGTTTGTTTGGCAGTAGGAATGGAATTAGATGTGCTGATGCTAAATGGCTTAGCATTAGCAGCAAAACAGCTTAAATACCCTGTCCCAGAAGGTTAAACTGTAATGAGCCTCTTAAAAAACTCTCAGTGCAATGGGCAAGCACTTGGCTCTGTAGCACAAGGCTGGGGATCAGTCTTCCTCTCCCCTCCTTGTGTGGCTATACAGCAGCAGAAAGCACCAGAGGAAAACATTTCCAAGTGTTACTTTTGAAACATAAAGAAATAAAATGATCACACTTAGATGTAAAAAAAATTCTTTCCTCTTTAAGGAACCTGAAAGATTCAGCAGTAGGGACTTGGCTTTGCAAATTTACACATTGACAAGCTGATGTGTCTGTCTTACAGGTCACCTGGGGTCCACACCAGTCTGCTGGGATGGCAGCTCAGGTGTATGATATTCAGATTTTATTTGGGTGGCACGCTCATCTACAGCTAATGCACCGCCACTTTACTCACCAAAATATGTTGATTCCTGATGAAATGCTCCAACTTTAAAGCACTACAGTACAGTTTATAAAGGGACCAGGATTAAAAGCAAGGAGAAGGAAGACCATAAAGCAAACAAACAGTAAATGAGTAATTTCTCCCACCAAAACTGATGTTTCCTGCCATGCAAGGAGAAATGTCTGGTCAACAAAAATAATTTGCTAAGTTGATTCAGAGGAGCACATCTAGAGTAAGAAAGAAACCACCATAAAACACACTCAACCCTAAGAAAGAACAAAACAAAAAGAAGGTAGTCTATGGTTGAAAATACTGTTTTCCAATCCCTTTTCAAGACAAGCCTCAGACATGTAATCCAGGGCATGACATATCTGAAGTTCTGTCCTTGAAACCTTTTCTTTTTGCCCTCTTCCTCCCAGTCAGGAGTCACACAAAATAATGGGTCAGCAATGAATTACAGCATTCCAGATCTGCATCAAGCAGCTGAGTTAGGGGGAACCTGTTTCAGCCTCCTTCAAGGCTACTTTCAGCCACCACAGTCTGGTAACATCTGGAGGCCTGGCCAGGAGGGCAAAACCACCATCTGAGCAGTGACCTTGAAAGGTTTCTGGAAAAAAAAATATTCTGAAAAAAAAAATTCTGCAGAACAGCTCTACCAGAAAGTTCTTCAAAGATATCTAAAACTGCCTTGTTTGTTGTTTGCTACAGGAACCTTGGGTGTTCTAGAAATGTGGGTTCCTGAGGGACCAAGCAAACCTGTGTGATTGCAGAGTGACCCTCCAAAGCCCTTAGCAACTCCTACTTTCAAGCCATAATTGGTGCTGTATTTTGCCTGGGACCAGAATCTGAAGTTGTCATTTTCTTCCTAGTTCTAAAAAAGCAATTTGGCATGTGGCATGATTGACTTGGCTCTACCCTGTATTTCACTGCTAGTAACTGTTAGCCCACTGGAAAACCAGAGGTGCATCCCTCACCCAAACGGTGGAAATAAGGGATGCCCAGTTAGAGCCTCACTCCAGGATCCAGGAGTCCTCCCACTCCAGCCAGGGATGGCTCCTGCCTCTTGTGTCCCTGCTCATCTGTGAAGCAAATCCATACCTCTAGAATATTTAATATTCTAGATTTATATAAGAATATAAAGTTGTTGTTTCAAGCATATGGTTAAAGATAGAAGTGCTTTGCATCTACTGAAGCCACACCTCAGCCTCGCTGAGGAGAGAAGGTAATTTGACTCTCAGCTCCCAAAAACTGGTGATAATGTGAAGTGCTGACTCCAGGAGAATCACACCAACCTTGAGAGCTGCTTCAGCTTTCCTGCTTTCAGCTGGAAACTGAATTACACAGGACAGAAAGTCTTCAGAACACTTTTTTGTCACTCATCTCTCAAAAGGAGAGTTTGGAGACAGCAGAGCACAATGTAAAGAACATTGAATTGAGCTTAATTATCTGTATTCATATTGAAGTTGTGTCTTATCACGAATATTTCTGTATTTTTCAAAGATCAAGTAGTTGTTATGGCACTTAGCACTTGCTAGGTTTAAAAAAGGGTTTTTGTTGTTATTTCAAATCCAGCTACAAGAGGACAAAAAAAAAGAGAGCAATCCTTAGGTCAAAATGCTTGGGGTCTCACTCATCCCAACTAGCAGCTCCTACTGCTACATCTAACAGGCAATGCCAGTTTTTCAAAGGTTTGGGTAGGCAAACATTGTTTTCAGTGAAATCCATGGGATTAATGCAAGGTGTCTGAATACAGCTCAAAGGTAACAGTGATGGTTTAGAACAGCTCTCCTCACGTGAGTTTTGAGGCACCTTAAAACCATACCAGTAGCAAACAATTCCCCTGTTTAAAGGGCATTTTGAGTAATCATTTTCAGAAAAGCTGAAATTCCCTATCTTTCAACAAATTTTAACTGTACTTTGGAAGAAAATAAAACTACTTACCATTAAAAAAAACATCCCAAGACTTGGGAAAAGTGGCTACATCTTGACTTCCAGTAAATTTTCTTGTTCCAAGGGCTGTCTGTCCTTCCTTCCATCCTCTGTCCAGAGTCAGGACGTAGCAGCCTGCCAGGAGCTGGCTGAGCTGTGATTTAGTGGCAGTAAGGAATCCTACACCCCACACAGTGCCTGCTGCACAGCTGCCTCAGCAGAGAGGGCAGCCAGCTGAGTGCTACCTGGGCTGTCAGGGCTGCTTCTGCAGAGCCCTGCACTTGCACCTTTAAAGCTCCTGCATGGCCACACCACCATCCTGGCAGGTTTCCCCATCAGAGGGGCGCAGGCTGCAGAGAGGCTTGGCTGCCCCACGTGCAATGGGGGCTTCCATGCAGACACCCCCAATCCCTGCTGGGTTTGCCTGTTCAAGCTGTGCTGCCCAGCCCCTGTCTGTCTCTGTGCTGACAGGTCCCACAGGAGGGTGTGCAGTGTGTGGTGTCAGTCCTGCACTCAACACTCCCAGCATCTCAGGCCCACAGAAGCATTTTCTGCTCAGCAAAGCAGGAGGCAGCACTGCCACACTTTAGGGGCTTCACAGTCAGAACAAAGACTGTAAGCACATGAAAACACGTTTGTAGTAAGAGAAGGCTGATCACTCAATACAGGACATTTTTCATCATCACATATTGTAGATCACTTGAGTGAAGAACGGGGGAAATGAAGAACCTTCTGTGGTATTTAAAAGATCAGCATAACTGCTGAGATCAGAGAAGGCTTTCTGAAACAAAACCCACTGCACCATTCAGTGACCTATGTAAAGATACCTTCATATTTTGTGTTCAAAGGCACAAGAGTAAAATATTTCTTATGCTGTGTTCCACTCGCATGATTATATGTGCTTCTTAATTTTCGGGAATACCTTGATTTCTCCAGACACATGGAATTACCTCACAGAACCCTATTACTCAGAACTTTCTTACAGTTGGATAAAGGCTTAAAAAAAATTTTAAAAGGGCATTTTTCAAGGCACATTGTTTCATCCAGTCTAAGTATTTACCATGCTAGCTGAAAGCCACATCCTTTCAGTAAGGGAAGCAGGGAACGTCTTCATTAAAGTGTGTCTAAGACAGAACTCACATATGCTGCAGAACTGTGCTCCTTTCTAAAAGTGGATCAGATATCCCCACTGGAATTTTTTTAGTCATGGTCTGTCAACTTCCCTCACTTCCATACTGGAATGTAGCCCTTTGTTTCGTAAATGTGATGACTGCTTTTTCCTTTTGACAAGTGCTTTCATGTATTAAAGAAGTCATTGTTACTTTTTCCCTGGTGACTGAGATGCACCAAGCTCTCCTCAGAAAGCCTTGTTAACCTTTGCCCTCCATACACCTCCCTTTCTCCTGTTCTTAATTGGATTCTAATTTTTATTATGTACTGTAACAGATTATCACCTTCCAATTCTAGGAATGGTGATTATGTCCCTAACTACTTTTTTAAAGGTGTAAAATTATCCTAACCATCTTTTCTACTGATCTTGATCCTTAAATACCAGAATAAAGGCTCAGATGCTTCTGGAAATGGAACATCATGGTCCAAGTGCAGTGATGTAATTAAAAAAAATACAGGAATACCTAATTTGTAAAAGTAAGATCTGTAACTTGCTAAAGTCAATTCCATGTGCAAACGGGTAAGGCCACTGAGTTCGTGTTCAGTGAGGTGGTTCAACTGTTTCCTCCAGGTATCAAGATTAACCTGCTAACTTTTAAATCCAGTGAAGTGTATGTAAACCCAGAAAATACTTACACTGTGCTTACAGGTGCAGCTCTGTCAAAAAAAGCCATATAAGTGTCCCTCCTCTTGACTACGTAAGTGTAACGTTAATATTTGAATACAATTCCATTACTTTCCAAGATCCTCAGTACTTGACAGGGATATGACACTTTGAAAATCAGTGTCAATTTCTCCCTGTAACTATTTAAGTTTCATACCAAGTATCCACAAATGCTGTAGTTAGTCTGAATACCATGGATGCACACGTCCCTGGGGATGGGGAATGCAAGAGCATCATTGCTTCATCACTCTGGACTTTTCCACCAACTGAGCTGTAATGTCTGAAACCTCTGGACAATACAGAGGCTCCTGCTCAGTTCTCCTATAAAGACTCAACAGCAGCAAGCAAGAGTTTTCCAAATAAATAAAACCATTCCAAAAGGTCAGCTTTTAAAGAAGTTCTTAACGCCTTTTGCTCTAAGTCTGGGGATCATCTATGTTAAGGTATCTCCAGAGTTCCAGTCAGGAACAGTCAGAAAGCTCAACCTAAAAGTTCTAAACTAGTTAATTAGAGCAATCTTCAAATCAGGTATGGGGTATTCAATCTCAACTTCCCTAAAATGAAATAAATACCTGAATTTGTATTAAAAATTTCCATAACAGAAATACACTTTCATATTGAATTTCTGTCTAGTACTGCCATTCCTCTCAAAGGTGTAGGAAGACAGATGACATGAAATCTACACCAAAGGTAGTTGAAAAGTCCATTCATAAAACTTTTATTCCACTTACATCAACTTAATACACATGTTCTGAACAGTTATGCTTGGATTGTTCATGAAAATTTCATAAGACATTAAACAAAGCTAGCCATCATCTCAAGTTATTTCCCTGTTAACTATTTTTACAGCACATGCATGTTAGGCAAGTATCAAAAAAAAATCACAAAAGCAAAAAACCTAAAAAAGTTAAATACATGGGTTTTTGTTTTACTGCTGTGCTCGATATACAGTGTCATTATGAATATCAAGCAATTCATTTTTTACTGCATCTTTACTTGTACATTTGTTCTTAGGTTGCTTAAACCATTTAAATACAAATAAAATGTGTAGCAAAAATAATGAAAGCAACAGCAGGTAACTTTACAAATAATGGAATGTGAACCGTTTCTCTGTCCTTCTCTAGAGAAAGCTGACTGGGTTATCAAACTGTCTTAAGGAACACTTCAGCTGCAATCAAAGATGTACACTTGATTGGAAATTCCACAGATGTCACATGTTCCCCTGACATGCAATATCTATGGGACATCAGTTTATTCACAGCCATGTGTGCTCCAGCTTGGATATTCAGACTAACTACACCTGTGGCTGCAACATTGATTATCCCTTTTTTCCATCGTGACAGACCAATATGCAAGCAGTCATCTTTGCCTGACATAGAAAGCTGTTTTAACACTGGCCTTGTGGGAAGCCACAATGTACCAAAAGTACTATGCCAAACATGTAAAACTTGTATAAAAATTTCACAACCCTATATTGGCCACCTCAGATGAAAACAGATAAATTCCCCAAATGTTAACTGGCTCTATTCCCCTAATATTAAACAAAACCACATGGGAAATATAGAAATCCAAATAGAAGTAACATAAACCTGTCAAATCGTAAACAAAAACTATTTGTGGGACAGCATGGATGACAAATGGTCTACTGTTTAAATTTCAGAATGAGGCAGATGGAAATTGGAAGGCTGGTTAATTCTCCCCTCCTTCTCCTGCTTCAGCTTCATCTCCCTGGGTATCCGATGTCCACAACTGTTTAGGAAAGAAAACAGAGTAACAGGTACATTATTATACATTTATTACTAATAATTTGTAAGTAATTTTTAGAAAGAAGGTCTATGTCTTAATAATAGCAACTTCTAACAGGTCCTACTAAGCACTGTGGAGAAAGAAAAGGCACACAGTAATATGAATCTATTTCTTGGCTATGGCAAGATGGAAATTCAGTTCTAGGTGACCCAACCCTACACTGCATTTAATGAGCAAGTTTATGAACAGTGAAAACCCGAGTATCTTACAGGACTCACTAAAATACAACTAACAAGCAGGCAAGAGTCGGACCTACTGAGCAGGTGAGAACCAGGAACTAACAGCAATTTCTTTCTCCTCAAGCAAGTTTTACATGCCTTTCTGAAGGAAAAGCTTCAGCAAAATTATCTCTCCACATCCAATGCTACAGCAAATGTTACTTTTCTTCAGAACAGGCATCTAAAGGTTTTCTCTGTTTTTTTAAACCCCAAAATATTTCATAAAAATCTCTACCCCCTGGCTCTGTTCAGTTAGTTGTGCTCCCCTTTAGCAACTTTCAGAACACTGAGCTGCCAACTTGGCAGGCAGGGCAAGGATGGAAGAAAATCAGGCTATGCATGCACTATGCACAAAATGTTATTTTCAGCTCCATAAAATCATACTAAGGAACCATATATCAAGATTAAGTACCAGCTAAGGAAACTGAGCATCAGTTCCAGAGAACAGTCAGTGCCAAGAAATTATTTCGTGAACCAAATTATCTCCATGCTGGCTGCCTCCAAACTATTCCCAGCCCAATATGATTTGTCATCTCTCACTTTATGGAGTTAGAGAAGCATTAACTAAATGATTCATGCTCTATAGTATAAGGTGGTAAAACATAAAACCAACCATTCTCTCCACTGACAGTGCTGTACCAATGAAGTCCTACAGAATGCCTTTATTTTTAAAATCCATCATCAGAAACATTTCATGCTTTCAGGAGCAGAAGGCAACAATGAAACCTGTACAAGATCAGTAGCCTTGTCCTTGCTCTGAACATAATGCATGGCATCTGCACCTACTCTTCCTTGCTGAAGGCATTAAGCAACAAGTTATTTTACTGAAGATAACAGCACACCAATAGTCTGTTTCTAGATCTGCACTGCAATCTTTAGTACATTATTATATTACTACATTAGTCCCAAATTCAGTGCTATTCTTGTAAGGAGAATTAGTAAGAACAATTCTATCATATTTTATCAGAATTCAGAAATCAGAGGTTTCTATCCTAAATCATCACCCCTAGAATACAGTCACAAGAGTAATTTAGGATGGAAAAGACCTTCAATATCATCAAGTCCAACCATTAACACTGTCAAGTCCACCATGTCCCCAAATCTTGACAACCCTTTTAGTGATGAAAATTTTCCTCATCTCCAATCTAAAATACACATTAAGACAAAAGGGCCTGAGTGCTAAGAAAGGGGCATTACCAATTTTACCAATTGAGACACTGAGATCAGTTTAACCAATCTGCTCGGGGTGGGAGGGAAGCGCCTAGGAAGAAGGACTGGCTTTTATTTAATAAAAGAAAACAAAATTTCATAACAGAGCAAAGAAATTATCAAGCAATTCCAGTAAAACAGATTTTGATATGTAAACAGCCCTCTGAACAGTTCTGCCTTCAGTCCCCACAGAGAATGAACAGACTTCTTCAGCCATACAAGACCTGAGGTAAGACAACCAACAACTGAGGAAAGTGCAACTGCACAGAACTGATCAACATGCTAAATCTCTGTCTAAAGCCCACCTATCTCAGACTTCACCACTTGCATAACCAGCAAAACAACCTTTTTTACATTTATGAAATTCACTGTAGTCTGTCAGTCACACACATATGAGAAGTTATTTTCTACCTCAAGAAGTTGTGGATAAACATGGAATCAATGCACTCGTACAGATCACACTAAGCATTGAAGGCAAGACACATCACTCATTCAAGAATATGGAATCTTGCATCTGTTTACAGCTTTCTCCTTGCAATGGAAAGCTCACATCAATTTTCAGGCCTACTACCCTAATTCACACACTATAGTAGCTCAGTCTGACTTCTGTTCTTGTGTGAAACAATTTGCTTTCCAATTGCTATGACAAGCTTTACATTATTTTTACTGGAAAGTTAGCAATTAAAGTCAGCTTCTCTCCTGTTTCAAAACCACTCATTCAGAGGGCAGCTCTTGAGCAATCCCACTCAAGGGGACAGTACACAGACACTGAGAGCAATGCCAACCCTCTATCTGTCTGCAATACAGAGGTTGAGAAATCACTTCCATTTGTTTTGTAAGCAACAAATGGAACAATAACAAGTAGTTTTTGCAGCAGTGTTAAGTTGCCATTCCCATGGAAAAGGCTCCAAAACACAAGAGAAATTAAATGTTAGATGCAAAAGCAGAAAGTATGGCAACTCCAGTTTTTTACAACTGCACAATTTTACTTGTAGTTATTTTTAAAGCAGTGCAGCTATTTTGCAAAGGTCTCTGATATCAGAAGCACAAAGTGTTAACAAGGGGCTACATGTGGCAGCAATAAATGTTTCTTATTTTTTCATTTCTTGCTTGCAGCTCTTCTCCCCACAGACCAAGAAGTGAATTAAGCCATCTAATTACACTCTTGCATGTTTGCTCACATTTAAGTTTCATTTGCTTTAGATGTTTATCTTTGTCAGTTTTAAAGTTCAAAGTACGATAAAAAAATCCCACACACAAGATGAAGATTTTGATTATTCTGACAATTTACACCACAGCTTTGAGTCCAAGGAAGAAAAAAAATTAATTAAGACAGTTACTTTACAACTGCCATGGAAATAGCATGGCTCTGAACTTCAATTTCCATTTCAGCTTTACCAAAATTAAAGCCAAACAAAAACCCTCTAAACCACAAGTCCTTAAATGGACTTGCTAGCTTTGTTTCCAGTTTTCATGTAGAATCTCTTCCTTGCAGATACTTTAATGCAGAATAAGCTATATGAAATTTGACAGAAGCTTTAAGAGGCAGATGCCACTGTATTCTCAAATGCTGTTTAACACTGGGTAGTAGGTTTGATAGTCACAGTTCAGACTCATCATTTAAACATGCTAGATTCCTTGAATAAAATAATCTGAAAAATGTGGTTAATTTGTCAGAAAATCATGTTATTTTAGTATGGAAAAAAAAAACCCCAAAACAAAACAAGGAAAAAAAAAAACCCCAACAAACTAGGCAGGAAAAATATTTAGCTTAGAAGGATGATGTACTATGGACTTGTTTCTGAGTGACAGACACAGCTCCATGGCCAGGAACAAAAAGGACACCTTGAAGTACCAGAAGACCAATTCTGTAATCTATTTGCAAACTTTGATGATACTCACTGTCAAATTGTCTCTCAGTAACTGCATTATTAGCGTGCTGTCTTTGTATGACTCTTCACTTAATGTATCAAGTTCAGCAATTGCTTCATCAAAAGCCTAGTGTTATAAAAACAAACAACTCCATTAGCCATGTGACAAAAGGTTATGCAAATAATTTAAATGGAATTTCCCCCTCTTTGACTTACCGTTTTTGCAAGGGAACAGGCCTTCTCCGGGGAATTGAGAATCTCATAATAGAACACAGAGAAGTTCAGAGCCAGACCTAATCTGATGGGATGTGTTGGTTGCATCTCCTTTTTACTGATTTCAAAAGCTTCTTGATATGCCTGTTGTGATTGCTCCACTATCCCTTTGGGGAAAAAACAAACACAAACAAAACCCACAACAAGTAAGTAATTCACACACTGTAAGCAGGATACAATCAGGACTGTGTTCACACTTGCATGAAGAAACCATGTCAGGAGTGAACGCCTGTGAATGAATACTTTACCTAACAAGTCGCTATTTAATAAAGATTTTATTAAATTACATTTTCAAATTATTAAAAAGGAGGGAAGTTGTAACTGACCAAATTACAGGTTTGAGTCTCTTCCCAATGCCCTGTGACTACTTGTATTTTCAAATGATTGCAGCAGTTTTGTAGCACTGAAGATAAAACCCACCATATACTTGATACAGTACCACAATTTCAATGTCTTTAAGCACTGCAGTGCATTAGAGAGACACATTTTAGTCACAGGAAACACTGATGACCTTTGCCTGTCATGCTGAACCCTTTCAGAAACAGACATCTATGAGTCTCCATTCAAACTGCTCGGAAAAGATAGTGTGGCATACGCCAAATCAAATTAAATATGTATTTTTAAAAGCTTCCAACATAGTTCTATTTCCAGTGCAGATATGGAAAGCATTTTTACCTAACTTAGAAGTTCCAGTACCTATAAACTTTGAAGGGAGAAAAATTAATAATTTGGCTCCTTTATTTTAAAGATTAATCTCTCGTCACTCTTAACTGGTTCTGTTGTACAAGTTATTAAGACTTGGCAAAAACCAGCAACCACAATGTGTATATGAAGATTGAAAAGCTCAACAGTTCCCTTTCTCACTGAAGGCACATGACCTTAGAGCAGGTTCTGCCTGCACAAGTCCGAGATCACAGCCCAACACAGCCCACAAGCTGCAGGGGCCAGGGACTCGCTGGATGCTGAGCACAAAGGGGCACTTGTTTCTCAGCTCTCCACCAGCATCTGAGAAAAAGGTGGGCAGAAAGTCATCCAATTCAGATGCAAAAAGGATTCCAACCCTAACATTTCTGGATCAAACCAGAAATGCATCCAGCCTGATGTCTGCAAGAGTGCAGTCACACATATTCAAAAACAAAGAAGGGAATTTTAAGGTAAAGACTCAAAAATACAGCAGGATTTAAGTAAGGAGTTTTCAGACTCCAAGTCTGAAAACAACTGAATACTAATACTCAGGATGTCTATGCAATCACCATTTGTTCACCTTTAGACAGTCACAAAAATTAAAGCATCATATTGTTCTCTTCCACATGGAAGAGTGAGGACATGCACTGCACAGTTCATCAACAGTGCTCTCTCTGCACTCACCACTAATAATGGAATGCTTCAGATCAAACAGCTGCCCTAATGTCTTGAAAATGACCAGAAGTTAGTACATTGCAGTTGAGAAGAACTAGGTTTACTGCAAGTTAAATTTAGAAATTGTGAGAAATGTTTAACTCCTCTCATAATAGAAAATGGTGCTGTTTAAGAAAAGCAAAATAAGAAGAATGAAAAACAAGTAACTTCAGGAAATGAAGCTGAGAGTTTTATTTTCTAGTAATTTTTATTTAACATAATTTCAAAGCAAAAAATGTATTTTTTTCTCCCTAATTGAGAAAACAGTTACCTTTTGAGCAACAATTTTGAGCACTTAGTGCATAATTCACTGTATTCTGTTAATTTTTAAATCAGTCACACAGTATTAAAAAGTTTTTAACTTTGAATTCTTTAGGAAGTGCAGCTCCAAAGTTAAAGGATAAAATGGAGTGAGGTACCTGCTTGACATTCCTGTCTCCTAGACTGCTGTAAGGAAGCCCCATCCGATAAAACAAACAATGTGGTTTATGAAGATAAAAATCCAATTCCTACTATTGGGAGCTTTATATTGTTGCTGTATTTAGTGCTCCCACTCAAAAGCCATTCTTTCCTATATAATTATTAATCAACTGCTCTTCTTCAAGGTCACAGACAACATACAGGAAAAACATGTGACATGAAACACTGGAGGAGGGGGATGAATTGAAAAATTGGAAACCCACCACAAACTGCTCAGCCAGGAGACTGGGTTAAATAAAAATAAACTTTAAAAGCACTTTAAACAAAGATTTTCACAGTCTAATTTTAGAGCCTGTTACTTAATCCTCAATAGAAAAAGAAACTTTGGGACTCAAAATATTGTACCTCCTATGCATTTGAACAGAGATCACTAAAATCACCGAAGGAAAACACAGTAACTCTCTATAACAGATCTAAAGTAATGGTAACACATACAATTCTGCAGTCACCAAGACTGGCTCAGTTTGCATACAGTAAACATCAGAAATCAAATCCAGCCTTACATACTAGGTATGAGGATCTCTGTTTAACTCCCTATTATCCAGCATGCTGGGAAAACTGGGCTTCACTGTGTAATGTGGATATAACACATGCCAGTAAAGCAGACACATCTATCCCCTTGAAATTATTCCATGTCTGTTTCACATCTCTGCCAGGCTCAATCTAGTCTGAGGTCCCACAGCCGCTGTTCTGTGCCACACTGGGGGCTTTAGCCACAGGCTGCAGGTGCTGCTGAGGGCAGAGTGGGGCTGCACAGCTCAGCACTCCTCACCCCTGTGGGTTCCTGCATCCCCAGGGCAGCCAAGGCAGTCTGACACAGCAGGCTGGCTCTGTGCTGCTGTGCTGCTCCTCAGGGCACACTGCCAGCAGCCCTCAAGTGGCTCCAGGAAACAGCCTGGCACTGTTTGCAGCGAGCTGCATCCTGCTAATGCACTGCTCTGAACTGAAGAGGACTCTGCACAGAGGCAGCAATGCTGTTAGGGTGGTTCCCATCACAGCAGGAAAGGAACTCAAAATGATGAATACCTAATATTAACTTTTTAAACTAAAATTAGGTGAAGGCAACTTACCTACAATTGTGACAAGCTGCTTACATGAAAATATAAGAATTTTGAGAAAATAGAAGACATTTGGACATTAAACTATCATGTTTACAGAAGAAACTTTCCTAACAGTAAGATTAATTTTATTAAACCTTTTCTCCTCCAGGTTGTTTCTAGTCTCTTTGCTCATTGAACCTATGCAGACTTCCTATATTCTGTAGAAATGCAGGAGGAATGGCAAGAGTAAGGCTAAGAGGTAAAACCCCTAAGATTCAGGCAGACAGAAATGCATAAACCAGTGCTTCAGTGGTAAACCAGATACATGCATGTGGAAGTTGGAGACAATTTCAAGATTTTGTGACTCAGTGTCTGTTTTGTGCCTCCATTGGTACGTATGTGAACATTTCTGTAACTCATTTGAAACCCAACAATCTATGATTTTCCTTCAGAAAACAGGAAGCCTATTGCTAAAGAAATTTACACTCAAATCAGAATTACTCTAAAATTAGGGTTGTGTCATTACCCCACCAAAAGCATTTTAACTGGACAATGTTTATCTACAAGGTGACATACAGTACCTTTCTTGTCATCTCCAGCAGCAACTTCAGCCAAGTAACGGTAGTAGTCTCCTTTCATTTTCAAATAGAAAACTTTGCTTTCTGCTTGAGAAGCATTGGGGATCAAGAACTTTTCCAACAGAGACTAAAAGGGAAACAAAGAACACAGTGTTTTGAACATATGCTGAACCAACAACTCAATTATATTTCCATTTATTTCAAAGTCAAGACAGCTTCACTTCTTGCTTATTTTCTTCACATCCTACATAACAGTCAGCTAGAGAACGTGTTCTGGATTCCAATTCTAGATTTAAAAAGAATGCTGCATTGTGTGCCTTGATGGGGAGAAGGAGGCTGTGTCAATTTAGCAGATAAGTTTTACATGAGCAAAGGATGGCTTTCTATAAATCACTATACAGAACTCTGGCAGAAATAAGGTAGTCCAAAGACTCTGGGCAGAGGGTATACCATGGAAGAAAGCTTGCATCTACAAAATACAATAAAAGGATTTGATATCATCAGCTGCCAAATCAGAGACCTAATTATTTTACATACACAGGCAATAAATAAGCTTCCTTAGCCCAGCTCCCATTAACTTTAATGCTCCACTGGCATTCCCAGCAAGAAACCACAAGGTGAACCTGTATTCTTGCATTTCCAGACAGCTAACAATCTGACATTCAGCTCTGTAGCACTTCTATCTGACTTTATGTGCTGCCCTAACAGGTATTTCCATTATCTTCCAAAGCAAAGTAGCTCTCTAGAGTCACTCCACCAAATCCTCCCCATGGGCTGACATTTAACACCAGGTTTTTCTAGATTATTCTAACTGCTTGTTAACATAGCAAGTTAACATAGTTGAGGCAGTCATGTAATTTAGCAAGAATTCTATTATGATGAAAAGAAAAAGGAAAAAAAATCACTAGCTTCAACACATTCAAATTAAGGTACAAGCTTGTCAAACTTTGTGATATTGAGTGCTTGAAGTCAGACTCTAAAAGAAAAGCCAGTTATTTAAAAGTCAAAAAGGTACAGCATGCCTGAATAGTCAGAATTCAATCAGAAGCTGTTACATATACTTGGTGAAGGCTATGCAGAAAATAATTTTTTAAAAGAGGTTTTAGTACAGATTTTTGGCCATTTTTTCCTGTATAAATTAGATGACTGACATTGCAGTTTGGCTTCACTTTTTTAGCTTTTACTTCCAAGGATACCACAGAAACAGACAAACTAATTTAGTTCCAACTTACAGAAATGATGGCTGCTTAACAGCACTTTCTTCTCAAGGCCATCCAGCAGGTTAAATGAATGTCTCACAGGACACTGCTGGGACAGGCTGAAACTACTGCACTGTGACATGGACACCTGAGATACCTGCTCTGCCCAGCAGGCCAAGTATTAAGCTATGGAAAACTGTAATTCACAGAAAGAGCAAGAAGAGCAAGTCTGGTCTTGGTTTTTGTTTTGGTTGCTTTTTTCTTTAATCAAAGTACTGCTAATTCATTTATATGAATAAGGATATTTATTGGTAGACTCAAACTTGCATGAAACTCCTCAAAATGAAGCTATCCATCACAGCATCTCTCTCATTTCTATTGCAGCAGGCAGATAATAAAGAAATCAGGCTGACAGACATGAAAGTCAGACAAGGTTCAGCCATGCCTGTGCTACAATGAGACAAAACCTGTAAGTGGACTTTCTTTAGTGGCTTCAACATAGTGGATTTATTTGTTTATCTTTAATATTAGGCCTTTTCAGTAGTGTGGGACTTGGTATATAGCTTCATTTTATAACCACACAGGGAGACACTGAAAAATCCTGCATGTCCTCACTTCCCATCCAAATGACAGCTGAGACAATTCCTTGGCAACAGAAGGAACTCAACACAAGCCAGTCAGCAGCAGAAGTATTTTTCTGGAGACAGTCAAAAGGGCTGCTGAGCTGCCTCATGCCAAAGGCACCCTTCTGAGGGCATCCCACCACGCCAGGAGAAGAGTTCAGAGCCAGCTCTGTCCCACTGAGGCTGGGATGTAGCAGGAGGCCAGCAGGTTTATGGGTCACACACCTCAACTCTCTGTGACTCCTTACACACTCTGCCCTCACCACTAGAGAGCTTCAGGGTTTGCAGCTACGACATTTTCATGAGTGCCAAGGACCTCCAGTGACAACTGAAGGTTGCCAGCTACTGAAAACAAGGCTCCTTATCAGTTTTTCTCTGTGAGACTTCAATTAAACCAGGTGTGTCAGTTTGCACCTACACTTCTGGCACCGTGGGGAGCTGCCCTTCTTCTGCATCCACCATTAATCGGCCAGACCAAAATATTTTTAGTGATTCCAGACACAGAAATTATTCCTCATCCTTACAGAAGGTCATTTGATTAAAATGTACAGCTCTACTCATTCACACAGCAGGAACCAAGCTCCAAGATTTAAACTTCACTTAGATCACAAATGAGGTGAAGTTGTTTGCAAACTGCATGGGTGAATTGCACCAGTAGACAGATAGGAGGGAAGACTACTAATTATCTTTTTAAACAGACCAACACCAGCAGGGCAAAATGAGCTTGAAGACTGTAAATCTTGTACTGCAAGAACTTCTAAAGCCATACTGAATTTCAAAGACTGATGAACTGAGAAAATCCCTTTGAACAGATATTCACAGAATATAGCCAATGCAGAGACTCCAACTCAAACTGCACTGGGAGCTTACTCATATTTGGATGAAAGAGTCTATTCTATACAAACATGTAGGACTGGTGTGCCACGTATCTCTGGAAGAATTTTATTTATGCCAAGTACTTCAAAAACAGCAACAATAAACCCTGCAAGCAGATGAATATTTAAAAGCTAGCATGTGAAATGATTGAAAGGAGATCCCTACCCTATTATTTATTTGGTCATATAAATTCAGTTTCTTCTGTTTGTATTAGTCCATTTATTTAAGGATCTATTTTCTTTTACTGGCAGAAGTAGACACAGATCACTCCTTTAAAGTTAGCCTGAAGATTCAAGGTACAGATTTATCCAAAAGAGTGGCTGTGAAAGCATAACCTGCATTGACATGGTATGGTTACAGAAAGCCAGACAGGTAAGACCAATGAAACTACTAAACTTTTATCTGCCAACACATCAGCTTATGGGGAATACTGTTTATCTTGTGGATTTTTCTAAAAGGTTTAACTGCAAAGCATCTCTGGAGGATACATTTTTTTTCCACAAGGAGGAATATCTAGGTATTTAAGTTCTGTTGACAGGCTGTTTTTGCATAGCTGATGTAGTACCAGCAATACATGGCCACCTTCTCTCTCCCTTACGAGTTGATAGAGCAGTGTTTATCAGTATAGAGCTGATCACCATGCAGGCCACTGAAGCTGGAGCAGCTAGTCCAAGACTGGCTCAGTTAGGTGATCTGTATTTACTAAGCTGATGTGATCTGCATCACTGCAATGCATATAGCACCCTGACAACTGCAGTCCATGCAGCCCATGTCTACTATTATATTATGTGTAGTTAAGGTCTCATGCTTGTTCATGTTCCTTGCTACCATGTGAAACTCCCATCCAGGCTGGATATATACTAACACACGGGCAGTTAATTACAGCATCTCCTTCAGCATCTGCTAGGAAGAGTTTTCTGAACAAAACTAAACAGTCCCTGCCTTTGAAACCCCCCAAGGAGACAGCAGTAATTGTCAGAGCTTTTGACAGCAAGAATCTAACTGCTGTGAAACAAACCATACCATTGTAGTCAACTAGGCAGATGCAGCAGCATTTTAGAGCACTTTTCAGCCCAAACCTGTAACACCTTGTCCAAGTGCTTCTAGCACTTTTTGTAAGTCTTTTCAGAAAGATTTAATGGGAATTACCTTTTTTTAAAAAAGGATGTGCTAAATCTGACTATCAACTCTTACTAATATGCTGGCTGTCCAAAGATCAGGCTTCAACACTTCAGACCTGGCTATGACGAAGCCAACAGCTTTCTGCCTCTCTGCACTGTCCAACAAACACACTCCAACTCAGGAGATGTCAGCTGTGCCCACACACCATTGGTAGGATTTGGTATGTTCCCTCACCCTCAGCAAGTACTAATGGGAAGTCTTTGTCTCCAAAGTCATACCAGACACTGTCAGCATACAACTTGAATTATCCTGATGTTGAATTTCAATCCTGGCTTATTTTAAACACTAAACTGGAGAGAAATTGACTTCCTTCATTCTTACACATATTCTACTGCCTGAACAGGATACAGTCAACAGGTGGCAACATGAAGTACATCACATTCTGAGCCACTTTGATGAAAGGCTTTTCATCAAGGCTCCTGTGGTTTTGCAAGATCAAGTCTGAAAGGTTAAGAGTTATCAGACTTAGGAATGTGAAAGAAGCCTAACAAGTAGTTACCAATAAACCCCAACAGCCAACCTCCTCCTGAAATTCTGCCTTCTTCTTACTGCAAGTGGACATGCTTCAGCTGTCCAACTGTGGTGAGCCCTGCAGTTGAAGACTGGAAGCCAACACAAAGACTTGAAGAGTCCTTTCCTGACACTTGAAGCCTAAAACCACTCTTGTTTTAAAAGCATTTGCATCTTCGGCAAATGACGTCTGTGGGCCAGAAATATACTCCCAAATCCACCATAAGAACATAAAATTAATTTTATTTTAATGTTCAATTTTGCCTTGTTGCTTCTAGTTCAGTGCTTATTTCCCTTTATTAAAGGCTTGGTCTCAGTACATGTTATTGCCTAGAAACTTTAGATAATTATTAATACACTAGAGATGACTGCATCAACAGCTCCATTTTCTATTTATAGATTTCCCTCTTGACAAGCAGGAAAATAAGAACAGTCATCAGATTCTAGGAAAATGTAGGAGCAATTAGTGGATAATACACAGTTAAAGTACTGGGAATGAGAAGCCTTACTTTTAAATATGAAAAAATTAATTATTGAGATATTTAAATGAATGAAAACACTACAACTATAGGAGAAATAAAAAAGATATTCTTGCACAAAAGAACCAAGGTGCAGAATGGGAAAACTCAAAAGAGAATACACTGATAAACTTTAGGTACTTTAAATACTATCAATTCTTCTCTGAAATAACCTGGCTTTTTGTTTACTAAACAAGCAGTGTTTTTGTTTTCATGCAGTATCGAAAGACACTAACAATAGTTATGTTTTTTCTAATTTTGAGAATGAATTACACAAGAGTACTAGCTGGACTTCAACTCACTTGTCAGCCCACCCATGGTATATGACATAGGGACAAAGATGACATGGAAGAACTCTTGTTTTTTAAATTCATGAAAGACATGAAACAAACCGTATCTTTTTTAAGCTCAGCTTGACACCAAGTTAATATTTAATGACAACAGCCTGGTATTTTCAGGATGTAAGTAGCATTCTTCTCCAAGATGTTGTAAGAACACAAGAGGGATCATACTGGCTGACAGGAGTTCTCTCTCTGCTAACCTCACTGCAACACTGCCCAAAAGGGGATGCCACTAGAAAATCCACATGAACAAAGCAAGAAAGCCTCATGCTTCTCTTAGCCTCCATCAATGCCCAGGGATTTTCTGAGCCAGATGTGGTTTCTCTGGAGGTAATAACATTTAAAAGGCTTCTTGTCCACATTCCACACATTGTTCAAACTCCCATTACATCAAAACAACCTAAATACCCACAATGCACCAGAGAAGAAGCTGCAGATACCTGTGTACCTGTACATTAATGTTACTTTTATTTTTAAACTGCTTCTCAGTTTCATTTAAAAAAATACTCCTATCAACTCCCATTAGAAGCTAGCAAGTGATTTTCCATGACTGTTTTCCACACAAGGATTAAGAAAGTTACAAGCTATAAAACAACACATACAATTAGCTGCACTGCACAGACTGGCACACACACTAAAGAGGGTTTAATTAAACCATTTGTGGCCATTTTATTTACACACATTCATCTGAATTGTTAGAGAGAGAGACAAGAATTTGCATTTTTAAGAGGTAATATTTTTAGACAATCCCTTTCCAAACCCTGTTTTGACCCAGGCTTACTATGCTGCTCCTGATTACAGCTCTGCCCCGAGTTTGAGATTAAGGGCTCTCTAACTGCTGCCTCATGGGTGACCTCCATCCCTCTTGTGAAAACTGAAAGGACTGTTCTCAGCCTTCTACTCCAGCCAAAAGTGACACTACAGTTTAAAGTCACCTACAGAATTCTCTCTACTAGTTTGCTCACTAGAAGAGGAATATAAGAAAAGCTGTCAGTATTAGTGGCTGCTGAGGCACTGGAGATCTCTGCTGAAACATCTGCTGAAGAAGGAAAGCAGCCTGCTGCCTGTTCTCAGTATCAGTTATTCTTTCTTCCCATCAAATTGGCTGCCCACAGAAAAAGCAGCAGAAGTTTGAGAAAGGTGATAAGGCTGGCTGGAAGAGATGAAGCGAGAAGCATGACCCTCAGCAGGAGAGGAATTCAGAATTTGGGACAATGGATCTTAAAGGGGAAGGGAAGAATTTGACTCTGAGTAATTTGCAGTATTTATGCAACAGGGGGAGATGTGGAATTGCTAAGAGCAAGAGAAAGGTACACTTGATTAGCAGTTTCGCTGTAGTCAATCTGGTGAAGATCTAGAAAGGAAATGAGCAGAGGAAATGAAGTCTGAGTAGCAAGATGGTAACTGAAAAAAAGATCTAAAAGGACTAATGGACAGAAGAAAATCCCATATGACAGAAACAATGGCAAGAAATTTTAGTTTATACATAAAAGTACTAGTAAGCCAGTCTAAATGTGCTCCCTTAGAAAAGAGAACAAAAGCAGCATCACTATGGGCAGGTGAAGGAAACATGGAAGAAGTAGAACACCCTGAAAAATCATCTTCATGCTGAGACATATGCTGGGAGAGAGATACAAGTCAGTTAGAAGCAGATGTAGGCACAAAAATGCATACAGGGTGCTTGGCATGGACATACCACAGGTCAGCAAAACAAGAAACACACAGCACCTGAGGCAATGAGGAGCAGCATCTCAGTTCACACTCTTACAGCCACACATGTAGCTCCCTTTGCAGATCTGCCTTCCCCAGCTCAGACCACCATGCCCTTTACCAGCTAGTTTCTTCCACTGCTTTGCTTTCCAATTTGTGTTTATGGCAAGGGAGGCAAGTGTGCCTTGTATCAGGATACACTCTTGAGATAATTCAAAAGACTCCTCAGGTGTTTCCAGCCAATCATTATTGTTTTCTACCAAAGCACGTGTAACAAACATGACAGTGAGGGAACCAAATTCTGAAGCACAGGTAAAAATACCTCCCCAATTTAGTAACCCACTCTGAGGAAACTCATATGAAAGGCAGCAGCTGTAAAGACACTTAATATAAAAACATTAGGATTAAAGTCTTAATATTTTTGATGCATTGCTATAGATCTTAATAAATAAGTTTCCATTGAGGATCAAAGTCAGTATGTAATTTTTACCTGTGCCTTTTTTTCTCAGCATCACCTCATTAAACTGCTTCTTGAATATTGGGGACTTGCATCAAAATAAAATGGTACCAGATGCATCAATCATTATTCTTTTCACAACATCCTCTGTAAAACTTGAGATAATAGAAAACTGAAACCAACTGAGTTGGGTAAGAATTTCTGCCCAGGATGTAGGTCTCAGCTACAGCTATTGCAGCTGTACTCCAAACCAGAACACGTCTTAAGACTCCACAGTTTTGGTCTCTAAACAAATATTAATAAAACTCCCCATAAATATGATGCAACACTTTTTATCCTTGCACAGAAATAGAAGCAGGAGCCATTTATCTTTTAGCACTCTGAGCAGATTTCAAACCTCCTGAAGCAGAATATGGATTGACTAGGGGTTCACTATACATACAGTGTTAATAAAAACATTTTATTAGGAAAAATGCCATTTTAGCAATGTAAATCTGCACTAGGAAAAAATGACCAGTTGAAAGATCAGATTACCTCTGTTGACTCTTTTGTAACATAATCACAAAGGGTAATATCCAGGAAAAAAAACCCTACCACCACCAACTGACAACTCTTCTCAGCCTCATGTGAGCTGCCTTACAGAATCACAGAATCAAGTAGGTTGGAAAAGACCTCTGAGATCATTGAGTCCAACATATTATATCTGATAAAAAAATTTAAGAATTTACTGTTGGTCTCAGCAGAAAATGACTTTTTTATTACTTCCCTTTGAAGAGGCATTGCCAATCTTCTGTCAGTTTTCAAGAAAAATAATCCACTGCACAAAAGTTAATATTCAGTTAAAAAAAAAAAAAGTTTAAGAAATAATCACAATCTTAATTCTGTTCAATCAACTTTAATAGCACAAGCTTTCCCAAGCTATTTAAAAATGGTAATCAACTACTGCCTGAATGGACAACCAGCTTCAGAGGCAGGAGCTGATGTGTGCCCACAGCAGAGCACAAGTAAAGCATTTGAGAACCTGTTTCACAAACACACTTCTGGCACGTGCATGGTAACGAGACAGAAATTTCCAGATAAAACCAGAGATAGTGCAGTATTTGTCTGTACAGATGTGCAGAGATAATGCACTAACTCTGCTCATATTCTAAATTTTATGTTTCTATCACTTACAGCTTCCACATGCACAAGAAGCTGATACATTAGCAATGCAGTGTTTCTGCTTCTTAGATTTCTAAGCAACCAACCATTGAAACAAATACAATGATCAGCTTCACAAAATTGCAAGTACATGCAATGAAGTTCTTCCTTCAGCAGCACAAAGAAGATGAAGAGTTATCTGTCACAGGTGACTAAACTATCAACTTACTTTATTTTGCTGTTTAGAACTGAGTATCAGCAGTAGGTACATAAAGTATTTGAACAATGAAGGCTGCTGTCAAATAAAGCAAGTTGTTACTTCGATGCTTTTGAACAGTATAAGCACTCTGTACCTTTTTACTGTAAATCAAAGCAAATTATTAAACATTAATGCCAAATGAGATTAGTACAGCAGGTTATAATAAAGGTTTCTGCTACTTGCAATAAATGCAAGAAGATGCAGATACATGCACATATGTGTTTACCCATGTGCAAGCAGAGTTAATGTAAGAAGTAGCTGCATTTATGCAGAGCACCTTAGCTGATTTCATGATAAATGGGAGCATTAAATATATGTGTTAACATTATGGATGCCCTTCTTGCTAAGATTAGAATAAATTAAAAACAACACAAGTAATCTCATATTTAAACTGATCCATGAATGATGATTTAATTATCAAAGATTCAACAGTTTTGCAACAGTCTAATCACTTACCAAAGTAAAGGAAATTAGTCTAGCTTAGGCACTGCTTTCACTACAGGCAAACAACAACAACAACAAAAAAAACCCAACAAAAACCAAACCAACAACCCAAACCAAAATAAAAAACCAACAGCCAAAAAAACCCCCAAACCTGAAAGGGTGTAGCTACAATCAGGGAAGTGAGTGAAATAATGAGCTTGATACAAATTGCCTCTGCTTCCTACCTTCAATTCATATGAGCAATGATACCAACCAAACCCTTACTGAAAAAGCCAGACTTGTAGAGTTCGACAAAAGCTTAAATTATAATTACTCTTCTAAGTCAGCAAATCCTGGCTACATTTTGCTCTGCAATATATAAAAGTTCATTCACAGAAGCATTTGTGAACCAGAGTACTCACGTATTTTTACATATGTAACTAACACATTACCAATTACTATCTTTTAGTGCAAATTTTAACAACTTGAGATGACATCTTGAGTTTTATGTCCAGGTTAGAGCTCCACAGCACAAGAAAAACAAAGATATACTGAAGGGACTATGGGGCTGGAGCACATGAGGGACAAGGCAAGGCTGAGAGAGATGGGTTTCTGCAGCCCAGAGAATTCCAGCAGATCTTACTGCTGTGTACAGCTGCCTAGAGACCATGGAACCAGACTCTTCCTTGAGATCTACAGTGACATCACGGGAGGCAGCAGACAAGTTGGAACTTGAGAAGCTCTGCTTACGTGCAAGTATTCTTTCCTTAACAACATGAACAAATATTAAAACAGGCTGCCCAGAGAGGCTGCGGAATTTCCATGCTTAAAGATTATAAACATGTGACTGACAAGGCCTTGAGCAAAGTGATCAAACTAGATCTGTTCTGACCAGAGTTGAACACTGTGACCTCCCTTCTAACCTCAATTCTTCTGGGCACTGAACTCCCAGATTTCAACATGTTAATCACCCCTTTCTGTGACTGACATTTCTGCAAATAGAAGGTTCTACAAATGTCTCCCCTTTTTTCTGAAAAAATGACACAGAACTCAAAGACAAAGTGCAATAAAAAATAAAAAATTAAGCAAGCCTGAAGGAATCACAGAACTGAAGGTAGTGATTTTCAGTCAGAACACAATTTTCTTTTAGTAGCAGATATCATCATAGCAAGAAGGTTGTATGGTAACCTCAGTCTACAGGTTAGCTGTGCACTTTAACTATCAGGAGGACACACTGAGCATGCAGTGGCTGAGTTTTAAAAAGACAATTTTCACATGTGCATGTCAAAAAACATACGGCTTCCTGTAGGAGAGAAGACCAAATTTCCTAACCCTATCATTAAGAATTATTAAACATTTTATAGAACTTAACATAGTAACTTATTAGATGTTTGCAGGCAACTAGAAAATAGTTCCACAGTAATTTGAGAATGATGGCAATAGGCATTAATTCTGTGGTATGCTCTTTAAAAAGCCATTTAGATGCATTCGGAATGGAATCACACCCCCTTCCCCCAGTGAACTGCAGCCCCATGACAGGTTACTAAACATTCTACTCCCCCTCTCAAGCAATATACATAAAAAAGATATGGAAACCTAAAGTCACTAATCTGAGATATAACTGAACCTTCTGCTCTCACGATTACCACTTCTAAAAAGTGAAGCATCCATAACAAGTGCAAAGAAATCTCAAGTATGAGCGCACAAGGAGTACATTTTTAGGCTTCTGAGGGTGAAATTTGGAAGAAATAATGTAGGGAAGAAAGCAAACAATTCATCTTACTGGACGGTCCTAAACAACACCATTAACCATTAACATGCTGCTTTTCTGGCAGGAAAGGAGTGGGGGAAAAGTGCTGAGTAGCACCAATGTGTAACAGTAACTCCAGAAGGCTGAAGGGCAGCCAAGGTTTGCACAAGTTCTCCAGACCTTAACAACTAAAAGGGAAAAGAAATGGTGAAAGGGTGCTTGGGTACTGCCAGAGGAGATTTACTTAGGGCATTTCTGCAGTGGAACTTGGAGGGGGAAGACTGGGCATCGGGCAAGGACATGGGAACTGTCACATAATGAGCACTTGGGGCACATGCAGGGACTGCTGCAGGATGTGCCAGCCTGGAAGAGTGCAACTGTCTGCAATTATATCCATACTAATGCAAAGATAGCCAGTCATGTTTTCAATTATTAGTTTACATTTAGCTGATGTAAGAGACTTCCTGAAAGCTAACAGAGCTCTTGAGAACTTCTAACATCCATGCAGTACAGGGTGTTAGCTATTCAAAGACCTCTCCATTCTTCTCTGTACTTCAGAACCCTTGTTAGCTGAAAAACTCAGCTTACTGCAGATTTAATTTGAATCACTTCAGTTACAACTCACTTCTCTGCTAATGGCAGTTTAAAGAAAATCCACACCTGTTATATTAATAAAGATTTTTATTATGGAAATGACATATGTAAGTTGACTATAGATCATTATACTGGTACTTTAGACAGACCCTCCTTTCTACTATAAAAACTGAAACAGAACTTAAAGCACACACAGCTAACATGAGGAAAAGTATTTAACTAAAAGCCTAATTTCCTGTATCAATTGGAAATTTTCTATAATACTCAAAGCACTTTTCAGATGTTCAAGTATGGCAATGTACTTCCTTACACAGAGCACCACACACACTGTATTACTACTGAAGAATTTGGAAATACAGTCTTCACGGTCACAGTGCAAGGAACTTGTACTACACTCAATGTGCCACAATTATTTGACGTTTACCAGCACTACCAGACCAACTCCAAACCAGAGCTGGTTATATTATGCTTTAATATATTTAAATGCATATGGTGCTGGAACAAGATATTTAAGATGTCTCTTCTTTGTACAGCAGCACTCTGAGGCTGCAGGAAAACAAGAGGATGAGTTCAACTCTTTTGTAGAGTTGTAGATGCACTCCATGGCAGGCTGAAGAAAAAAGATTCAGGAAGTGGCAAGGATGCAGATGCTGTCTTTTCCTGTTGCAAGGTCAGTGTAAAGGAGAAAAATAAACATTTGGAACTGACCACATAACTATTAAAACTTTTATGATTGGGCCCAAGAGGGATGAAGCAAGAAAGAAGTTCGTCATTAATTGCCCCTACTCTCTCTGTAAATTAGAAGAGATGGAAACAAAGCCCAGGTGGAGTTTGGTATATTTGGTATCTACAGGATTAGAGGAGCTATTTCTTCCAGTACACTAGATTTCATTCCAATAAATGAGGGAAGAGAGCAGGAAGCTGCAGAGGAGCCAGCTTTGGCCACACTCTTCTACTCACAAACACATTCTCTAAATTGCTTTCCTCCCTTCAACACTGAAGTTAGGACGGCAGTCATTCTCAGCTGTGATGTAACACCCCTGGGCATTAAACATTACTTAAGACACTAGCAGACAACTGAAGACACAACAACAGCTCAAACAGAGCCACAGCTTCAATAAAAGATACAGAAGTTGCAGAGCTGCTTTTGTACTCTAATTCATAAGGCTCATGATTAAAAGCTTTGAAAGTTTAATATTTCAGGTCTTATTAATTAATGGTATATGTCACACCAATTAAGATTGGGTAAGCCCCACTTTTCACTTCTGTGAACAGTTGTAGATTAGATTATGCTGCATAAAAATGACAGAGACCTTCTGAAAAAAACCCCAAAAACTAAACCAAACCCGACTTCTACATTTGCATATAGCATTGTACAGACTCCTGTGTTCATGTTAAACAACTGAATCTTACCACAGTTCTTTTTTTCTCTGTGTCAGCCACATTTCTAGGTAAGAATGAACATGCATAGGATACTTCAAGAAAGAAAACAAGAGTATAGTTTTAAATATAAATCTAAATCTTCAAAGTAATTGGCAACATCAAAGGTAGCACATGTCATTTAAAAGTATTTTTATATCCTATCATTTGAATACAAAAGTAGTAATTTTTTTCTTTTTAAATGCAAGTCTAAAAAACTGGTTTTATTACTGCTAATCACTGCTTAAGGCATTGTTTCTTCTGGACAGTAATTTTTCTTTAATGTATTAAGAAAACTTGGACTGGCAATGTTAAAAATTAGTCAGTCATTAGCTTCTTAAAAATAGTAGCATGTCAAAGAACAGTAACTTCTTTGAATTATATATGTCTCATTAACACAAAGAGAAATTCAAGTCCATTTTGAGATTCACAAGATTTAACAAGATTCCCCATCCATATTCCTCCCCTCCCAGGCACTCTAGTTGCAGCAAACTCAAAAGCTGGGTTTTGTTTTAGTTTTTGTATTTAGCATGCACAATAAAAGCTAGTTTCACCTTAACCTAGTTTCTATTATCAGACAAAAAAATTAATTGCAAACACTAAATTCTTCTAAGGTTTATAAGCCCAAATTTAATTAAAATAATTTCTTAAACCAAAACGTAGTTTACAAAAGAATTTCAGACCCTGAACTGTAAGCATCCACCCCCACCCCAACTTTCACATTAGTAAAAAAAATTAAAGAAAGAAATAACAACTAATTAGGATGCCAGACTCAGATCCTCATTTTCTTGGCTTGAATAGATGAGCCACCACTTTACAACACAAGTACTAGTCAATCAGTTCTTTCCTATGAGTAAGTTCTGCATTTCATTTTCAGAGTAGAAGTTAAAAGAGCTATCCTTCCACGAGATAACAAAACATACAAAATTGGGTGTGTTACAGTAACCATAGCAGCCAGCCTGAACTGGAAGCCAAGACTCAGTTACCCATGCTGACTCCTACAAACCCTTGGAGAACCAGCCTTCTAGAAGCTATCACCACCTGTATAATTTAGTTATCTCACACATCAAGCAAAATCTATGCTACTCATTGATCTTAACATTCATATGGTATCAGACCTTCAGGCAGTTAGCTATTTAACGTTCTCTCATGCTGCATGTCATTCTGTCACCTGCAGGTGATCCCTTGTCACATATGGGATGACAGCCAGCAGCATCCACAGTGCAGTGGACAAGTCTATTGCAGACATAACCTCTACCTCACCAGAGGCTGTAGGACTGAACAGCTGCTCCTTGCGTGCTCACTGAAGCACCACAGGAGTGTGCAGCTGAAAAAAACTGACAATCTGGAATAAGCATTTGGAAGAGGTTTGGATTTCATAAACCAACCTCCCAGTGAAAATAGAGTGTTGCTTGCTGTACACATGCACATATTAACATAACTACAAGTCTCAAGAAATGCCTAACTTGAACACCCTTTGAGTTTGCTACAAAAAAAATTTAAGTTTAAGCAGGTATCACAGCATTTCTACTGCCTCTTCCTGCAAGCAATTTTCTGCACGGCTGAGTCATAACTAACATTACATCATCTTACCCAGGGAGGGGCACAATTTCCGTAGAGTAAGAACTACCTCTTACAACCACAGCAGCATATTAAAATTGCAGAAATCGAAGACATCTTAGGATACAAATACTGCATTAAAGGGGAAAGGGCACTGGGGGAGGAGAAACCCCCAAACTAAACCTGTACACAGCTCAGTCTCAGGGAAATATGTTAACCTTTCATAACTACTACTTTACATACAATAACGTTTCTACATGCCTCCAAGTTTATTAGCATTCATAACTATAATTTGTATATAAATAAGGAGCACATTAGAGGGAAAGAAAAACTCAAGACATTTTTTTAAACCTTATTGTCAGAAATAGCATAGGAGACCACAGCTTTACTGACAGACTAGAAATAGTCCCAGAGGCCCAGCACCATTTACTCTGCAACTCTAAGTAAAAATGGATCAACAGTTTCATTATTTCTCACCAGCACATCATTGCAGATGTCTCTTAGCTCGGTCTCAATTTTCTCTCTGTATTCTCGAGCCATCTGCTGTTTTTTCTCAGCGCCTTCCGTCTTTTGTTCAATACTTGAGACGACTCTCCAGGATGACCTACGGGCTCCTACAACATTTTTATAGGCAACAGAGAGAAGATTCCTCTCTTCGTTGGACAACTCAGCTCCTTGCTCAGTCACAGATTTCATGCAACTTGCCATGTCATCATATCTTTCAGCCTGCTCAGCCAGTTTGGCCTTCTGCACCAGCTCATTTTTATCCATGCTGATATTTCTAAAGAGGAAAAATAGTGAGGCATTATTCAGACATTGGTCAAGGACAAAGGCGTTTTAACTTCATAGGCAGAGCAACGTGTATTCTCTAGTTTGGAACTGTAAGAGGTACAACTGAAATCCAGCACAGAGGGCATACTAGCAGCACTGGTTGCTCAAACACATGGACACATGGAGTAGAGAGTTAAAAGTCACTGATTCCTCATGAAAAACTGTAAACTTTTAGAAGTATGTTATTTTAATAAACACAAACAAAAACATCCAAAGGTGAACTGAAACCAAATAATTTCTATCTTATGCACAAAAATGATCCTAATTCTTGCCACCACTCTTTCATAAGACTACATTATCAGTGCAGCAAAATTGACAAAGAAAATATCCAATAAGAAGCTTTCCACAGGAGACAACCCAATAAAGGCTGGACAAAGAATACCAAGGAGCATTCTGAGCCTTAACAGAATTGGTTACATGCAGAGGTACTTCACATAAACATCTGCAAATTAAATTCCACACTGGATGTTAAAAAGTCACAGTGCAACAAATATCTAAATTGTGAGTTGTACACGTTCCCACAATGCTAACTCCCTTTCCCAAAATGGGAATCCCCATAATGGGATATTCTGTGTCAGGTATTGCTGCTCGGCCTGGGAGGCTGTGCTTTCACAAACAAAAGAAAATTTTACTACTTAAAAATAAGACCTCAACATCAGTATTTCAGATAGCACAACCGGGCAGAAATGCTTCATAATCTGTCCTATTGGCACTTAAAAAAATTAAAATAAATCAAACTCCATTAAACAGAGGTATTAAGAAATTTCTTTTGACAGAGGAAGTAAAAATACTTCTCCCTGACTCCCCACCCTTCTGTGTATCCTAACTTGATCATCTGGAGGAATTGGTAATATGCTTTGGGGATACATTATCCTTTAAAGTTTAACAAGATTATTAAAGCATGAACCAGTTTTGGTAATGAGTGCTTTATCTATTTCTCTATGTTCCACACACCCCAATCAAACATTTTAATTTTAAACCACTTTTGCCATTATACGTGATGTTAGAAGAAACAATGGCAGGGCTATGTTCAGTCTTTGGGAACAAATTAAGCACATTCTAACATTTCAGGTGACTGCAAGTTGTAACGGCTCCTGTCCCCAGCAGGGAGGCACAAACCGAGCGTTTGCTGCCGAACGCCCGTTGAAGAGCTCGCCCACACCGCGCGCGGCGGGGTTAAGGAGCCATTTTAAAGCAACCGTATGGCGGTGGGGATTTACCGCTCGCCATGACCGGGCCAAACGTGCTCGCAATGCCGGCCCCGCCGCCAGCCCCCGGGGCACCGCAGGCTGCCGCGGCAGCATCCCCGGGCGGGCGGGCCGCCCGCCGCCCCCGCGGGCTGGGCGCTGCCGCGGCTCCGGCACGGCGAGCGCGGTGACAGCAGAAAATGGAGCGGCCCGGGGGCGGGCGGAGCGGAGGGCGGGGCGGGCGGGCGGCCCCGGGGCGCTGCGGCCGCCCCTCCCTCCCTGCGCCGCGCCCGCCGCGGGGACACCGAGCGCCGCGCCCGCCGCCTTTGTCACGGCGGGTGGGCGCCGGAGCCCGGCCCGCCCCGATCCCGCTCCCCTCCGCCCAGCGCCCCCGGGGGAGAATGCCGCGTCCCCGCCCCGGAATAGGGAAAGCCCGCGGGTCCATCCCCGGGGGATTCGGCGCGGGGGAGGGGAGCGGCGGAGGAGGAGCCCGCTCCAGTCCCGGGGGAGCCGCCGCTCTCGCCCGGACCCCTCGGCCGGGGCGGGGAGGATGAGCGGGGGGTTGGGGGGGGAAGGCCTGGGCGTTGAGAGGGGGGGTTGGGGGGGCCTGGGCGGAGGGAGGGAAGCGAGAGCGGCCGAGGGGCGGCCGCCCCGACTCTTCCGCGCCCGGGCAGGGTTGCGGGCCGGAGACCACACCCGGCAGCGCCCGCCGCCCGCACCCCGGCCCCCACCCGGCGGGGGCGGCGCTGCCCTCCCTGCGGGTACGGGGTCGCCCTCACCTGCCGCCCCCTCCGCCGGCGCTTCCCTCTATATTCCCGGCGGAGAAAGGCCCTCGTCGCCCCGCGCAGCAGTCCCCGCGACCCGTTCCCTCCCCGCTGAGCCGCGCCGGGGGGAGCAGGGCAATGTCCCCCGGCCGCTCCGCTCAGTGCTCCCGACTGCCGCGTGCCAGAGGAGCCGGTTCTGGGCGGCGGCCCCGTTACCTGTGCGCGGCGGGCGGGCGGGCGGGCACGGGTGCGTCGGTGCGGGCAGGCGGCCGGCGCGGACTGTGCGGCTCTGGCGCTCGCGGCGCTGCAGCCTCGCTCCCTCCCTCCCTCTCCCGGCGCCGCGCACGGGGCGTCTCCGCCAATCACCGCGCCGCTCCGCGCGGGCCGCGCGCCGTCCGTGACGTCAAGCGGCGCCATGGCAACGGAGCGCGAGGGCGCGCGCGAACCTTCCCTCCCCCCCCGCGGTCACGCCCAGAGCCGGTGGCGGCCCCGCCCGCGGGCGCGCGCCTGCACCCCCGCCCCCACCCCCGAGCCGAGCGGGGCGTCCCGGGGGCGCCGCGGGCTGGGGGCCGTTTCCCGCCCCTCCCCTCCCGCAGCACCGGCCCCGGCCTCACGGGGAGATCCCCGCACCCGCCCGTGGGCGGTGGAGCGGTGCCCGCGCCTGCGGCACGGAGCGGGGGCGGCAGCACCGCCTCCTCGTGCGGCCGCGGGGTGTGCGCGGATGTCACCGCCGCCCCCCGCGCAGGCCGGGCGGGCTCTCCAGGCTTTGTGCCGTCCTGAGCGCCCGGTCTCCCCACTAAGCCCCGGCGAGCCCCGTGCGTGGCTGGGTGGCTGAGCCCCCAGGGTGGTGGAGGGACCGGGAGTGTCCCGGCACACGCGCGGCTGCGGGACGGCTCCGCATCGAGCCGCACCCCAGCCTCATCCTGCACCGGGAGCGCGACACATGCTGGGGATAAAAACGAGAGGTCCGGAAGAGCACGGGGGGCCGGGGATGGCGGCAGGGCCCTGGGAGACCCCCGGGGTGGCGGATGGGCGCTCAGCGGCTCCGCAGGCGCAGGACGGTCCCTCTGGAAGCCTCTCCCTTGGAAAGGCAAGCGGGCATTTCGGACAGCACCACCCAAACGTTGAGAACATGCTGACAGGAGTAGGAAGAGTATTAATAAACATTGCTGTCGCTGGAAATGCTTTTTCAGTTTCTGAAAAAACCCACCCTGTTTCCTAAAGGTCTTGGGAGTCGGCATTCACTTGTCCCCTCACTGAACAGCATGCCCCAGCCTGAATCCTTGCTCAAGTATGCAGTGTCCTGACCTCTCCTGCTTTCTCCTGGGCTCTGGGATCAGCACTGTCTCACAGGATTAGAAATAAAATGGAGAATAATAAGATGGAGAAAGCACCTCGATATATTTTTTGAAAAGGGTCAGGTAGGCTAAAGATTCTCTTCTAGATCCATGTTGTGTCTGGCACTGCCATGGGCCAGGAGCATCTCCGGACCGGGAGGGGCGTTCCCTGCCGGGGCTGGCTGCAGGCTGCCGTGCCTGCGGGAGACCCCGCAGCTCCCGCTCGGCGCAAACCCCACGGCAAACCTCGGCTCCGGTCACGTGCCCGGGGCTGTGTCCCGGCTGTGCGGCTGGAGCGGGCGGCAGCGGCTCCCGGAGCGGCTCCCGCCGCATCACCGGCACTCGCCCGGCTCATTGCTCGGAACAACTCCCGCAGGACGGGCCTGTGCTTATGGCTACAGCCATAACGATCTGTTGGTGGGGCAGAGTGAGGGAGTAGCGAGGGGAGAGCGAGGTGCTCGCTTCTGGCAAGCAGGACCAAGTTGCGGAGGTGTTTGTGCTCTAGGGTGGCCGGGAGCGGGTTGGTTCGGTACCAGAGAGAGCAGCATCTGCAAGTTCTCCCGCAGATGCTCTGCCTCCTGCTCTTGCCTGCACGCTTCTCTCTGTCTTTTCCAGGCAGCTCCAGGACAGCTTCCCAGAGTGGCCTTGCACCCTGCAGGGACAATGTGACTGTGGACCTGAGAGTGAGATAAAGTGATCAGAACGGGGTCACTTCCATCTTCAAAACAGTGATCCTGTATTTTGACTGAATATCAGAAAGGTGGTATCCTCATGTCAAAGTTGACTTTTTAAAAACCAGGCTTTTTTTCATTATATCATATAAAGAACAGTTAGTTCCTCCGTGGTGGCATTTTACCTGCAGAGTTTGTTTCTGGATTTCTTACTACCCTTCCTTGTGGCCTAAGATGTATGTTGGGGTTTGTCATAATGTACTCCACGTAAGTTTTGCCCATCAGCCTCTGTTATCTCAGACATTAACAGTGGGATATTTTAAAAATTATTTCTCATCAGTTCTAGTTCCTTCAATTAACTCCAAGGTTTAATGAATTCCACTCATGTTCCTATGGAATATTGTTCGAAACCTTGTGAAAAGAGCTAAAAAAAGCAAAATAGGCAATATTGTGCAGAGTGAAGCTTACCAGAATTTACTAGCTGTGTCAGGTGAGAACATCACCGTTGCTTAATTTAAATGTGAAGGATATAACCTTCCTCTGTGTTTTCTAAATGATGCTTCATTGGAGTATACAGGTACAGAGGGGGGGGTTTTGAAACAAACATTGTAAGGCTCAGGTTCATAATGTATTCCAATACACGATGCTTCATCTTATATGTTTTTATTTTTTACCATTATTTTCCACTTTAGGAAGCAATAGGAGGAGAGCTTTAGAGCTGTACTTGAACACAGATGGTATGATGGCACAGCATTTGCTGCATCTTGTTTCAAGTTATGTTACAGAGTTCATTTTTAACATAAGCTAAAAACCCTTATTTTGTAGAAAAGTCTCATTGAAATGGCAACCACCCAAATATAGAGCATACGTTTTCTGAGGTACTTGAATATTTTCTGGTAACATGATGAAAAATTAATTGATGCAAGACAAATTACAATCCTTAAAAGTGCATAAAGAACCCAGACTGGAGCCTGCATTAGAATGAAGCACAAGTGTGTATTGCATTTTGATATTTCCAGGAAATATAGGGGAATCCCGTGTGAAGTAGGCTCTAGTACTGTAGGCAGTGTTAATAGTTTTGTAGAAGGAAAACCTCAGCCTTTCCATTCTGTCCTTTCCATTATTTTTGGGTTTGGAGTGAATGGAACATCTCCTGCAACACCCCTAATTGCCACTCACTGTGGTTTTGTTTGCTAACAGCCCGTGCGTCAATAGCTGCTGCACTCTTTCCCCTTGCAGTGGGCTATTTTTGCCAAACACCGTTTCCACTGCTCTGGATTTCATGAACTGCCATTTGGAACAGATCCGAGGAATTAGCTGTTACTCACCTTTGCATATGCTGTCTCTTAAACAGATACTCGCCTGCTGTCTTTTATTCTTACATTTCCTGCACTTTTCCCCCACTGTGGAATGTTTTATTTTGTCTTGCTTTTTGCAGTTTTGACCAGGGAACTCAGTCTCTTAAAAACCTGGGCTTTTAGCAGCTTTCCTGTTCTTCAGATGCATTTTCTCTGTTGCTCTCCTCACAGCTTTTTGTTCGATGACTTGCACTTTCACTATCTCAGACTGTCAGGCGGCAGCCAGCAGCAAAAACTCATTTGTAGAGTTAGAAACATTTGCATATGAAAGTACATATATGCATGTTTATTTACACTCATTCTTACTTTACTTTCTTACATGAGAAGAAGAAATCCAGGGATGGGGAGGGGAAAAAATTATTCCAGATATATTTTATTTCGCCTTTAAATCAGCTTTTAGTTCTTCTTCCTTCCCATCCTTTCTCCACCAGTGCTTAGTTATTCTTTCTTGTGCTTAAGCAGAATTAATTAAAAATAGTTGAGTACAAGGCTGGGTTATCCCCGTACTAGAAAAGGGTGGCAGGATTTTTGGGGGTCACCCTCACATAGACCAGGAACAACAACCCAGGAAATCCATAAGAATATCTCTTAGAAGTTGGTGAATGCTTTCAGGACTGGAAGGCTCCGTGGTGGTGACCCTTGATGCTAACCAGGCTGCTGCTAGAATATGGAGATGTTCTGAGTTACTCTTGGTTGGTGTTTGTGTTGTTTTTGGTTTTTTTTTTTCCTGGGAACAGGAAAATGAGCAAAGGCAGCCTAGCAAAGGGCATTTCCCCAGAGACCAGGAGATGATTCTGCAAATTTATGGCCTGTAGAGGGAAGAAAAGGAGAGCTGGCAGCTCTGTTGTGTGCTC
This sequence comes from Agelaius phoeniceus, assembly GCF_051311805.1. Lineage (NCBI taxonomy): Eukaryota > Metazoa > Chordata > Aves > Passeriformes > Icteridae > Agelaius > Agelaius phoeniceus. Next base: position 130,626,428 of record NC_135265.1, on the reverse strand, counting down.
TCCTACTGTTAAGAGCTACATTTCCAAAAGCTGCTTGCTTAAAATCCTGACTGTTGTGATTTTGTTACATACCTTTCTGGGCTGATTCTCAGGCTGCATGATCATGTGCATATGGGTGTATTTTTATGCAGCCTTTGTGTGCTTCTGTAGAGTTTTGAATTTCTTTCTCTCACTTATCAAAAGTAAGATCCTTCAATTAATACAGCCTTTCTGGAATAAAACATTTATTGACATTTTTGGGTATATATTGTACCTATCTTTATTTTTTTCCTTGGCCACTGCCTGTGATTTGCAAGCCAAACTTCAAGCTTTGCAGAATAGAATAAGATCTTTTGTTCACCTCTTTTGTAGTCTGATTGTGCTTTTGGATCAATGGATACTCTTCATCCTCAGGACACTCTTGTAGGTGGACCCACCTGAAAGACTTAAGAGAACGATGCATGCATTTAGAGTATTTTCTTTTTTGTTCCCTCCCCCATCCCCAGTGTTGTAAAATGAGTCAGATTCTGACTCTCTGTCTGGTGCCAGTGATAAATCATGAATTGTGGATAAGGCTACTATTTTCCATCACAGAGTGGAAAGTAGTTGGAGCTGCTGGATCTCACAAGGCCTTTCTCTCTGCCTCATCAAACATTCTGTAGTCTCCTCATCTGTTTGTAGTCTAGTTTTTTCATAAAAATTACAAATCTAGCCAAAGAATCAATGTACCTGCAAGTCCTGCAGAAGTAACACTTTACCTTGGATTCAAATCCTTAAATGATTTTGTATATGGATGCATTTAGATGTATATATATTGGAGAGTTGGTGCATGGTTGGAAGTATCCCTAAGGGTCATTCCTCCAGTTCACCTGTCAGTACAATGTGAAGATAGTTTCCACCAAAATTATTTTTAAATGTTTGCAAACATCTTGTCAACAGTGACAAGTATCCAAGGAGGACAGGATACCCAACAAATAAATAGCATAGAAATGATGAATTGTAGGTTACCACATTCCCTGATTCTGAAAAAAATTAATGTAAAATGGCAACTGCCTTCACAGAACCTGTCACCAAGTGATGAAGATAAATCAGGACTGCTCTTTGCTTCCTACTGACCTTTCTGAGAAAGGAAGCTGGATGCTGGTCTTCCTTGTTTAGAAAAAGCTCCCGAAACTTATGAAAGACTGTGAGTTTGCACAGAGGTAACTAAGAGCTGAATTTACTCTAAAGAACTTTATTTCTGACCCTCAGTATATGAGATGGAGGAAAACATCAGGAATTGGCTGCACTTACAGGGCTGCAATAACTTCCAATAATCCAGTAGCTGAAAGGAGGTTTGAGAGGTCTGGGTGGTGAGGCTGTCACATACATATATGCATGTTTGTGTCTATGCAGAGGTCCTGAATCTCATTTATTTCCTTTCACTGAAATCTTCAAGTAAGGTAGGGGCATTGTGAAACTGTGCAAATTCTTGAGCTGTTGAGAGCTCATTTTGAAAAAGGCTTCATGTCATTGCATCAGGTGTATCTGTTTTCTCAGGGAAAATCCAGTTTGTTTCAGTACTTGCACTGATCTTATAATTATTAAAATTAGATATGAACTCAAAAGTTGCATGTAATAACAAAGTTCATCACTCATGAGTAAGGTTGATTAATCAGACTATTTTGAGATGCAGCTAGGGAGCAAGTGTTTTAGGGATGCTGCTGCAGTCATCAGAATTTTGAAGAATCCAAATGAAATATCCCCACCATCAGCAACAAGAAGGAGATTTAACATGAATGTTTGAAAATACTTGGCTAGATAGAGGCCTGCAAGTAGAATATACATGGTTTATATATTATGATTTTATTACATCCTCCTTCCTATCTGATTGCCTAATGCTGGGGTATTTGCGTGTCTTCCAAAGATACAGAGCCCATGACATCTCTTTTCTTCACCATTTCTCCCTCCAGGAAGCAAGAGGGATGGTGCCAGGATGGGCATTCTGTGCTCTGGGATGTAGGAAGGTGGTTGGGCACCTGCTCCTTTGGGAGCACTGACTGAACCTGAGTCCTCTGGGGCTGCAAGGATGAGTTTGAGTGAACTTAGCATGGCATTGATGAATTAACTGTGCATCAGTCTTATCCCAGTCCTTCCCACAGGGCTGGATTACTGAATCCAGAGTAACCCTGTTCATTTATAGATTAATACAGTTCTTTACTTTTTGCAAAAATGGCCATTGGGATTTGGGAACTCAGAACTCTTTAGCTTGTGTTCATTCCCACTCTGTGTAAGTGCTCTTGAGTGAGCAGGGTAACACTTAAAAAGTGTAGCCAGAAGAGACAGGATGTCTTCAAGCAAACTTGAGACTAACATCATCCTATTATACCTACTTTGGTTTATTTTTGGACTTATTTTTTATTTATTTGTTCTTACTAGCTAATGTTATTTTAATGTTGATTGTCAGGAGAAAGGCTCCATAATGTCTTGGTTCAAATCAGTTGTGCCACTTAATTTCAGAGCTTCTCATCTTGCATGCAGAATTTATCCTGAGTTTATCTGTTATTTTTTTTAAAGAGAAATTATTTATTTTCTTAGCATTCTTTAGAAATAGAACATAGTTGTTGGAGTTGAAGGGATGAGAAAAAAAAATGCTAAGGTGCAAGTCTCATAGGGTATGTTCTGAGGATTTCTGGAGGACCTAAAAATGAAACAGCATAACTCCTCTAGGATACACACCAACTTCTAAACTCTCACTCTAAGCCTTTGCCATTAAAAGGATCAATGGGTAACATATTGATCCTATATGTCTCTAAGGTAATCCAAGGAATTATTAATACAGCGAATTGTTTATCAGATAATAATTTGAAGTTAAAAATAAAATGAGACAACACTTCAAAGGTCATTTTATAAGGTGGTCCTTTTTAATTTCTAGAGTAAAAAAATCTCATTAATCACTTACTGGTATCTGAACAGTTTGATAGAGCTGTGTATGGAGGTAAATTTACTAATATATTTTACTTAGATTTCCGCAAGCCCTTGGCAAAATTATCACAACAGGCTACTAAAGAAATTCAAATGTAGTTTTACAAGGAAAACTTAGGCCCCTAAATACATACTAAAGTGACTTTATTCAAGTTATAGCATTAATAGCACTTCTAATCTTGAAGCTTTGCTTAATGCAGTAGGAATTTACATTTTCTACTGGTAAAATCACTCAGTTCCCTTGTTTTTGCTGCCGAGCACGTGCAAAACCATCTTGACAGCTCCAAGCTGCTAAGCCCCAAAGAAATACATAAAATAAGCATTTGCTTGCAAGTTTCCTCACAACTGCCTGTCAGCTTCAGTTTTGCATCCCAGCAACCAATTTCAACTCACTTTATTTTATACTGACTACATTTATCAGAATTTATTTTATATTCTTGGTAGGATACTGAAGGAAGATCTCAGGGCCACATATTGCTGCCAGAGTGTTAGACAGCATTTAGCATGAACAGGGTCAGAAATTAAAACCTGGCATTTTTTAGCCTGGTTGCCTTTGCAGTTACCTTTGTGAGATTGTATTGTTTATCTCTCTGTACATTCAGCAATTCCCCTGAAAAACTTTGGGACTGGGTTTCAAGAAAATTTGAAAGATTAGCCGAAATCTCAAGATAAATAAGGTCTGTGACAAACTGCAGCTGTAGAGGGGACAAAGCATGTAATGAAATGCCTGTGCTGAGGCAGAGGCAGGTGGGTGCAGCCCTTGCACAGCGCTGAGAGCCCCCAGCCCCATGGAGTGGGCTCAGAGATTTTTGATTGAGCACAGCACATGCCCTATAGACAGTGGGCCTTGGAAGAAAAGCCAAGGTTGTAATGGCAGAAGAGATTTTAGGAGACAAAGAACATAAGTCTATGAAAACAATCAATCAAACCCCACCTTGTTTTTTGAAGTTCTTACAGAACAGCTTGGTTCTCTTGCCCTGCCTCTTCTTCCTCCTTTTGGCCCTGAACACCTTTTTTCCTCCCAGGATCCCTGGAGTCTGTTACTATCTTTGTATTCCCTTTGCTCTCCTGGCTCAGCATCAATTTCTGTAACTTAACCACTCTAAGAATCCTGTCTGATTTAGAAATGAGGTCTCAAATATACACCCTGGTGTGAGCCACTTAATGGCTGGCTGTTTCTTCATCCAAGAAGTTCAGCCAGGCTGTTAGGATGTGCTCCTGTCAATAGTTGTAACAAAACTAATTGCTACTTACCCTTTTCCATCCTGACTGGAGAATCTCCTGCTTTGATATTTATACTCCTGAAACACTTGTGGATTCTTATCATGCCCCCTTGTCAGCTACCTGACATTTTGAAGACCCAGCTGTTGTGTGTGGGAGCTAATGAATCTAGTTTAAGAGAGGCTAACTAGAATGAAGCAAATTATTACTTTTCAAACCTATACACACATTTTAAATAGTACATTGCAATGGTTTTATAATATTCTTATACGGAGTTTTGCAACTGCCCCACAGGTGTGTGCTGCTCTACAAAACATGTGAGAGTTGTATATTTTACAAATGAGCTAAGCTGGAGAAACCAAGAAAAATGCCCCGCCTCCTTTGTCTTTTCTGTCAGATTCTTCCACAAGATGGATAACTTATCTAGCCTGGAAATGTTTGTAGTTCTTCTCTGGTCAATTATCTAAACAGGACACAATTGAGCTGATGTCAAAACAAAGACTACACACATGTATAGTACTGAGCTGTGATAAAAGCTGCTCTTCCACACAACTTCCAGCTTGTGAAACCTGACTGGTTTTGCATAATAGATAAGCCCCAGGAAGTATAAAATTAGTGGGAGTACTTGCAATGTGGCCAAGTTACATTTTTACAGTCGTTTAGAGGTCAGCAGCAAATTGACATCTACACTCAGTCCTGCAGGGAAAGGCTCTGTAGGGAGAGAGCTCTCAGGCTAATGTCCATATGATTTCCCTGTGGCCATATGGAAAAACCTGAGGCTGAAAAAGGGACTGAGATCATATCAGCAAGCTAGTGGCTTGCCAGAGTTACCAAGCCAATCTTTCTTGTCATTTATCTGGGGCAGACTTTGAAACCTAAACCCCAAAGAAAGGTTTTTGAAGAAAAAAATCCAGGCCTAAGGTCTCACAGGGCAGGCACTCTTTTATTTTTCTCCCAACTTTTGGGTTCTCTTTTTTGTTTCACTTAACTTGAAAAGGATATTTCAATAAGAAAAAGGTTAAACTCCTGAACAAGACTACCAAGTTTATAGATGATATTATCTCTCAAATAGTTAATGTCTCACTTCTCAGTTAAACTATTTTGTTTTTTTCAAACTTGGCAGACTTCTGGGTTGGCTAATTAGGAGTACAACTAGGCTGTAACCAGATGATCTCTATGATACGATAAGCAATAATAGCAGTAGACTAACTTCAGAATGCTGCAAGTTGCTCTGAGCTTCACCAACAGATTTGCTGATCAGCTCCAGATTTTACAATGTCATTTTTCTTCTTTTACAGAAAAACTGTCACCAGAGCTGGTTACAGCTCACGCCTGCAAATGCAAAAAGTTGTATGGAGACAACAGTGCACAGGGAGACTTGCTAGGCTATGGATTAAGCCAATTATTCAGAGAAGATGGTATGCACAAGGAAAGCTCAGAAACTCAAAAGCAGAGATTAGGTGCCTTTCTAAGGAGAATAGGTGGAGGGACAAGATTTGGAAAAAAAAAACTGCTGAAGAAAATGTTCCACTTACTGTGAAAACAGAAAAGAAGGAGGGTAATAAAAGAATGAAGCCTATCTAGTTTCAAAATTGGGCTGAAGAAAAAGAAGTAGTAAAAATCACTACTACAGATGAGATTCATAGATAATCTCATGGGATGTAGAAAGATCTGTACTGTATCCTGCAACTATCAGAAAGCACATGGGGTAGAGGTTTCTTTAAGAAGCAGTTTACAGGACAAAGTGGAGATTTGGAGGTGTCCAGCTAGAGCTGTGGTTGATGTCCAGGCAGGAAGTTCTCAAAATGTCCTGAATTCCAGGCTTATATCCGTCTGTCAATGCAGTCTGTGCTACAGCTGCTCAACACTGATGAAGAAACTCTCTGACTCTGAACTTGTTGTTTTCTCCATCTCCTACTGGTACCTGGTGATGAGGAAAGCACAGTCAGGAGTTCTCATTCTGATGAAGCTTTTGAGTTCTCAGTGCGTAAGCACTTGGTCTGTGACACCAAAGCTACTCCTCAGCATCTGGACGCAATCAGGGAAGATTTTTCCTCTGGGTTTTTGGGTAACAAGCTAGGCTGATGTACCTTCACCTCAGCTGTAAATGAATCCTCTCCTGGCACTTGTACAGTGTGCCATTCCCAGGAAGATTTGGGAGTTTGTTAGCATGTCCTGCCCCTGGCTCACACATTCCCTGGCATCACTCTGACATTCCTACAACAATTTATATCCCCAGCAGATCAGTTCCTCAAGTAAATATGGCATAGCAGCTCAGAGGGTGGTCGAGGACTGCTCAATACATTCATTTGGATATATGCAGAACTGATGTGGTCTTTTCCTGTGCCTTGGTGCTTTGCCACCAACCAAAAATTCCCGCTCTCCCTCCTGCTGTGATCTTCCTCCCACAGACCAGCCTTGCTGGTGATTTTGTCTTGCTCCTCCCTTCCTCAGCAAGCTTCTTGCTCTGACAAATTCTCCCTGGGCTACAATAGCTCCTGCCAGGTTCCTCCCAGTCTGTGGTCATGGCTACTGGGGTGGATGTGAGCATACCTGGCCCCAATGCCACAAACTTTCCCTTTGCACCTCTAACAGCCTGGAAACTGCTTCAAATTTATTAATCCATCCTGCATATAATTTGAAAGTGGATTTTCTTCAGAGAAAAAACAAATTGCAAGAAGAAAAGTGTCTCTACCTAAAAACAAGCCTGTGTTGTTTTGGGAGTAGAAAAGAATCCCTAAACAAGATGACAAAAACACACAGTATATTATTTTGATTACAGTTGTTCTAACTGCATATTTTTACAGATCTGACAATTATTAAAGGGATTCAAAAATACAGGAGGTACATTTTTTTCCCTAGTGTTTTGAAATCAATCTCCATGTTTGCTAGAGATCCTTTTCTATGCTCTTTTGTGCCAAGGTCCCCAAGTAAGATAATGTTTTTCCTGGGATTTCTGGGGGAGGGTCTTAATTAATCTTGATGAGACATTTCTAGAGAAGGCTGGCTGCCACAAAACCATGGGTACTGCAGAGGCAGTGTTCCTGAGGTGTGGTACTGGTGGGCACTTGTTCTGTAACCTTGGGGGGGATCTTTGCTGCACCAAGTGCATGCTGCTCTTCTCACATCACACCTGTTGTGTCTTCCTTGGAGCATCTGTTCATTACTGTCAAGAGACCCCGGGCAGCTGGCTGCCCACAATGCCAAAGGGAATGTCTTTTATCAGGCTGGGGGGCATTAACGTGTGGTTTTCTCATGGAGATGACAGCAGCAGGTTTCTGTGTTTGTTTGTTTCTTCCCATCTTCTTTTTCATGATGAATTCAGTCTAGGTCTGATTTGTTATATAAGGGGGGGTTTGGTCTTTCACTGTGCTGCTTACTGCTGCAAGGAGGGTGCTAGGGAGCCCTGATACTCCTGGGAAAGATATCCTGAATTTATTTTACACAGTGATCACCAGACAAGATGCAAAAGCAGTCCATAGGGCACAGAGCAGGAGCAAATCTTTTCACCCTTGTTTGTGAGCTCTGGACAGCAGACCAGCAGGCCGCTGTTGCTCTTAGGATCAATGCTCTGTTATTAATTTTCAGACAAACATTTAGCAGGAGCTAAAGATCCCCTTGTGGAGACTAATAGGAAGAGTGTGCCCTAAAGAAATGGATTTGCCTTCTCTGAGGTGGAGAAGTGAATTGGAGTCCTCCATGTCCTGGGTGAGTGCTCTTCCCACTGAAGTGCTATGTTAGGGTGAAGGCAGCTTCATTCACTGTTGGGAAGAAAAACTTGCTCTTCTCACAGCTCTACCTTTGGAAGAAATAGCTCTTAATCCCCGACAAAAAACTTTTCTTTGCTTCAAGCTGGCTGTGGGCAGAATGAAGATGCACCATTGGAGAGGTGGTGCAAAGGGTCTGGATGCCTGTGCATGCAGCAGCAGCAGCAGCAGCATTCCCAGGAAAAAACTGACATGACTCTGATGGGGCTCTGTCACGCACAGCAAGTAAAAGGTGTAGGCAGAAAGTCTGTCCTGTGGGAAGTCCCAAAATCTTGCCAGAACTTGACATGAGGTGGGTGTGGAGGAAAGGGAGGTTTCCATGTTTTATGCTGAAACAACATACATATTCACGAGCGTGTGTTCATGGTCTGTAGGGCTGTGCTCTGTTTAACCAGAGCCAGTCCTGCTTAGAAGGGAGCTGTGCATGGGATGGGCTGGGGGATGTTATTCCTGCTTCCCTAACAATCCAGGTAAAGATGTCAACCTGTGCTGAGATCCAGTCAGGCTATAAACACAGCAAGCTGGAATCCCTGGGAGAAACAGAAAGATCACTTGCCTGCAGATAAACAAGACAGTGGCAAAAATAGTACCTGGTCTCCGGACTGAAAAGCCTGGAATCAGCCTGGTTTTTCCTGTGCTGCCCACAGCTCACAGACAGAAGTGACTATGTCAGGCTGAACTGGAATCTGTTAGATCTATTTAATTATAATATATTAAACAATTAAAATAATGAAGATCAGGCACAATCACATTCAAAACAAAGAGATTTAGCAAGATTAGGCTGTTAACACTGTACAAATGATGCCATTAATCTTGGGGGAGATCCAAGTGAGTGATACAATATCTAGCTAGCTGGGAAATGGTAAACTGGAGGTAATATCAGGTTCTCAGTGTAAGGGAGCACATGGATTTTCCCATTCAATTTTGCAACCTTATTTTTAGACAAGAACAAAATACTGAACGTATCAAGACATGTATATGTGTGCACATATACCTTATGTGTGATGGCTGTGAGTCACAAAACTTGTGGACTTCAAGGAGATGGAGTTCACAGCTTGAAATGCTCAGTTAATTATATATACTGCTGTACTTCCCATTTATGTTTGTAGGAGTTATTCTGTTATTTGTGGTCACTTTAGCACTGGGGGACCTGACTTTGGCAACTCTGGGAGCAGAAGTTGTTCCTTGTCCATAAAACGGGTGCAGCCCTTCAGGAGATGAGAGGGGGCTTGGGGGCCCATGCTTATTCTTTTTTTTGGTTTTTCCAGGATCTCATCATGACTGTTGTCAGCAATAACACATTTATGACACTCTGATGTTTGTGAGAAGAGCCCTCTGTGTGGTTCACAGGTTCCCCCTGGAAACCCTGGTCTGGTGGAAGGTCCTGGAGCCCAGGCACAAAGCCATGGGGAGCTGCAAAATACCCCAAAGCTGTTTGTTGGAGGCCAGGCACGGAGAAGAACAAATTGTGACAGCTGCTAATGGAAAAGCAGGTGAATGTGACCAAAAGCCTGGCCTGCACTTCACAGGTAAAATGATTTTACCAGAAAAGGAGATTCTTGTTAAAGAGCCAAAGAACAAAGACATTTGAGGCCTCCTCTGGGAAATAAGGATGAGCAATCGGAACTGCTGGTTTTCTTTGTATAATCGAATACTGTATTCCTGGAGGGATCTTTTTATTTGGTTCTTTGCTCTCTCTCGTTCCTCTCTACAATGTACACAAGCTGCAGTACAGAAAATAGAGATAGTAAAAGAGAGATAACACTGTTCTGAGAGAATTTAATTAATAAGTCCTTGTGGGACTGAATGGGTAAGTATGGAAAGAATGGAGGAAGATGAGCAAAAAGAACTCCTATTAATGTCTGAGTGTACTAAATATTTCATTGAAAGAAAGCAAAAGATGCACCAAAACAAGTTAAGAGTTCTTGAAAAACCTAAAAAATAATATTAGACAATGTCTTTTTTATTTTTGATTTTGCTTTAGACAAACTTAGTATTGTTCCACTTTCAAGGAGGACACTTTAGCAATAGACATCTGAAGACTTCAGGGGAAACAGAACAGAGGGAAAGACTTCCTCTTTTTTTAACCACCACCTTCCACAGTTGCTCAGGAGACACCTGTGAAGGCCTGCATGGGTGGATGCAGGGTGCACCAAGACACAAATACTGGGCACCCACTGCTCTGCAGCAGGAGCAGGCAGGCAGCAGCAATGCTCTTTAATTTCAGGCTGACCCATGAATGAAAGATTCTTGGCATACTGATCTTGACCTCTTTTCTGTCCTGTCAGCTGTGACTTCCCAGTGCCCTTGGGCTGGCTGAATTTGCTCTTGCTGATGGCCTTTATATAGTTCCCTGTCCTGGTGCTTGTGTTGAAAATGGGCTTTTTAGATTTTTCAGTAGATCTTGGAACAGCAAATTAAAATCACATATCCCTGCTTTTATTAGAATGTTTGCTGAGGTTCAGAAGTTGCTGGAAGCCTGATACTCTTCACCATTTACTGGCTGTGAATTATGTAGCTACCCATATTTTTAATTTCCTTTCATTTACTTATGTGTGCAGGACCTCTGTCATGCCCAGCAGGAAGCTCTCCCCTGGGTACAGAGAGGCAATTCAGCGTCTGTGCCAACCCCAGCTTGTAAAAGCCTGGCAGCTCTTGACAAACAAAGCCTAGAAATGTTGCTATTAAAAGCATTTATTGAATAAATCCATATGTGACAAAATGATAGCTGCAAAAAGCAGTAGAATTGTTTTTTAATGGATAAATCTTATTTGAAAGTTAAAGCTGAGCTGGGAAAGCTCAGAGAACAGTCACCTGAGGATAGAGCTTTGAGCAACGTGGGAAAAATTAGAACCAATATGAACAATATAGAGGATAATAGATTTGAGAACATCTGCTTTGAGTGGAAGCTTTTATGTAAAGAAAAGAGAGGATAAGCCTGGATTTAACTTTGGTATTTGAACGTTCTCCCAAATAGAGACAGCAGAACAAGGCCTGGTTGCCTTTAGCAGGCCTGCAGCAGTTGGAGCAGCAGGAGCCCTGCCCTGCCCAGGGTCCTGCAGGCTGCTCTGGGCAGGGCTGTGCTCCCAGCCAGGGCACAGCACAGCTCCCAGGCACAGCCCTGCTCTGCACCTCGGCCACAAACCCCAGCTGGGCTGTGACAGCCTGGGTGCTGAGGGAGGCAGGGCAGGAAACCTCCCTACAGGGCAGGGAGAGGAGCAGAGCAACCCTGATTGTGTAAAGGCTCTTGCAACAGCCGAAGAGCAGCTCTGCTGGAAATCCAGAATTACCATGGGACACAATCTTGGTTTTATGTCTCTGCTTAAAGTGCCTTTGCTTTGGCCTTTCCTGAGTGATCAGAACTTGGTCTAGACAAGAAGCAGGAAAAAAGGGTCATTGTTTAAAAAGAGACATTGGGACAGTATTTGGCCATAAATTCCTCCCCCCACCCCTCCCCCCCAACATTTGCTATCTAAATTGTTGCTTAGATACTGAATAGAATTAGTCCTGATGGGCTTTGGGTGGGTGATGGAATATTTCCTGTTGAGGGATGGGAAACTCTTTCTTAGAGCTGGCAGTGGCAGATGTGGAACCTAGAGGTGCAAAATATCCTTCCTGGGAAGAAGGAGGCTCCAGCAAGGACAGACAGCTCCTGTGGCTGCTGCTGACATTCATGAATGCAGTATGGGAGTACTCAAAGGGATTCAGGAATTTCTTGGCACACATAATATCCACATTAGGAAAATGTTTTGTATCATTTCAGAGATGGTCTAGCTTGTCCAGCCACTTCAAAGAGGTTATTGGAGAAACCATGAAAACAGCATAGCAGGACTATAAAGGTTTATTGAGAGCTAGATAGAAATGACAGAGAGGACTGAAAAATGTTATGGAAGAATGAAAACAAATAACATCTGAAAGTACAGCATCAGAACTGAATCTGCAGAGAACTCCTGGATGAATGTCACATGTGAACTTGTATTTAGAGAAGATACTTGAGAAGCAAGGAGTTAAATCTAGCAAGGAACAGATTTTTCAAAATCAGACATAGGGAAACAGTAAGAAGCACCTACTATGTTTGGAATGTTACACATACAGGTGCAATTGCCTAATTTAGAAATGAGTCTGATGTTCCTGCTCACAATCTAGGAGCAAGTGAATGTTTGTGTGCACTATTGCTGTAAATCAGTCTCATCACCTATGAATATCTTGCTTTTGGAAATATCAGTATTTTATGTGAAAAAAAAAAAATCCTCTCTTCAGTTTCTTCCTAAAATAGAATGCCTAATGTTGGTAAAATTATTTCAAGATTTATCTCACTGGCTTTTCTATAAGAGCTGTTTCCCCATGTACTGCTTCCCACAGTGGTAGTGGTAGAGCTGTGACAGATCATCAAAGAACATCATGGGCTTGGTGCTTGCAAACCATTTTTAATTCGAAAGCATCTTAGTGAAACCCCCTCCCCCCTTCAGTTTCCAAAATTTGGGCTACTTAAACCTTCAGAAGTGTCTAGGATCCTTAATTTCTACTATACTTTACTCTTAAAAGAAAAAGAAGATGGATGAAAGAAATAAGGTCACATCAACACCTTATACAGGGGAGACTAGCTAGAAAATGAAGAACAGAAGCACATTGTATTTAATTCAGGTAAATTAAATTAAAAACAGGTAACATCAGGTAAATTAAATTAAAAACAGGTAAATTAAAAACAGGTAACATCCCCTTTGCATTAAGAGTGAGCCAGGGTACCACTGTTGTATTCCATTCCTCAGCTAGCTGGAATGCCGTGTAAGTAAAGCTCAGCTCTGCTGTATTTTCTTCTTCTCTCCCTTGGCTGGTGGTTTTGTTGTTCTGGGGATGAACATGGGATGCTCTGCTCCCTGCCAGCCCCAGCCACCCCATGATGGTTTCTGTCTCAGGAGGGGAGGCCTTGATTCCAGACATTTGGCAAAGTGCCTGCTGTATGGGACCCTATCACTGGGAAGAGTCAGGTGGCTCTGAGACAGGATAGACTAGACTAGACTAGATTAAACTAGACTAGACTAGACTAGAAGAGTTCTGTTGGAAGGGACCTACAGAGATCATCAAGTCCAAGCAGATATGAGATATCAACAAAGCCTTCTGCAGGGCTAGACAGTGTTTTGTCACTAAGTGCAGACATGCTGCAGATGCAGTGCCCCACTCCCCAGAGAAATGGACACTGCCACATGCTCCCCACACATGTGGGGTGAGTGCTGGCACAGCACAGGCACAGGACTTCAGGCTGTCACAGCAACACAAGGCATCAGCCCTGGCAAACAAGGCTCAGAGAATCACAGAATAAGCTGAGTTGGAAGGGACCCACAAGGATCCTCGAGTCCATCTCCTGGCCCTGCTCAGCACCGTCCCCAAGGATCACACCATGAGTGTGAGAGCATTGTTCAAACACTTCCTGAGCTCTGCCAGCTTGGTGCCTGGTGCTCATGGCTGCAATGGCTGGCACAGGAGTGCAGGGAGCCAGGGCAGTGCTTGCTGTTGGGGGTGAAGGAAGGGCCCCATCCTGCAATAGCATTTCTGTCTTCACCCTTCCTATCTCTGCCACAGGAGTGGCAGTAGCAAGCCCGGTTTTCCATCACAGTGCTGCCCTTCCTTCCCCTTTCCTGTGGCAGGAGCGACTCAGCCCTGGCCCCTTGTTCTGAGGACAGCATTTCTCAGTGCCAGCAGCTCTTCTGAGGAGCCTTTGGTTGATTCTGTCTTGAATTCCCCACAGCAGAGTGCTGCAGTTAAAGCTGGGCACTCACAGCAGCCCCTGGTCCTAAGGCAGCCCACAGGAAAGGTATGAATGTGTCCCTCACAGGAATTCTTAAGGAAAAGCCAAAGGCTTAAGTTATATTAGGACTCAGAGCCTGCAGTCAGGTTTTGCACCAGCAGAATAACTTCACAGCTAAGGCAAGGCCAGTGACACTGGAGAGCCCAGCCCGTCTCAGCCTGCAGGGATCCAAACTGTGCTGCTGCCCATCAGCAAAACCAGACCTTTCCAGCACAGGACCCACTGAGGAGCTGCTGCCTCATCCTCTAGCCCTTCACTACCTCTTTCTGAGGGAATTTAGGCAATCTGCTCCAGCCTTGAACCTGTACTATGAACTAGCAAAAGCCTGGACTCAGATGCCTTTGAAATCACTTTGCTCTATTTCCCATTTATATACTGTGACATTTAAGTGTCCCAGACCCTTGAAGCAGAACGACTGGGCAATTATAACCTGCATTTGTTGTTCAGCTTGCGCCCCCCTCCCGTGAGCTGAACCATGAAAGCAGAGCTCACAGCAGCTCTGCTCTTGTGAGAGGCAGCACCATTTACAAACCTCCAGGATGGGCTCTATGGCTCATCCACAGCCATGGATGCAGAACTCCTGCAGGTGCACAAAGCTTGATGTTCAAATAGTCAGTCTGATCTCCAGATTCTTCCTTCCACAAGGCCTAAAAAGCTTCTTAATAGAAAAGAGCTAATGTGAATTTCCCATCCAAAAATCCTGTTTGTATCTCTGTTTGCAGACTCTCTTGTTTCTTGGCCTATTCACAGTGGAGGGTGCTGTATAAAGATTATTTAGTATCAACCTCCCTGGGAATGGAGTGGGACTGTTTATAATAATCCTGTATTTCTTTAGACCTGATTGCCTAGCTCTTGGCAAATGTTAGCACTTCAGCCTTGTGATGTCTCTTCAGGAAGGTCAGTGCTGATGCCCATGGGTTACAGGTGGGAAACTGAGGCACAAAGGTCTTAAATGGCCACTGGCACCCCTGGCTGCTGTATGAAGTGGATTTAGATGCAAAGCATTCCAGCTTTGGGTCTGTGCCAGCCCTCTCGTAACAGGGCCAGCAGGAAGAGGTGAGTATGAAGAATTCTGCCATCCCAACAGTAATACAATTTGCCAGCTCTTGCCTGAGTATGGGGAGCTTTAAACAGGACTGATGGGTCACAGGGTCTGGGGCCTGTATCACCTTCCATCACCTCTGCTCTGGGGCAGTGACTCACACTCGGTGCTTAGGTAGGACAGATGACACAAACAACATTGCAGAACTGCCTGGTGTTTTCTGTCAAGAGACCTTGATGAGGATCAGAAGGTACATTTCTAACACAGCCAATTCCTTTCCAACCACAAAGACATCCTTCCTTCCCTATGTGTATCTGTCACTTGTTTTGATAGCTGCCATATTTTTCTAACATGAAATAGACACACATAATATGATTTCCCCCCCTATTTCTCAAGTTTATCTGATGCAAACATATTTAGGAACTGGATAACAGAGCAGAATGCTGGCCTTCAAACCATAACTTTTAAAGTTGGGTGAAAATTAAAGCAAAAATAGGTATTAAATTTGAGAGAGGCTGCAAAAGTTCTGTTGGAACTTGGAGGGATTTCAAATGTTATTTTTAACCAGACTTTTAGCTCTTATGGGAAACAAAACTTAGAAGGACAGATATAATTAGGTCAGATATTGAGAAACTTATTATGCTTTGCTACAGATGATCCCAGGAGAATGTAACTTAAGGTCCTTTTTTTTTTGTATTAAGATTCAATCATGGTTCTTCACTTTTTAGTGTAAAATAAAGTAGGATAGAGGTATGGTTTGTATTACTAACTGCCTCAGCAATGGCTGTTTAAAAAGAAATCTGAGGACAGAAGGCAAGGTTTTTATTTCACTTTGTACTGAAATACATAACATTATGCTATCATCTGTGCCTGCTTTTGTTCACTGTGCAGATACAATTGATTTACTGGTGTATCCTGGGAATATCTGATGTTTGGTATCTCCCAAGCTCCACTGTGCAAATATTAACTGCACCTTGCAGTAGGATTGCAATGCAAATATTATTCCTATTACAAGTGGGGAAACTGAGGCAAAGAGCCCCAGTTGTTTGATCAGCACTGAGCCTGTTTCACTGCTGCAGTCAGGACTTCAGAACTTCTGCCTTCTGCTCCCACTGCTTCTGCAGAGAGATCCACCTTGACACGAGAAGTGTGTGCTTCATGCAAAACCAGGGGAGAAAAGCCTTTATCAAAAGAAGAAAGGAGCCAGTAGGTGGCTGATAGTGCTGTTAACACATGGATCTGTCATTACTCACAGCATTTATCATGTCTGTTGCTGTGAAGCACACTGTTCTTTAAAGTAGGTGTCTAATTTGAGGGATACTGGTTTTCCTAGCAGCTGCAGTGATCTGGGGAGGGAGACGTGGTGAGTTGCCTGCAGTGAGATATTGCACATCATTTGTTGTAAAGCTTGCCCAGAGAGAGGTGAAAGTGGGCTGGAGTCATGCTAGGCAGCTCCTGGACACCAGGTTTTCCCAGCACAGTCCCACTGGCTCTGGAGTAGAAAAAACCAATATTGTCACTAACAAAGATTTGTTGGCACCTCTCCTGGAACTCAAGGTCAAATCAGACACAACACATAAAGGTGAAAAAACCTCGATAGCTTGAATTTTCTGGGGAGATGGTTTAACTCTGTCAGCAGCAACAGGTCTCCATTGCTAATGTAAAATGTTTCTCCATCCTACAGAGAAGCTGTGTGTATGGTTATTAGCAAAACCTTTGTAGTGTAGGATCAAAATGCAAATATCTGCAGTGACTGGAGTGTGTGGATTTGGAGCTCAGGTTCAAACTTTCATCACAGATGAACAAAATAGAAGGAATCTCTTCTTGTTTCTAGACCATGTCCAGGCCTGAAGTGGTGGTAAATCTGAACAATGTACTTATCTTGAATTCATCTTGAATCTGAAGCAAAGAGCAGCCAGATGCAGTGGCAGGACCATCTGGAGCTAACTAAGCACACTCAAGACAAGCTGATTCAACTGGTGTTTACCTGGAGCAAGACTCCCTACCTAACGTGGCACTGGAGAAACATAAAAGAAGCCAGGAAATAGAGGCTATTTAAACAGGAAGCATCAAGATTTCTTATAATATTTTTGACAAGTATAGGTAAAAGGCAACCATATAAATTCCTATGGTAAGTTAAAATCTCATGCTTGATCAAGACAAAGTGGTGGAAGGTAATTAACTGATTCCAGTGCTGCATGTATTTGTAGCAACACAAAAGTGTCATCCATCCCACTGTTGCCAATATTCAGGAGTTTACTTGCTACCTGTACTTGTAAATGGTAGCAATTGCAGTCAAAGTTTCCCTGTCTGCCACAGGAGGTATTAAGGTTGATGAGCTGTTCAGAATTATTGCTAATGACTACAAGGCAGTGATATTGCTCTTCACCTTCAAGGTAGTAAGTGGTGTCAAGCCATGGCAATAATTTCCTGGAACAACCAACCTAGTATTACTTTCTAATGTAAATTGTACTCTTATTGATGCAATAAACTGCAACTGTTTCTTCAGGCTGTGGAAGACTTCCAGTAACTCATAAAAGCCTCAATCATGTAATTCTGTTGGGTGCTGCTTCCTTCCAGAGCCTTGCTAGCTGATCTTGCAATAGGGGCCATACAAAAGAGATAGTGTACAGCAAATTTGGTCATTTCCAAGCAGAGCTTGGTTGCTGTCTCTCAAACATGCCACTTCCTACGTGCAGCCACAAAACCTTGCTGCCCCAAGAGACTCAAATCAGCCAAGCTGTAACTCAAAGTCCAGAAGTAACTATTCTGAGATAAGGAAGTGTCTTGGATAACCTGTTTGGCATAACACTTCTTGGTAGCACCCAGACAACAAATTGACTTAAATTAAAGCTAATTAAGATTAATATTATCTGAGAATGCACATGCTTTCCTGTACTGAGTAACTCTGCAGCCACACTTCTACAACAGTTCTTTCTTACCCACTGCTTCTTTGTGTTACTGATCTGAGTCATCTGTCAAGTCTATCTCAAGCCTTGTCAAGTCTTGTATAGTTCTGCCAAGAGAGTAAATTTCCTTACTCAGGGTACATTGGATAAAAGAAGTTTGGTTGGTTTTATTTTGTTTTCTTTTCTGAGTTTCTTTTTTTTTTTCCTGAAGGAGATGGTTTAACTTTTCTCAATCCAAAAAACCTATTGCAACAAAGTTTTTGCTTCTGTACCAAGAGTCTGATTTTCCCAGGACATAAATATCATGGATGTTACATTCTTATGACTGGTGTAGCAGTGACAGCTCTCTCCTGATGCAACATCCAAGCTCTGAATTCCACATCCATCCAAGTGTTCCCTGCTGCCAGCAATAGTGCCTGCACCTCCAGAGTAGTGGCAAGGGGGCAGCCAGTGCAGAAAGCAAACTCTATTTCAGGTTTTACAGTGCTCAGCTAAAATATATTAACAGGCCAACATGGAACTTCATCCTCAGGCTTTGAGAGGTGAAATTGAATTCCTTTTAATCCTTGAAACATCATGTTTCACTGTTAGTATTCAAGGCAAACAGTAAGATGGTTACTTGCCTTTTCTATTTTTCAGAGGAAAGCAAAACCAAATTTTTTCCTGGTTTGATACCAGAGAGACACTGTCTACTTGAAATAGAGCCAGTTTGTGAAAATGAGTTAAAAGTCATCTCCTTGCCAATTTTTGTGGGTGTTCATGCTGCCTGGTTAGCAAGAAAAATCCTGCAGGGAATCTCATGAATGTCAGTGCAAGCAGGTAATGAAGAGCTAAGCCTCTGCTACATTTCTTTCTTCCTTCCTTTGAGGAGGAGGAGGAGAGGGGAAGGCAGATGGTACATCTTCTCTGGAGCACTGTGCGTATGTCTGTTTTTGAAGCTTTACCTCTATAGAATTGATGTGTTTGACTGAAGAATTATATCTCTGCTGCAGAAAACAGGAGCAAGACATCAGCATGTTCCGTGACTGCATTTCTCTGAGCTGGAGAAAAAGTACTGTGGGGAGCAGGGAAGGGAGAGAGCAGGAGCTGCTCACTGCAGAGCAGTTCCAGCTAGAGGAGAAAATATCTGTGACTACTGCCAACGTGCCAAGTGAAAGGTGTTGGAGAGTGTTGTTCAGATTTACCAAATTGATGTGATTTATTGAGTTTTTCTTTCATCCCCCTCCAAAAATGTTATGTCTGTTCAAACACATTTTTTACTTTATTGCTCACAGTTGGAGGTGTTTCACACAATGAGGCACAGGTAATATAATGCAGTTTCCCCAGATTTCTCCATGAAAGCTCAAAAAATGCCTAAGTGTTCTTATTTTTTGGATAGACCCTCTAAAAATTGAACCTAACCCCTGTTCTTGCAGTCAGTTTATGGCAGAACAGTAGGAAAACCTATTTCAATTTGGACTTTATAGGTACATTAAAATACACTTTTTTATTCCAGGTAAAGACATAGCCTAGGACTTCTTGGGGAAAAAACCCAAACAAGTCTTTAAGCCATTGCTACATTAAATTTTGTTCATTAGTCTTTGATCACATTCTAGGGAAGACAAAAATGTGCATACTTATAAATCCAGGGCAAATATTTCCTAAATTTGGGGGGCGTAAAAGGCTTTTGTTTCAGCCAGCTGGGAAGTTTGGCATCTACTGTATTCAGGGGAGGAAATTATGTTAAAAACACATGTTAATTTTATGCTGAACACACGGAATGGTGCTCATTTCAGCAGTCACCCCTCTGAAAACATTTTACTCCAACATATTACCACAGAATCACAGAATGGTTTGGGTTGGAAGGGACCTTAAAGATCACCCAGTTCCAACCCCCTGCCATGGGCAGGGACACCTTCCACTTGACCAGGCTGCCCAGGGCCCCACCCAGCCTGGCTTGAACACTTCAGGAATGGGGCAGCCACAGCTTTTCTGTGCCAGTGCCTCGCCCCTCTCAAGGTGGGGTTGACATCAGTTTGACTGCCCTCCTTCTGTCCTGCAGCTGGGAAGGATGGAGGTGGAGTCAAAGGTGCAGTGCCAGACTGTTCAGGACATGGTGGACATGAAGTTTCTGTTAAAAGCCATCTCTGTAAACCTGGTGCTTCAGGTTAGCTGGACACTTGGGTGAAATCTGGCTAAACTGATGCCAGGCAGTGTTTGTCCTTGGATTGCATCCGTGCCAGTGTGGGAAATGGAGTAGATGTTTCTGGACTGGGATCTGCCTCTCTTGGGCAATCATGCACCACAATGTGCCTTTCAATTGGTGAAGAGACCTGTGAGCTTCCCACTGGCTGTGCCAGAGCCAGACGTGGTGCAGCTGAAGGGGACACAGGCAGGATTGAAATATCTTTGGTATGGGAGCCAGAAGGAACAAAATGGTTTGAAGGCACCTTTCCATGTATCTTCATCTTGATTTCTCATTCTACTCTGAAAAGAAGTCCTAGAGATGTCTCATTGCTTCAGTATTATAAGTTAGGAAAATAAGAATTCTTTATTTAATCCTGACTGTTCTGCAGCAGTTTACTTCTGCTTTTATATATATTGCACCACACACAAAGTTCCAAAAAGCTTTGCCTATTTCTTTCTGTTGGACACAGCTAACTGAGACACAGGGCAGTCCCAAAGAATCAGCATGCAGCTACTTCAGCCCATTGCTTCTGCTGAGATTTCAGCAAGGCACACAGCAGTTGTGGAATGCCTTTGCTGCTTTACATTCAACCCCTGGCTTATTCTGAAATAACTTTCATGTGTAGGCAAGCCAGGACAAGGCTGCAGTGCTAACCACCCTGTCTTTCTGTCTTCAGGAATTCTCCCGTGGGAAGGCAATGCTTCATTTCCTCTTTAAAGAAGTGATTCGTCCCCGTATCTGCCACAGCTGCACAAAGGGGGGGAGACTAGACAGAGGACCTGTGTAAAACGAGAGGCTGGAAGGGGAATAAGCAAATCAAACTCCCTTCATGTGAAGTTCCCACCCACCATTGTGCGATGGACCCAAACCAGAACACTGACACTCCTCTCTAATGCCAGGGAAATTCAAATCCAGGTCCGACTTAGAAGCCTAGGAGTGAGAGGTAAGGTAATATGACACTTCTCCGGGATGGCTGTTCGAAAGAATGCAGGAAGAAGAAAAAATTAACCCTGTCTGCATGTAAAGTGAGCCACATCCATCCTTCATTCAAATCCAGGGGGAAAGTCTCCCTTTTGCATAATTCCTGTGCCCCAGGCAAGAAAGGGCATGATACAGTTCTGGTGACGAGGGTCTAAGGGATGTCGAGTTCCTTGTGAATATTGCAGACTTTGCAACGCCGATTGTGCTGGTGTGGAGAGGGCATAACATAATCAACATTTTAGGAATGTCTGCTTGCATTTGATGCAAAAAGCTAACAAATAGGTTGCACTTGATAGTTATGTTTTTATGAGTGAACCTTACCTATACTGGAATATTTGGGCATCTGTGTAGCACTGGATTCAGAATGTGTGTTGTAGCATCATCTGCAATGAATAAGTAACAAAAAGAAAAGAGGGAAATGTGGGCTTGCTTCTGCATGAGGTGGGCATCCTGATGAGAGAAGGTGGAGCTGCTGAAAGCCTTCTTTGCCTCAGTCCTTACTGCTGTCAGGAATCCCAGACCCTGGCAGCAAGAGAGAAAGCCTGGAGAAATGAGAACTTCCCACTGTTGGAGGAGGCTGGGGTTAGAGTTCATTTAGGCAAACTTCTCCCTACACATCTATGGCGCCCAATGGGATGTGCCCATGAGTGCTGAGAGAGCTGGCAAATGTTATTGCTCTCCATCATCTTTGAAAGGCTGTGGAGAACACAAGAGGTGCCTGAGGACTGGAGGAAAGCCAATGTCACTTTAGTATTCACAATGGGCTAGAAGGAGAGCCCAGGGAACTAGAGGCCAGCCAGCCTCACCTCAGTCCCTGGAAAGGGGATGGAGCAGCTCATTCTGGATGTCATCTCTAAGCATGTGGAGGAAAAGAAGGTGATCAGGAGTAGCCAGCATGGACTCACCAAGGGCAAATCATGCTTGACCAACCTGAGTGCTGAGCTGTCATGACTGGCTGGGTAGATGAGGGGAGAGCAGTGGGTGTTGTCTTCCTCACCTTCATCAGGCCCTTGGCACTGCCTGCCATAACCCCCTCCTAGGCAAGCTCAGGAGCGTGTGCTGGGTGGGCAGAGGAGGTGGTTGGGCACTGCCTGGAGAGCAGAGCTCAGAGGCTGTGCTCAGACACAGGGCCTGGCTGGAGGCTGCAGCTCAGGGTGCTCCTGGGGTCAGTGCTGGGCCCAGCCTGTTCACCTCACTCACCATGACCTGGATGAAGGCACAGAGTGTCCCCTCAGCGGGTTTGCTGGTGGTTCCATAGTGGGAGGAGTGGCTGGTACCCCAGAGCCTTGTGCTGCTGTTCAGTGGCACCTGGACAGGCTGGAGAGAAGTTCAGTAAAGGCAAATGCAGAGTCCTGCCCTGGGGAGGGATAAACAGGAAGGAATAAGCCCATGCACCAGCACAGACTGGGGCTGAGCTGCTGGAAACAGCTCTGTGGAGAAGGACCAGTGGGTCCTGTGGACAACAAAGTGTCCATGAGGCAGAAGTGTGTGCGCCTTGTGGCCAGCCTGGGGTGGCAGCAGGAGTGTGGCCAGCAGGTCAAGGGAGGTGATCCTGCCCCTCTACTCAGCCCTGGTGAGGCCACATCTGGAGAGCTGGGTCCAGTTCTGAACTCTCCAGTTCAAGAAATACAAGGAACTCCTGGAGCAGGTCCAGTGGAGGGCTGTGAAGAGATGGCTGGGAGGGGACCTTATCATTGCATCCAAGTATCTTAAGGGCAGGTGTCAAGAGAATGGGGCATGATTCTTTCTAGTGCTGCCCAGTGACAGGATAAGGGCAACAGGCACAACCTGAAACACAGGAAGTTCCATCTGAATATAAGAAAGAACTTCTTTACTGCGAGGGTGACAGAAAACCTGGGGAACAGGCTGCCCAGAGAGGTTGTGGAGTCTCCTTCTCTGGAAATATTCAAACCTGCCTGGACATGATCCCATGCAACCTGTTCTAGATAAACCTGCTTTAGCAAGGGTGCTGGACTAAACGATCTCCAGAGATCCATTCCAACCATTCTGTGATTCTGTGGATAAAACTTATCCTAGAACTCAGTATCACTAACACTTGCTTTAAAGTCTCTTTTTTTCATGGTTTTGTGGTATTTAGACTATGGTACAGGAGTGGGAAAGAGAGGCAAACACAGCAGCACGCTCACACAAAGCTTCCACTAAACCTTTTTTTTTGGAGAGGGAACAGATGAAATTTGAAAGAAATTAAATTTGAATAAAGAGCCTGGGGCAATGGCTGATTTCCACTTCAGTAGACATCAGAGATGGGCAAGGCAATCTCAGCTATGGTGCTGTCTGAAGGCTGATGCTTTTGCTTCAGTAGCATTGAAGTGCCACCCACCATCAGCCAAAGTTTTGTTCACTCTGTAGAGCCAGCCCCTGTGATATTCTGGTCTGGAAGGTACAGGAGTACCAGCTACTGCAAATAATTTAACCAAAATCACTACAGATACACAAACCTAATTGCTTGACAGTGTTGTACTTGCAGATAAAAGGCAGATATTTAGTCCTGAGTTTTCAGAGGTGCTTAGTCAGTGCTGAAGAAGCGAAAATCTAAGGTGGGAAGTGATTCTGACATTAAAAACGGGACTTGCACACTGCAAAACCCATTCCAGTATAGAAGATTTCAAACATACGGTGACTTTACTTCCTCCTACCTTTTGGATCAGTCACTATTGCAGTTAGCTCAAAAAAACCTAAGGCAAACCACAGCCAAAACTGTGGAGCTGCATATGGCTTTGACTCAAAACTGTGCAAAAATGCAGCCCTTCAATGGTTTGGGGAGTTGAAATCATAATTCCCCTCCTCCCTCTGGTTCATAATTCCCACTGGGAAGGATACCCATGAGGAAACTGATTTCTGATGCTCCCCAAATCGGCCTCAGTTTGCTGAGAAGGCCATGAAGAAGTCAGGGGAACTGAGCTGAGAGGTTGTGCTAGAACAGTGAACCCTATAGCTGAACTCTGGAGAGGTCTTAGGTGGTTCTATTTAGAAGCTACAGCTTCTATCAAATTAGTTATAGCTCCCTGTGGACCTAGATCTAGGCCAGTTTTAAAATGATTGCAGAGTCTATTATATTTAAATATGTACTCCACTCACAGCTGTAGTGGTAGCAGTGCAACTTCTAAACCAGGTCAATGACTAATCAAAGGCAGTTTGAACTAAAAAAGAAAAAAAAAATGTGGCACATGCATAACTTCTACATGAGGCCTCATGCCCCACGCTCTTCTAATTTGGGGTTTGGCAGCTCTGGGGTCACTGTGATCCCAGATCACTTCTGGGCATTATCCTGATGACTCTTTAAAGACATTCTGGTGTTTTACACAGTTTTGAGTACTAAGTGGCCATATGATGGTAAAGCTATTAAGGGTATGTTTACATCATCTTGAAGATAACAGTTCCTCCTGCACTCTGGTATAATGTTACACATGCAAGTGTCTCCACACATAATTGTGTCCACATAAAAGTGCCATATATCAAGTCCTTGTCTGAAATTGCCTTGATTTCTAAAGCTGTGGTGGGATTGATACCACCTGATTTCAGGGCTTTTCAAATCTCTTCTCTCAGGCAACTGGGCTCCCTTTGTAGTTAAGAGAGAAACAGGCACTCAAAAGAGGTTTTTTTGCCTTTTTTTACCTGGTCTTCTTTTTGCACGTGCACAAGGACAAGAGGAATCGGGTTCTGGATAGGTTGATTTCTCTCCCCTGACTATCAGAGGAGTCCAGAGTTGTGTTTTGGAGCTGCCATCCCAGCACCCAATCCTCCTGCTGCCCCTGCCCCTCAAGTCTCCCTGCATCCCCGACTGATCGTAGCTTCCTCAGGAAACACGTGTGGGCAGGAAACACAGTCAGCCACACCATGTAACCCTGGCAGAAACACACAGTGCTGCCACCAGAGATCCTTTCTGAAGGTGGGGCAAGCTGCAAGATACATCTGTGAGAAAGGGAGAGACTCAGGTATTTGTCATGGACAGCCAGGAGACTGGAAACACAATGGTCCTGAATGTTCTTGATAAACCCAGCACAGGAACCACACAGCACACCAGTATGCTCTGCTATAGTTTCTTCCTGTTTTTACAGACTCTTATTTTTCTGTCTTAACTGTGCAGCGAGGAAGATTTCTCTTTCCTCATTCTCTTCAGGCCTTTTATATCTCCATATCTTGTCTGTCTCAAGACATCACCCTTCAAGGTGCCCCCCGTGGCCCTGGCCCTGTTAGGGTGGCACCTGCAGAGCCCTCAGGGACAGGGCCAGCCCCACCCTGCCAGGCCACGCCAGCCTTTTGCTGGAAGATGGCCGGAGCTGCCTCAGCTCCGAGCTACAGGGAAACCCGGGACACAGGGAAACTGGCCAACAACCCAAACCCACCCTGCGAGTGTGTACAAACAGATCTGGCAGCGAGCCTGGCCTCCCAGAGCTCAGGGAGAAAAACCACCGCGAGCAAATGTAAAACACGAAGAGAGGAGGACGAAGGAACAGCCGAGCTTTTCAGATGATCGGAGGCAGGATCCAGTGGGTGTTTCACTCCTTTCAGTTTCCTCTGAAAACCCTGGCTCACAGTGATAAGATCACATGGTTGCACAAGCCAATTATTGCACAATTTTGTTCCAGGCGGTTTAAGAGGCTGCGTGTTGTTTTTTAATATACACTGCCCCCTCTGGCATCCCTCTCGCTGCTGCCTGGCTGCCGGGGCCAAGCTCCCGCAGCAATCCCGAGCGCCAGGGCAGGGAGCAGCGCTGCAGAGAACCTGAGTGAGGCACGGATTTGTGGATCACGTCAGCTAGGACATGCCATGTCCTCAGGCAGCACAGGAGAAAGTGGGAAGATGCTGGTCGGAGAAGCTGGCGAGAAAGTGCTGTCATTTCTGGAGCACAGGAGGTGTAAGAAGATTTTTTTTGCCTCCAAGTGCCATTCACATTCCTGTAGCTGGCACTGCATGGTGACAGGGTTCAAATTATTTGACTTCCATTTATTTTTGTTTCTTTCACGGTTTTCCTCAGCTATGTCAGCACTTATATAATCTCCATCAGGCTCTGATATTAACACCGCATTAAAATGAGCAGGGAATAGGATTCACACTGCTGCTGGTTTTGCTTAGAGACAGGTGTTCTCTGAGATGGCTGAATGACAGGAGATTTTTATGGGGAAAACTATCTTTATAACAGATAAGGCTAAGAATAGACAAACTCCTTGGCTTGCACCCATCTTTCAAAGAGACATCCAGATGGGAATCCTGAGTCCAGTGAGTCAGACCGTCTGTGCAAGATGAGGGGGCAGAGGGCTCCTTCTTTGCAAATCTTCTTGCCAGATAAGCAGGATTTAGAGAGCATCTTCCCTCCACGAAAGCTCCCTGTGATCCCAGAGAGAGCTGGGGCACCATGCAGCAGTTCTGGCTGTGGGCAGGACAGCAGTGGTGCTGTTCCTCAGACAGCACAGCCATCAGCACATCCCTCACCGAGGGCTGCACGTCAGTAAGGGCATTGCACACCCGGAAAATGCTTCCAAGCAGGGAAATGTGATGGCACTGTTCCACAAGAGGAAATTATGTAGATAAGTGCTCAAATATCTGAGAGAAAAGGCCTGTCCCTCTGACGGGTTCAGAGAGGTTTTTGCTCAAAAAAAGAGAAAGGAGATGGCGGTCCAGCTTTTGTTCTCTTTGTGAGGTTCCAGTTGCCTCCCTTGCTGGCAGTTGGAAGGGCAGACAAAAGCCAATATTCTAAAGCAAGAATGGTTGAAGAGCAAGGCGGTGTGATAACTCTTTGAAGCTGCCTATTTGTTATTTTCCCACATTAGAGGCATTAATCCCTTACTTGATTGGATGTGCCAAAATGAACTTTTTCTTGAAGGTACTTCTGAGCCAGCACAAAAGTTCTGGCCAGATAAACACAACACCCAATTTGGGATTTCTTTTTTTTTCAAAGTGTTTTTAAAGAATTAAGGATAACTGCCTTTGAATTAAGTAGTTTTAGGAGTCATGCCTCGGGAGGGAACTAGGTCATTCAGAAACTCCAGTGGACTGCTGCCAGAAACAATTTCTTTTAAAAACAGTAGTTGTATAAGTGAAATGAGAATACAGAAATCCTTAGTCTTACACCTCCAAGTTGACGGTTAAGTGAGATATCTGTTGAAGGAGATGCTTGCAATAAAAACACAGGTCCCTGGGGTACCATGAGCAAACTGGATATTCATTAACCTCCATATATGACTGTGTTTGTGTGAATGACAAATAGAATGAAAACCTACACTGTTGAAGAAAAACACAGCTATACTGCAGAAATTTCTTTAAAGCTGTAAAGATAAAAATCCATATTTTATATGGATTCACCTACTCTTAAAGTCAAATACTAAAGAAATGTCTTTGGTGTTCAAAGAAATGGCCCAATATGTATCTTTCCCTCCCTGCAGGATGGCAGATTTCAGTATCGTGAACACTTCTAGTGCTCAAAGCTAAATAAAAGGTATTGTATATCTTTTTGTGGGGGGGATTCATTCTTGATTCACATGACAATTTAATTTATACAGTGTTTGTTATATGAAACAAATCAGACCAGCTGTTCAGTGTCAGCAACTAGAAAATGCAGCTTCTGAGATAATGGAGGCCAGTAGCACTGCTGTAGTATGCCATTACTGGTCCTATGGGAAAACCTCTTCTCTGGTAAGGAAAAATAATACCTATATGAACCATTTATTTTGAATTATTTTACAAGGAATATTCTAAAAGAAATGTACAAGAAACAAAGCAATGAAGAAAAGTTTACGTGTACGTGTTTCTTGCCAATGATATTTGCTAAGGAGGAGAGCAACAGTGGTCCTTTGTCCATTTTTCTGAGGTGACAGTGTCTTCAGTGTACCATGCATCAGTGAAGGATCACTGCTACTTGTAAAGGGTTTTCAGATCTTCTCAGAGAAATGAGGTATTATAGGATAAGGTGTTAATTCTATCTGATCTTGCTGTTATCTCTATAAATCCCAGAGGCAAATAACATGGATCTTAGCAAATCAGTCCCCACCTATTAAGAATGGCATTTCAGGGTTTGGTAGAGCAGCAAATTGATACTGCATTCTGGATGACTGGTTGGAGAGGTCTGATCATCTCTTTAGTTTCTCTGCTCATGGATTTTAAATTTTCAGTATTCAAGGATGCTGACAAACATTGTTTTCCCTGAAGCTACTCCTCTGTAATGTCATCTGTATAACCCAGTGCAGCATTGTGAAACAAATGTACCTCTTTGTATTCACAACACGCGTTTTTCTTTTGCTTACGCTCTGCATTCAGAGTAACTGAGGTCCTAATCTAAATCTAAATCCTAAAACACAGCCTAATATCCCTAGAAATTAACAGAAGTGAGATACCTGTCTGCTTGTGGTCCTCCATCTGGTTCCTTAAGTTTCTGGTTAGCCTCATGGAGATCAGTTGCTTGTTTGGGAGGGGATGGTTTTGTGTCTGTCAGGAGCAGTGATGCAGGGGAGAGAATTGGAATAGTTATGTAAGAAAGCAGCGTGAAACTTCTGGCAGGCATCAGTTTCACAGGAGAAGTTAAAAAGAGAGATGTCTAAGCATCGAGTGAAACCAGTTTCTCCCTTTTTCAGATTTTCCCCTAACATTTATAAGTCACTTGTTGCATGTCAAAGACAAGCTCTTAGGCATGAGCACAGATTTGGATTCCATCAAATGCCACCTAAAATCCCTGTGGAAATGCGGGCAGCAGGTGGAATTTGTTGTTCAGATGTTTCCAGAGGCTCTCGCAGGAGACTCCCCTGGGCAAATATTTTCATCAGCTAAAGCTATTTCTGATGGGAAGCTGTGTAGGTGCCACTAAGTACTGGCATTTATCTGGCAGCAGATCAGGCAAACAACCTGTGCCCCCCGCCCCTTCCCCACAGTACCGAGTCATGGAGCATCTCTGTCTGCAGAAATGGTCCAGGAAGGTCTTTGTCAGAACCCCAATCCCAAAGTTCACCTGACTGCCCTGACCTCCTCAGTATCCCACTGGTGCTGTTGATGGCAGATGAATCTCCCTCCATTTCCCTCTGGAAGCATATGCTAGACCTTCCATTAAGCTGTTTATGCCCTTGCTTGTGACCAGAAGCAGAGACTGAGAAACTCAGCCCTTTAGCATGTGGGTCCAGCAGGGCTAAACTCAGGAGCAACATCTCACCCCTGCTTTTGGAGGTCAGTACCCCCTCCCTTCCTACCTGAATGCAGGGGAAGCACTGCCCTCTGATGTAGGAATTTCATCCAGCTGTAGCATCTCTTTCTGGAAGCACAGCTCCTTCCTTCAGTTATGTTTTTGCAGCAAAGTCACCACCTCTGATCCTGAGGCCACATGTGTGCTTTAGGTACTCCAAAAGATCCCCTTCTCCTATATTTAGAGATACCTGCACACTGATACTCTGCAATTTATTTAGCACACTGTGGTTTTCAGAGGAGGACATCTTATCCTTCATGGTAGAAGACCCAGAGCAGCACATAAGAGTGGAAGAGAGTTTTGATTCAAAATTGCATCGTGTTAGACCATGAGGATTAAATGCAGAACTCAGCACTTCTTTACATGGGTAGGATAATATTAAAGACATAGAAAAGATAACATTAAATGTTAGTAATTTCATTTGATCAGTCAAATAATTCTCCTAATTCTGTACACAAAAAATTTGGCCCTCACTTCAAGTACTCTAAACTTTAGTAGAATAAAGCAATGCCCGCTCTGGGCTGGCACTTCTGTTTAGATCATGCAGTGAATTATGCTTAGACAAAAAACTGCATTAAAAAGCTAAGTGGAACTTGACAAACTATCAACAATGTTTTATATGAAGAAAATGTAGAAAATGAGTAATATTTATGCATAGTTAAAACATATTTGCCAAATGCCGAGGAAATGGGAAATATTAATTAATAGTAGTTTTTTACAGCAGAAAATTAATTGAAATTATTCAAAGTCCAATTCTGTTCTCCTTATGCTGTGACTAATCTAATTGAGATGAATAGGCTACTTGTTGAAAAAGCAACTACTCAGCATGACTAACTTTGGTGGAATCAAGCCCTCCATGAACATTATTAACCAGTTTTGAAATACAGTGCTTATTCTGTGTCCCTCTGCTCAAAGACAGGAAATTCAATCCTCTTCTTTATTCACTTCATTTCCAAGATGCCCAGAAAGGTGTCATTGTGAAATGTGCCCAGTGAAAAGCAGATAGTCATAAGAGGCACAGAAGTTACCTGTCCTCACAGGTGAAAATGGCTGCTGCATGTATGAGCAGTGAAATCACATTTCCAAACCCTGCACTGCAGGATGCTGCTGGAGGCTTAGCACCCCCAGTGTCAAAGTGATGGATTGGCTTTTCCAGTGCCAGCTGAAGGCACATAACATAAAAACACAGCTCAGGACCTTCCCCTGGATTTCTCAGGGCGATCATGTTCTGCAGCCATCTGCTGTACAGAGCCAGTGCTCTCAGTGGTGCTCATTATGAGACATGGGTTTAAAGCATTTAACATAACCACAGTCTGACAGACAGAAAAATGTTTATCCCCTTAGGGAAGATATCAACAAAAAGCACATCTGGATGCAAAGCAAAGCTTCTGGATCCCTTCCTTGTGGCCTGACTCCATTAATCTTGAAGTCTTTTTTTTTTTTTTTTCCTTTAGGAGAACTTTATGGTTTTTATTCAGAGGTGTGTCAACAGAAAAAGATCAGAGAGTAGAGGTGGGTGGCATCCCACATGTCCCACTGGCAGATCTCTGGATTTCCCCAAAAGGAACTCCTAGTACTGTGTCCTGCTTTCTGTTTTCTGCCTGTCCTGTGCAGGCAGTTCTGCGAGCCTCTAAGTGGAGAGCAGACATCTGGCCACAGGTGCCCAGGCCTATTGAATTGGTGCAGTTTCCAGATAATTACTGGTTTTCTCTCTGCATCTGACCTAACTTAAGAATTTTTTCCTTGTTCTAATATTGCTAGAAGTCTATTTATTAAGCTTTTCTAATTTATTCAGTTTTAGTCTTTACATAACAAGCTCTTATAAATATAAGACTACGGATTTGCTGACAATCCACTCTTCAGCATGTCTGCTAATGATGCTGTGGATTCATGGGAAGATGGAAAACACAGGATAGGATGTCAAAATGTTCTGTGTTCAATGTCCCATGTTTTACCACCTTAGTGATAAAATGTTCTGTACTGCTGGATAGAACATGATGACCAGTGTCCTGCTGTCTGCTCTGGTCATCTGCCAGAGTTTGGGCTCTACCCTCACCCTCACCTTGCTGATAGTGCCATCGCATGAAAGGAAAGGCCTGGGATGTAACATAATTGAAGCACAAATTGTCTAAAGTTGTGAAAACCATTTCATAGTTCTAGCCTCCTGCATACATTAGGCCTTAACTGAGTGCATCGAGTCCCAGACAAGGTTGTGTCCTCCAGAAGTCCCCAGGTATGTGCAAGGTAACAGAGAAAGAATTGTTTTGTCATGCAAGACAGGACAGAAAGGCAGGCACGTAATTTATGCTGTGATCCAGGATCCTGTGAACATCTGTGGAGAGGAGCACCCCAAGGATGAGTCACCCCCCTACTTCAGAGACCTCTCTGAGGCGTGGTGAGTCACTGTGACAGTGCCCGCTCTCTCCATTGATTGCAGCCAACACCCAGCACAGCCAGCTTGTCCCTGCCTGCAGTCAGGTGAGTTCTGCTCTGCTGATGGGTGATTTCACCCTCTCTGGGGGGTGCCAAATAAAGAATAACAGCTCTGTCCTTCCCTGTTAAATATATGGTGATAAGGTAGCGCTAGCTGCTCAAGCCATTTCTGGAATGAAGTCCAGAACCGCCTTACCTTAGGTAAATTTTGTACTTTTCAGGCCTTTCTGCCTTTTGCAGAGAGGGCCATGACACTTGCAGTCCCTCAGTTACTATCCCCCACCAGAAATGGGTAGTTCTGCCTTTAAACCGATATTGTTGGCATAGCAATTAATGAGATTTGAATTAAACGATAGTACAGAGGCTGAAATAGTTCCTCGGGGAGCCTCTTTTTTCATTTGACTTCTGTTCACCATTTATGTACAAATTTGAATTGCTTCACTTCTCTAAGCCTGTGCTGTTCATCTTTGAGAGCTGCCTATAGAAGTGTTAGTCAAGCTGAGAGCATTTGTAGGAGAGATCTGTTCTTTCCTGGGGCCTCCTGTTCTAAATTGCCGATGTCTGCCAAGCAGAGGCAGAGGGGCCTTGCTGCTGGGCCCATGGTGTTTCCTCATCCTGGTTCCCATCACATTCAGTGAGCTGGCAGGGGCCATGTGGTATGTGAATCATGTTCTGGTTTTATGCAGACTTTCCCATTTCATTTATGTGCTACTTATTTGGCCCCTGCCTAAACGTAGCATTACATCCACATGTCTTTACACAGTCAGTTGGTTCATTTAGGACTCTGCAATGTTTAGATTTTTTTTTTTCCTTTTAGCAGGTGCTTGCTTTCATTTATCTGCATTGCATTTCCTGTGCCTTGAGTTTCCTTTCAGCTAGATTATTTTAGGTTCTTCAAAAGCTTTTCACCACTATTGTCACAAATTTACTAATTTGATTTTTGTTTTGGTTTGTTTTGTTTTTTACATCTCTGGATATTCTTACCTGACCTTCATCTTCCATAAATCACCCAAAGTCATAAAGTCTGAGTTCCAGAAAATTCAGAATGCTTCTTATCTGGTGTGGATAATATAGACATGGCATTTCCACTGTGGTAATAGTGATCTTACTCTGATACCCTAACTCAGGCCAAATCTGTTACTGCCATATAGGTTGTGGTACAACACTAGACCTTTTGGACCAACTGATACCAACCAGAGGTTCCCATCACTCTGTGCTGATGCCATGGTCCAAAGCCTCTGAGGGAGACCTGTTTTCTTTATAAGGAGCTTTATGGAAAAGGGGCCTGAAATTAACATTTTCCTTTACTACCCACGTCTCAGTTGGGACACACTCTTGTGTTGACTCGAAGGTCATGTTTCAGCTTCAAAATCCCTTTCCATGATTCTGACAGGTTGGAATATGAAGCATTGGGCAGAGAAGAAACGACTCTGGGGAATAACTGCAAGAGAAACTCTGGGGGAATATCCTACCAAGCCAAATTTCTTGTGGTTAAGGAATGCCACCAAAGCCACATATCCCATACTGCAGCTTATCTTTGGAACAAATTACAATCCCTTTAGCTAAACATTAATATTTTAAGCATGAGTTTTATTCTGAAATGCATTTTTAAAAATCAGTTAAAATTCTATTAACTATAAGTCTTACAGTTAATTTAAATAGCTTGTTTGATGGATGGCATATGTTTGTCAGACCAGTAAACTGCACTGAACTGCAACCTGGAATCAGATGGTTAAATATTGCAGTTCTATACAAGAATTGATTGCGAAACCAGGTGCTCACTGTGGACACATTAGGTAGAACTTTCTGAGAAAAAGGTGCCTCTGTAAGATTGTTGTTCTAGCTTGAAACTGTGTTGAAGTTATTAGAGTGGAGAGAGAGTGGTATGAAGAACATCTTAAGAGGGCAAAAAGATTATTAGTGTCTGGGCTGCTATGTTGTTTTTTTGAGCTCTAAGGAAGTTTCCTTTTTTCCTCCCTTGTATTTAAGTATGAAACACCTATGAAACACTTCTTCTGATGTGCCAGGAGTACTTAGACAAATCTTTCACATATCAAACCTTACTGTATCTTATTGATTATTTCCTACAAGCCTTTCCTCGTACCTCTCAGTAACTGAATGCCATTGTGTAAAGGGAAGCTGCCTGATTCATCATTAAGCCTTTCATTTTCTGACAAAGTTGCCATGGCTGCCATATTTCCCAATAAGTTCCTCATTCCTAATATCTTTTTCATGAAATTTGTACAGCTTCCAGTGCCCATGAAACCAGGAACTATAAAAAATAACCAGAAATCATGCTAGTATCTGTCACTTGCTATTCTTCTGTTTTCCAAGCTTGTCATCCAGTTAGGGAACATAAGATACACTGTGTGACTAGTCCAATACCAGTAACAGACAGCAACTTGTCAAAATGAACATTTGCAGACAACCCACAGCATATTTTTTTTTTCTCAAGTATTTGAGAACACTTACAAATAACAATTACATTCAGGAAAGCCTGAGAGTACCATTCAAACCAACGAAGCCTGAACTTGTATTTTTGACTCGGTATTATTTCATATTCTGAGTGTGATGTGTGCATCTTTATGTATAGGATTAACCAGAGAGAAAACAGAATGCAGAGAGCCAGACTGCTCTAAGGAAGCAGTACCCTGGTTGGCAAAAAAAAAAAAAAAAAAAAAAAAAAAAAAATTAAAAGTTTAAAATCTATGTCTAAAATCTCCTACTAAAATCTGTCCCTCCATCATGATGCATTTGCAAGAGTTGCATGCTTTGAAGAGTGAGCTTTGCTGGTAAATGCTGGATGTTTGAAAAACCTGACTGCAGATTATTTGCTTAATATTGTGCAGGAAAGACAGGAATGAAAACTACATCTCCAGAAACCTAACTGGCAGCCAAGGGACACAAGTCTCTCCTTGCATCCCAGCAATACTGCAGCTCAGCTTGACTCCAGAAGGACTGGTGATCATCCAGCTGAAATTCAGTACAAACATCAGGATTAGCATGAGAAAAAATGGTGACATTTCAGTCCCTAGGTGGTCGGTGGGCTTGAAAAGGCTGCCTCAGAAAGAGGAGAAAACAGGTTCCCTGCAGGCCTGGCAGCAATGCAGAACTCCAAGGTGTCAGTGCAGGCTCAGCGGCACAGGGGTGTCCTGCATGGAAAACAGGGAGTCCCCAGAGCTATGTACTGAACATGCTCACCTAACTCCAGCACAGTGAGTACATATTAATGATAAACATGATGTTCATATTTCACTGTCAAAAACCCAGAGGAAATGTGTATGAGGCACTTAATGCCATGAGCACCCTGCTCCCAGTCTGGAGATGGGTGGAAAAGTTGAAAGCCCACATCCTGAACTCACAGCACTTCTGTACAATTCTGGTTTTCCTCTTGGCTGTCTTTC
Organism: Agelaius phoeniceus; assembly: GCF_051311805.1. NCBI lineage: Eukaryota > Metazoa > Chordata > Aves > Passeriformes > Icteridae > Agelaius > Agelaius phoeniceus. The sequence continues at coordinate 130,591,567 of NC_135265.1, read as the reverse complement.
ATGCTGGCAGCCTCTGCAGCAGATGGCTGTCTCTGCAAGGCCAGCATGGAGCACCAGCCCTCTGAGTGGGCATGTGTTGTGTGGGGCACAGGGGACAAACCCCAGCAGGCTGAGTGGAACAGCATTTATTTGGCCTTGCTGTGCTCACTTGGGTGAAGGTACCAGCAACAGCTTTACTCCATTCATGCCTCTGGCTTGGAAACTCTGGCCAGGCCAGGATGCTCCAAGGCTGGGCACTCTGCCCTTACAGGACTCTGATGTTCAGTACAGACCACCTGGAGGCAGGGAAGAAAGGTCCACCAACAATATGCCAGGATCCACAGAACAATGTGCCAGGCAGGGACCCCTCAACGGTGGCCCGCAGGAAACATGTGGGACAGCTCTTGGGGCTGGATTCTGCCCTTTATTAAGATTTGAGGGAGATATGAATCTTGCACTCAGGATTTGCTGCCCTTATCTCCCTCTTCCCCTTGAAGTTACATCTCAAACCTTTATTCCAAACTTAGACAAGAAGTACCAGGCCATTCAGAATGGAAGGGTTGCCTCACCAATCCTTTTCCAATGGAGTGCAAGTCCTTCTTGGAGGGAATTTGAATCCCCATTTGCTATAAGAACCCTTTCCAACTGGGCTATCAGCTCTTACCATTGGAGGGAGAGTTAGTGCTCCCAAACTCCTATTTTGCATAGTGAAATCAAGCACCTACTGGACTAATAAACAGAAGAAAAATGGAAACAGCTGTGCCTGGTGTTCAGGCACGTACCTCCCTGCCTCAGGGCAGGTTCCTGGGGCCGGCCTGCCTGCCACCTTTTAGAAGCCTTCTCAGAAGAAGTTGCCTCCCCTTGCCCTGGGCAATGCCAGCCTCCCAGGAGATACCTTTTCCCCAGGAAGGAGAAGGCTGCCTGTCTTCCTGACACCTCTCATCTCCCTTTCTGTTTCCACTGCAGTGGGTGTCTGTGGGGAGGTCTCAAGGATGTCCCCACACTCTGTCCCCAGCCATTAGTCTGCAGGGTGAACGGCTGTCAGCTGCAGCCCCTCGGGTTTAGTCACCTGCCTTACCAAGTGCCAGCAGACATTTAGGTCAATTGGTTGCACAGGCTTGCAGAGTTGGGTTTCTGAGGGCTGGGCCTCCAACAGCAGCTCCTTCAGAGCCAGAGACAGGAACTGCCTCCTAGAACATGGCACCACCAAAAAGCCTCTCCCTAGAGACCTGGGAGAGCAGTTTGAGGCCAAGCTCCTAGGCAGGAGGTCTGGATAAAACCCATTTTATTTCTTGTTCATGGGTGTAGCTAGTTACATAATAGAAAATAGGTTAATTATGGCCCAGATTTACCCTGGCATAAAAGCAGGTGGAAGCAGTTAGATCAGGAGTGATCCCTGGAAGAGAGGTAGCAAAGATGCTGCAGCCCCATGGGAGGGTACTGAGTGTACACACAATCACTGAATGTCCTGCTTTGCAAGGAGAAGGCTGAGAAAGGACAAGTCTGCTGATTCAAAGAGAAGCCTGAGGAGTCTGTGCAGGGCCTGGATTCTGAGTCAGACTAACCCTTGGCAGCTTCTAGCAGCAGGAGACCTTTCAGAGCAGAAACCAGAGGAGTAAGGTCTTTGAGGACTGGGTGTGACAACCAGATAGCAAAAGGAAAGGTGCAAAGCTGGCAGCACTGTAATGTGGGATTACTGTAATTTAAATGCTGCTTCTTCCTGGGGCAGAGTAGTCCAGTGAGAAAAATATGCTGGGACTTTATTTCCCTTTCAATCTATGGGGAGAGCAGAGCTGCTCTTGTCCCCAGGCCTTGATCCCACCAGGTACCCTGGTAAGGAGTGTTGAAGCACCTTTTCTCAAACCACTTGTGCTGATGCTTTGCTTTCTTGCCCATTTTTTAACATTCTGTCAGAGTTGCTAGTGCTGCACCTTTGGTTGCTCAGTCTCTATTTGCTACATGGAGGAGTTAAAGCACAACACAGCCCCTTGTGAGTGTGCATTGAGAAGTGTTCAGAAACTCACCCCTTCTAGCACTGAAATGCCAAACATCAGTGCAGGTCTGCATCTAAACTCAGGGAGCAATGGAAATAGGAAAGAAAATCACTGATGGTGTGTGAGCTGACAGCTGAGACCATGGGGCCATCTCCTCATCCTGAGGTGAATGAGTGCAAGCTCTGGAGGAAGACTCAGTAGGCAAGCTGCAGATTTAGGAGTCTCTACTTCAGGAGAGCAGATTTGGGCTTGTTTAGGGAATTGTTAGGCAGAATAACCTTGGAAACCTGTGGGAAAAAGGAGCCAAGAGTCTGGCCAACTTTTAAAGAAAACACCAAGAGCTGAGCAACATGTCTTCCTGTTGGGTAGTCAGACCAAGGGTTTCAGGGGAAGAACTGCTTGCCTAAAAAAGGAGCTTCTCCATGATAGAAGGGTTTGCATTGGAAGGGACTGTAAAGACCTGCACTTAGTGGCAGTTCTGCTTGAACAGGTGACTGGACAAAAGACCTTTTGAAGTCCCTTCCAACTTTGTCTTTTGTGTTCTTTTGATTAGACCCGCTTGTGAAAGAAATGGAGTGGATTGCTTTCTGACCCCAAATAGCTGCCACAAGCCAGGTGCAGCACATTCCTGCAGAAAGCCTAGGGCTGCCTGGGGCACCAGCTCCCATGCAAGCCAATGGTTTCTCCATCTGGGTGGGAGCAGGCACATACAGGACAGGCTGATGGTGCTGGCCATGAGGAACCTGGAAGCCACACTGACCAGCAGAGCCTCAGCTGTCCAGCAGAGCATGGCCGTGGCATGGAGGTGACACAGGGCTGGACAACAAGGAGCTGCACAGGAGGCACCCCTGGTGGGGTGGTTTTAGGGTAAAAAGAAGATGTGTGGTGGTTGTGGGCATGGCAAAACTAAGCCATTCCAGAGCAAGGTTTTTATCTTCCTCTGGCCTGATTGCTGAGCCTCCCATAAGGCCATGCTGTTTTGCTGGGAGTCAAAGGAATTAATCTGGCCAGGTTAGCCCCGTTCCTTCCCCTCACCTGGTCTGATTTTGTAGATTTACTGTGCCCTTGTTGCCTCTGTTCTTGTTGCTCTTTTCCTCTCCATGTTTTTGCCTTATTTTGGCTGCAGCAGCCACAGTTGTCCATTTTATTCACTTCCCACAAGCAGGGAAAGTGCCAGGAGGAGCTGGGGGAAGGGGAGCTGTGGCAGAGTGTGCAAGTGTGCATTTCTGTGTGTGTGAGTGTGAACACATCTCCAGGGCATGAGCAGAAGCAGGCTGGCTCCTCCTTGGCTGCCTCTCCTCAGAAAGAAGAGGAGAAAGTGCCAAATATCATCTCAGCAAGGGAGCTGCTAGTCAGGGAGCTGGAAATCTTCCCTCTCTTCAGAGCTCTGAAGAATGTAAGAGTCTTATTCAAGTTTTTCACGGCTCCCCTGCATCTTCAGAGAGCTGAAGTAATTTTTCCCAGAAAGTGTGATGTTCATTAGGATGGTGAATGAGGCAGGAAACTTGCCAGTTATTTAAGGCAGACCACAACTGGATGAACTGGATCCAGCTGTCAGGAACCTCCAGAGAATACATGCTGAACTCCAAGACAGTTAGGTGAGGTAGAATTACCTCCTTTGCAGAGCCTTCCTACACCACACTGGGAACATCCATGGATAGTCTAAATTTAGGGATTGGACACTGTAATTTAAAAACTATGAGAAACTCTTCATTCTGAATGCCATCAGGAAATAAGAGATATAATTTTCTCCACTTGGGAGAAAAATTTTACAATCTTTTGCCATAATAAAGAACTAAAACAGCAATGCAGCTCCGCATGGACAGATAATACAAGTGCTTTCATCACATAAGCCATCTTGATTTATGTGCCCTAAATCAAATGTGGGAACTCAAGTCTTTGGCTGGGACCTCAGCACTGGTGGTTGTTCATCATGAGAATTTGTCCGAGCAAGAAAACCTCACAGCTTAGTAGTAATTTTTATTTATAGTTTGATCAGAGACAAGCAAATCTGGGCTCAAGGCTGGTCTGGTCTTCCTGTTCTATGTTAGCATGCACTATGAAATCATGGGGATTCAATTAGTTTGGATGATGTCATCTTACAGAAAAAATCCTTCAAAACCAGGATGAAGTCTGCATGAGACCTCCTGTGGCTGGTGCTGTGGGTGGCAGCACTCATGCTGAGACCTGGACACCAGAAGACAGCATTTGGGATCCTCTTTTAATATGATGTGTAAAAGCAGAATGTTGTACTCTTCATCTGCGCGGTTCCTTAAGGAGATGACTTTATATGTGGTCTTAACTACATGGAAATGGCATTTCAAATTTTTATAAGAAATGCATTTATTTATTTATTTAATTTCCAGGATGAACCTATCTCTTTGAAAATTGTATTCCTGGGATGTTAAGGCAGGCAGAATGACACAGGAGTTACAGGTACTTATTGTTTTGCCACTGCAGAGTACTGGAGAGTAAGAGCTGCTGCTTCTGACCCCACCTGAGGAGTGAATTGAATGCAGGAATGTAAAACTTGCTGTGAAGGTATCTTGCCTTTAAGATCTTTTCACCCTTTTTTGCTTGTAACAAAAACAACCCCTGCTTTGCAAAGAGCTGAATTACTCATTCCAGACTGACAGATTGCCTTCCCATTTCTGCTCTATTCTGAGCAGTTGCATTTTTCAGCTGATACCTGGAAAGAACATCGTCTCTTAAGAGGCTGCATAGGATGGTAAGAAAATACCTGCCTAGATGAGTCACTGGGGAACACAAAGGGAGAACGAAAGCTGGAAGCATTAAGTTGCAGAAGTGTTAGAGGCAGAAGAAAATCAGCACAGTTACTGTATCCAAGATCTGAAGTTTAAAAAGAAAAACATTAATTTTTTAATAAAACAAAACCTATTGGGACAATAGAGAAATCATGGAGGGAATTTAACTCAAAATAGTTGTCAAGCTATGGTTAACACCTTGGAGGCTCAGGTTAGCTTGCCTGGAGGTCAGGTATGCACATTCCATGCAGTTCTTCCTGGTTGTACAGGTGGGCTAACACTGTAAAAGAGATGGCTGGTGGTAAGCACATGTACGTGGATGCATGTGTGTGTGCTGCACTGCTAACCCAGCTCCTGAGAGCACCAGCAAAGGAGCTCTCACTGTAAAATTCAGTGATTTTACTCCTCACAGCTGCCAACCAGAGTCTGAAGTGTGGCTGTTTTCATAGACAGGTCACTGCTCCCCTGAGGCCGCCGGGCAGCCCCAGCTCGGGCTGTTCTGGGGTTGCCACTGGGCTGTGCTCTGGGGCTCCTGCTCCTGCTACCCCAGCATCCAGGGTCAGACCTGGATGGCAACACTCAAAACACATTGACCCAAGCTCTATCCAGCTGTAAGAGAGAAACAAAATACCACTTACAGCAAGGTCAAAGCACTCGTCCTTACCTGCTAATGGGGTGGAAAAATAATTAACCAGGGCAGAGAGCTGACCAGCATGAGGGGAACTGGGCAGACTACTGGTATGCAAGCCAATATTCTCCATGTGTGCACCCTGTGTTTGTTCACACTCTTTTTAAACAGTGTGTACAATGTGTATCTTTGCAACCATAAGGTGTTTTCCCATACTTTATTTGTTAGTTTAAATGAGCCTCAAGAGAAAGTGGAAGGTCTTGAAAAGGACACAGGCTCACCCAGAGTGGCCTGGTCTATCTCAGAAGATGTTCCTAAAATGACAGAGAGCTCTAAGTCTCCTGGATTGACTGTGCTGCTTTAAAATCACCTTTTCTGAGTTACACAGCTGATTCTCACTGGAGATACCCATGGCTTTGTGGGTCTCTCATACCAGAGCTGTCATTTTTGCACTCAGTGATTGTTTAGAATGAGGAACTCAAGAGCCCATGTCATTAAGCACCAGCTGTAATTAGCAACCTCACTGTAATGGCCCTGTGTCCCCATTCACAGTGCCCCAGAGCTGCTGGATGGTCAGTCACAAGCACAAGGAATCTACTTGCAGCAAGTCTTGGCAGTAGTGAAACCATGGAGGTTCCATCCCAGAGTCTGACAGATGTCTCTCCAGACAGGGTGTGAGCTTCCCACAGTGTGGCTTTCCAGGATCCTGGCTGTCTGGCTCAGTAGCCAGAGGCTGTGGAGCACACTCTGCTAGCCTGGCCCTGCCACAGCATGAGATACACTTCTCCATAACCACACTGGGGTGAAGTTATTTGTCATAATTTGTTCCCAGGTAGATCAGGAGTAAAAAATGAGCCTCCTCCAGATTTCCTCAAGCTCAGCCTTGTCTTGTCTCCAGTGTTTTACTAAAGCATGAGTAGACAATGACCATCTCATTACAGGCATGTGGGATGCATCATGACAACAGCTGCCTGCACTTATTACTGTCTGCTCTCTCTTGCACTTCCCAGCTCCATTTGCTCTTCAGTCTCAACCCATGAGTTTTACATGTGGTTTCAATTTGGGTTTATTCTGATGTGAAATACCGGTAGGGATTCACCAGGAATGAACAATGAAACCCCTGATAGATGCTTGGGCAAAATTCCTGCTGGGATCAAAGCCCTGGCTATACCTGGATAGGGACTTCAGCCTTAGGCTTCTGTTTGCATTACAGCCATCCCTGCCAGGGTTGCAGCCAGCAGTTGTACAGGATTGTTGCCCATCTTAGTTGTTCAGCTAAGATGGGCAATAATAAAATAAAATATCATATAGCAAGATGTCCCTGCTCATGGCAGGGGCTCAGACTAGATGACTTTCCAACCCAAACTACTCTATTTTATGATTCTATGATAATCAAGGCCTTTTCCAACATGCAGACTAATGTGGAGAAATGGAGTAATGGGATTTCTTTACAGGCATTGGGGAGGGTGTTGGATGCCCCTGGAGGACCAGGAGGCACTGCTCCTGGAGAAGCAAGGCAGAGGAGGTGAGCACACAGGCAGGAGCAGGGGTCTGTAGGAGCTGAGGGAGCTGGGGACAGAGTCCTTGCCTGGTGCTGCTGAGGGAAGCAGCTCTGTCCTCTGGGGCCCTAAAATGGCTGGGGGTGCAGCAGGGCCAGCAGTTGCTGCACCACAGCTGCCCAACTCTGCACCTTGCTTTCTCCCATGAACAGAAGAAACCTCTGGACACTGAAATATCACCTAATGGTCAAGCTGTGGGACTGTACCAGGCTGGTTTTACTTATACTGGAGCAAATCAGCTACTTTAATTGCAGGTCCTTCTGACTTTGCCGGTGTAGGAGTAAAGAAAATTGCTGCTTGCCTTTTTCCTGTGGAGCCTACAGTGTGATGGGATATATTTAATCTGAACAGGCTGAATAATGCAGCCCTTTGAATCAGGTTTGGCTTTGATTAAGTTCTAGCACATGTTTGGGCCAGCAGATTGTGTTCACAATAGCACTTTATAGCTCTGCACACCAGGACTCTTTCAGGGCACGCAGTATTGGCCAGCATGGACAGCCTCAGGCCTGATCAATGCTCTCCTGCCTGGTCTCTGGGGCTGTGCTGGAGCAGAAGGTGCTGGGGGAAGCACTCTCATGCAGGAGGCAGAGGCTGTTGCTGTGCAGTCTGCAGAATTCCCATGGAGATTGTGCTTGGCACGTATCTCAAGTTCACCTCCACACACAGTCAGGAGCAGCTCTTACCTTGCTGCTCAGCCTGCAAAATTTAGACTTGAGTGGACTGAGCATAACACAAATAGAGTGACCATGGGGACTTCTGAGGGCCCTGGGAGCATGGGTGCCTTGCTTTTTTCCAGCTACAGGCTGCTTTAGGACTGTCTTTAGGAAACTTTTCATTTTAAATGGGTGCATTTGTTTGATTTTGAAGTGGAGGTGACTTACACAATCAAGGTCAAGCAGTCTCAGATGAATTTCTGGTTACTTTTACAGAAGAAAAGTTGCCTTGTAAGGCATTTGACCCCAGCAGCAAGCTATCTCTTGATGCAGAAGTTGTTTGTCCTCCCTCTCAGAGTGAGCAACCTGGAATGAATGATAAAGAATAGATGCTTATCCTGAAATGACTGAGCTGCAGTGGCAGGAGCCAGAATGGCACTTTCAGATCAGAGGTGGAAGGAGGAGAGGAGGGGGATGGGCTTGGCAGATCACCAGTGATCCTGAGGTCAGGTGCATGGGTCCCCACACTGAACCTAGCACAGGCATCAGCAGCTCTGAGAAATGATGATTTGTGGTGAATCTGGTGGTGTGCATTTCAAGGAACAGGAGCTCCAGCTTCCCAACAACATGCACGAGTCCTTCCCTTTGTTTTTGCCAGCTCAGCAGAGAGACACAGAGCAGGAGCCTGGAGAACCAGGCTGGTGTTTGTACAATCATTGTTGGAGGGATAGGTAGGGAAACAGGACAGCAAGGGATGAGCTGTTCAAAGCATTTCTGCAGGGACTTAAGATTCCTGAAAATCTGCACCTGTGTCCTGCCATCACAGTGCTTGTTTGAATAGCACCCTTTAGGAGCCAAACCTCTTGTGTATTAACCATCAGTATTCAACCTGGAGGCAAGTTAAAAAGCAAAGTAAAGCCTCATGGCAGGATGGGTATGGGCCATCCACAGGAGCTCCCAGGTCCTGGAGGGAACCCAGCAGTTTACAGCACAGTTTTAATTGGCCCTGAAAAAAAATTTTGTATAGTTCAACTTAACTGTTTGCAAGATTGGGGAAATACTGTTTCTGTGTTATTTACAAGATTGATGCCTATGAGAGTTACCACAGTTTGAGTATTAATTAATTGTAAGTTGCAGGAGCTCTGGGACAGGTGAAGTCTGTGAGACTGATAAAGCCCTTCTCCATGTCAGTAGCAGACAGAAAAAAATAAGGACTCTGACAGAAGCATTTGATGAATTCATCAAGCAGCACAATCAATCTGCTGAGAAATGAGCAAGCAGCCAGTGTGCTGTGGGGATGGTGCCACTGGGAAGGTGAGGGGACAGCACAGTGCCTGTTGGCATGCCCTGAGATGTCAGCAGTTTGCCATTGCTCAGGAGCCTGTCCCTTGCAGGGCAGCCTGCCCAGCAGCCTGGTGCCTGGGGGATGCTGCCACTGCCCTTGGCCTGCCCACAGCCCAGGGCCTCCTGCCCAGCTTTCCCAATGCCAGCTTTAGTGTCACCGCGTTCGAAGACAAAGCCAGCTGAGGACTGGCCACAGCTCAGCTTCTTGGTGTGCTCTGGGAGTTTTCTACTGGGCAGCAAGGCAAGGTTGTGTTAAAGGATTGCTCAGCCACACTTCAAGCAGGCTGCTGCAGGGTTATGTTTTCTTTTCTTTTTAAAGACAAAAGAGAGAGAAGAGTCCGAATGTGTAGCATGTGTATTGAACTCCAAAGCAAGAGATCATGGTGTGTTTCTGTTACAGTTCTGTGCCCTGCTCAGGCACTGTTTGCCAGCAGTGGGAATGGACATGTGGTGACTGACTCAGCCCCAGAGCTGGGCACAGTGCTGGTGGCCCACCTGTGATACTGATTTCCAGACAAGGAAATCACAAGGCACAATAAAACCTGTTTATTTTAGCAGAAGTGAAAATCAATATTTTCCAAGTGCCTCAACAGCCAGGCAGCAGTTGAGCTGAATAGTTATTTTCAGCACTACCAGAAGGCCTTGCTCTCCATTTTAGACAAAGCTGCAGCTCCCAGCAAACACCTGGTCAGGTGTGTTTTGAAAAGATCCTTGCTGCAGCTCCTGCAATAAGCACAGCCAAGCTCTCCATGAGTTAGCACATTGGAGAGCCAAACCAGCAGAACAGGAATAATCCAAATGTAACCCAGCACCATCTGCCACTCGAGGCACTGCGGCTGTATACAAAAACCTCATTAGTACCTGATGAGAGGGAGGCTGGGCCCACAAATCATCTATTTGCAATACAGGGTGTGTGTGATGCTGCCAACATCCATGTGGCTCATGAAAAGGGGAAACTTGTCGCCAGCAGCAGCTTGCAGGACCTGCAGGGGAACCACAGGGCAGGTGTGGCACTTCCTGGGGGTGCAGAGATTCACACTTGGGCATTGCCAGGGACCAGCCTGGGAAAACCTGGTGGTGCATAACCTGTAGCAGGGGAAGGCAATGCCCAGATAGGCTTGGTTTGTGTCCCATGGGCCCCTGTTGGTCAGGGTGAAGGCCAAAAGCAGTGAAACCACGAGGAACCAAAATAAAAGCAGCCACCTTCATCTCCCTTGGCCCAGGCTGGCAGCTGCTGGAGACATGGCGTCAAGCCTGAGTGCCACTGACTGTAGGGCACCCACTGAGCTGCTCAGGGCACCTGCCAGAGCCCCAACAGTTCCTGCCAAATCCACCTCTGTCTCTGGTGGCCCAGGTGCAGCAGGGCCCAGCAGCTGCTGTGCCAGGGATGCTTCCAGCCCCAGGAGGGGACAAGGAATGACTGGACACTGGCAGAGGGTGTGTCACTTTAGCTGTCTTTCCCCTCAGCTCCCTGTGCCTGTTATCTCCATGTGGACACAGTGGTGGGGGTCTGCTGTCCCCTTGGGCATGGGGCATTTGGGGCCCAGGTGCCGCTCTGGGTGGTGGCAACAAGGATGGGGGAGCTGCCCTGGGGGCTGCAGGGAAAGGAGAGCCTCTCCCTGGCTCTCACCCTCTTCCCTTCCCCCTGCTCACTGCTTGCCAGCAGCCAGCCCAGGGGCTGGGAGGCAGGATTTGTCCCTTGGAGGTGGAAGGACAAGGCTTGGGCACTGGCAGCTGCCATGAGAGGACTGTCAGGCTTGGTGGGAAAAGCCTGCACCAGGGCCAGCTCCTGCTCCCCAGTGTGGCAAAGACAAGCTTGTGATCTCCAGTGGGCACTTGTGTGAGGCCAAAACTTGTTGTTCACATTATTATTTTTTATTGCTTTATTTTCAGCTGAGCATTTATGTTTGTGTGATCTCTCCTGCTGGGCAGCTCTGGCTCCTCAGGGAGCAGGAGGCACAGTGAAATCCCAGCTGGGGGGGGACAACACTGGGTGGTGGCTGGGGTCAGGGGGATTGGAGGGGGAGATGATGGCAACTGAGACTTCAGAGCAGATACAATCCAGATCTATCTATCTATCTATATAAAGTAATTAAGCAGAGGGAGGCAGAATGAAAAGGTCATTTTGGGGCTGCCACATGGTACCATCTTTAAAGCTATCACACAGTGCAGCCTGGTGTAAGAGCACAGCCCTATTATGGGTTATTGCATTACAAGCTCGCTCATTTTCTTTCTCCAGACAGGGAGATACAAGGGTCTAAACCAGGAGAGCAGTTTTCCAAAGGAAGGCCCTGTGAAGGGTGAGGGTGAAGGCACAGAGCTGCAGCAGCCAGCTGGCTGTGTAACCCAGGGAAGAGGGTTTTGTTCTTCCTGGACTTTGCTCCTTGCCTCAGGGACCCTGCCTGTCCTCAGGCCTTCTCCTGGGAGGAAGAAGCCATGGAACAGGCCATAACTGTTTTCTTTTCTTTTTAAAGGAGTTAGTCCAAAGAAGAACTGGACTGTGCCTTCTCCTGCTGCTTGTTAAATACCTGGGATGCCAGCTGCCTCCCTCCCCTGCCCTCACCTTCTGCATTCTTCTCTCTCATGATCCCCTTGTGGCATTGCAGCCTCTAACACCTTCTGACACCCAAGGCTACACCTTGCTCACTAAATTTCCCGTTCTCAAACATTTCCTCTTCCCTTTCCCAGTGCAACCTCTTGAAATGTTACTTCTCAGTTCAATTGCCACCTTTGCTTCTCTAGATATCTTCTTCATTTTCTTCTGTTTTCTAGCTTGTTGGTTGGGTCAATCACAGGCTAAGAAGTGGCAAGGCACTTTTATCATGCCCATGCCAGCAACTGGGACCTTCCTGGTAGCATGGGACACTGTGTTTGTCTGAGGAAGGGGGAGGAATTCAAACATTCCAGCTCTTTCTGTCCTTTGAAAGTCCTAAGTTTGCTGTCCCTTTTTAGAGCCTGGAGCAGTTCTTTGTTGGTGCAGTTTCTCTGCTTCTCAGCTCACTCTGTTTTGAAGCTAGATGGTTTCAGGAATTATAGCTGGAAAGCTGGAACAGGCAGGCACACTTTGCCTCTCTTCACAATTAAATTGCTTGTACACTTAGAATGATTTAGTTCATTTAGCACTTTAAATTCCATACAATTTTAGGAGCACAGGGGGATACATTAGTCTGAATTATTTCCTGCCAAACAATCCAGCCATGAAGGCTGCCAAGGCTGCTTGAGGTGTGCTGGGGGCAGAAAGCTCACTCCACACAGCTCCAGGATCCACATCTTCAGTCCTGGAGAAGGAGTTTCTATGGAGACATTTGCAGTAAACAAATGTATGGCTTCCCTAGCATGTGCAGGCGCTGCAGCCCCAGCCCTGCAAGCTCTTGGGCTGTATTTTTGGGCAGGGGCCAATACCTATGAACCCCACCAGCCTGTGCCCCCTGCCAGCCCACGGCCCTCCTGCCAGCAGTGCTGTCTTTTCACTTTGGAGAATGGCAGGTAGTAGCAATAATTCCCAGTATTTTAGCTAGGAGATGAATTTTGAGGGGTACCAGCATGGTATCATGCTCTCCTGGCAGAGCAAACAAAACTCCCAGTAAATGTTTGTGTACATATAGCCAGGGAGAGCCACAAAATCCTAAGCAAAAGCAGAGCAGTGGTTTTGTGCCTCTTCACAGGATGTCTCCAGGCCCTGTACCCTGCTCCTGCATCTCCCCATGCTGCAGTGCCCATGGCTGCATACCTGCACCCCACCTGACAGTGCTGAGCATCCTTGAGCTCCAATCCCCAGGTCTGCGGGGAATTAAACCCCCTCTGGTGAGTCCCTGAACCACTTCTTCCCTGAGATGGCTGAGCAAAGCAGAACATGAGGAGATGATGCTCAGTTACCTTCTGCTGGATTTACAGTCATTTTTCTACTCCTTTGTGATGCCCCAGCAGAGTTTTCCTGGTTTATTCAAGATGGGCAGTTTATGTATGAGTAAAATGTCTGTGAATTTTTCTCATAGAGAAATATGAGAGCTTGAGTACCTCAGCCAAATATTTGTGTAATAACCAGAAACTGTGCTATAGCTTCATTATTTTTCCTGCTAAGGCTTCTCTTGCTGCTCCAACTCTGCTCTATGTCCCCTCTCAGACTGCAGCAATGCATCATGCTGGGCTGCTCAAAGGCTGCTGCTTCTCTGGGAAGTACTGCCTGTTACCCAAGTCTAAAGCCGACGCCAGAATATATAAAATATGCTAAACATTTTGCCATTATTAGGCTGAAGAATAAATGCAGCCACCGGTAACTTTGATCCCAGAAGACCAGCACAAAACAAAGCAGGGATTCACCAGCTACAGGGGCTCTGCTGCATCCTTATTTTTATCATGGCATCCAACAGAGCAATTGTTAATGCACCTGAACAAAATTTGACCCATATTGATTTCCAGGTTCTGAGCTGAGCTTGCTGAGGTGCTGGCTGCAGCTCTCCAGCAGTACCACACCCTTGAATCTCAATGTGAAACAGAGCTGGAAGAGGCCCTTGGGATATTGGTAACACCTCACTATGGATACAGGGAAGTCAGCCCGAGACAGCTGAGTCTCTGGCCTTGCTTCAGCCCGGGCTTGTGCTTTATGGAGGGACAAGGGCACAGGCAGGTGGCCATGGGGTGCTGGAGGTGTCTCAGGGAACAGCAGCCATGCTGGACAGACCAGAGGCAGCTTTGCCAGCAGCACTGCTGCTGGTTAATGGCTGCTGCAGCCCAGCCTGCCCAGGGCTGAGGGACCTTGGAGCTTCCTCCCCTTGGCACTCACACAGAGGGGCTGCACAGAACAGGGGCCACGTCACATTGAGAGCCCCTTACTCCTGCTCAGCTGTAAGAAAAGGTCATTCAAGCACTTGATGGAAACACCACATGCTCCAGAACCAGGGTGATACCCATCCCTGCCTATCCCTACCTAAGACCCAGGACTTGCCCTGTGTGGCACCTGACGGGATTGTCAGCCAGGCCATGGCCCTTTAGGGTCCCTCATGTTCTGGGATTGCAGCAGGGCTATGGATTGATGTCTCATGTCTATGATTGTATGACCCTCAACCCCTCTCACCTACCCAGTGCCCATGGGTGATGGGTGAGTGGCCCCCACATGTTCCCCCCAGCCCAGGCAGAGGCTGCTGCTGCTGCAGGTGAGTGCCCCACTTTCAGCCAAAGGAGTTAATGAGGGTGTTCTGCTCCTGCTTGCTTTTCTAGTTCCCTTCCTTTGAGAGTTAATACATCTCTTGCTCTATTTTTTGCACAATAACAACAGCGCAGCTCAGGGGAAATTTGCACGAGGTAAAAAAAAAAGACTATGTCAGCCAACTGTGGCTTGTTTTATTCATCTGAAAATGGCTGGAAATGGAGGAGGACAAGTGCCCCCTGGGTGTGCCCTGCTCCTGCCAGCACAGGGGCTCTGCTGCAGGCAGCTCCCACGGCCAGCTGGCCTAACCCCGAGTGACCAACCTCACCTTCTCATGTAAAGGCACTTACTGAATATGGGTCAGAAAACTCAGCTTATTGGCTTCCAAGAGACACAGCTGTCCCAGCACCATAGCCTGCATATCCCTCAGCTGTCTTGGGGGAAGAAGCATCTTCTGATCAGAGATGTTGCCATGGCCAGCAAGGGGGATGACAGGTAAGCCAGTCTGGAGGAGTCCCTGTTTCCTAGCCTTGTGCTTTGCTGGCAGAGATATTCTGGGGAGATGTTTGCAAGAGGTCATGGCAATAGCCTAAGCCAAGTTACCTCTGCTTTCATGGGATCACTTAATAATCCCTTGGTTTCTTTAAACTAATTACTGCTACAAGAACTCAATGGCAAAACAAATTTGTACAGACCTTGATATTGCTGAACCCTGGCTATGCTGTACAAATAGTTCCAGTGAGTGAGGTTAGGAAGAACTGCTGCTGTAGACCAAGGCTAGATATACTGGCCTTCTTAAACCAGAGACCTCTGGCAACATGAAAATAATCTTGTTAGAATAATATGTATTAGATATGGTAAGTAAAGAGATGGTAGGTAAAAGAGGCAGGAGAGTGCAGGGAGCAGGTATTTGCTCTGCAGAAATACAGAGACTGAGGGGAGACCCTGTGATAACCACGTGAGTCAGAACCGTGAGCATCTCTGCAGCACTTAGGGTGAGAGCTCAGCTCCAGCAAACATGAGTTATTTGGGTTCTGCTGCTGTTATCAGCTTGGCAGCCTTCAGAAGTGGTGCCCGAGCTGTCAAACATGGTGCAGAAGTGTTTGCAGCTTCTCTGAGGGCAGGTGCAGAGAGAAGAGAGCTGCCTTTGTGGAGCTTGCTGCTGGTCACTGCCTGCTGCCAACGCGGGCTCACGCTCCCTCTCCACAGCCATCCAGGGCTCTGGGGCTGGGGCCACTGAGCTCTGAGCTGGCTGAGGGAAGGACCACAGCCCATTGCCTCCCTGCAGTGATGAGGTGAGAGATGCTCTGCCTCTGGCTCAGCACCTGCTTACACAGCAGCCACTGCTGCTCTCCTGCCCTGCTAACCAGAGCCTGCGACTGCGACGAGCCGATGCTGCCCTTTCGCCCAAGCTGCATTTCCTTCCCCAGGTTAAGGGAATGTGTGCTAAACTGCTGCTGCCCTGCTTTCCCCAGGAACATGTTTACCAAGGAAAGATATACTGCACATGCCCCTGAGCTTGGCTTTGTGTTCCAGAAGGCCAGCAACAGAGCCAAGACCATCCTTAGGAGCTGTCAGCAGTAGGGGAGCTCCTACTGGCACCTCCTGGCCCCATTAGGCCAGAGTGGTGTTCTCTGAGGAACTGGTCACGCAGGAGATGAGCCCCAGCCACGGGCAGAGCCCCAGACTGAAGATGAGACAGTTACAGGAGGGACTGACAAATGGGATCCACAGAAAACAGAGCTGGCAGTGTCTTGGAATACCTTACTGCTTATCAGGCTGCTGCAAGCCAGGATTGACACTGGCTGTGTCATTTTAGACAAATCTAGCCAGCCTGGCTTTTTCTTGGGTTTTTTTGTAGCTATTTATACAGCACTATCTATTACTGGTTGCTCTGCCAGTACCACGCCAGGTTCACCATGACCCAGGAATACCAAAGGAAGGTGGATTTCAGTGGGTTTTTGTTCTTTCTGCATGAAGCATCTGTGGTGAGGTTCCTTCATCAGGGCAGGGAGACTGGCATCTTGGGGTCCTGACCTGAGGCTCCAGCAGAAGCACTCCACAAGCTCCAGAGCATGCCACCATGTGAAAGCTCTCCAATGAGCAAAGGATAAAGGGATGCTTTCAGCCTCCTCTGCTTCACTGCCTTGACTCTGAAATATGTAGGTAGCTGAAGCCCTATTTGCAGCATCTGGTCCATGTCCATCGTGATGCAAATTGTAGCATCCAGCAGAGCTTTTGCCATAAAACAGGAATGTTTTAATAACCCTATTTGATGCTGATGCCCTGAACCCCCACTGCCTTCCAGCACATCACACAGGGCAGGAGCCCCAGCTCCATGCAAATATTGGGAATACTGAGGGACACCAGCCAGAATGCTGCACATTCTTCCAAGATGCTGCATGTGCCACGGGTGCTGGTTCCCAGAGCTGTGTTCTTGTGCAGCTCATGTTGGAGCCATCTGAAATGAGCTCTGAGGCAAAAGGAGGGTGTGAAAGGAGGGGAGGGCAGGAGGGAAAGTCCTGCCTTACTGCAGACTCTGGTTGGCAGCACACTGGCTGGGTGGTTGGTTTGCCCTGTGGATTTGGCTCTGTGCTTTAGCTTTGTAGGTGAGGTCTTTCATGGTTTTCAGGAAGAAGGAGGGATTTGGGCATGCCCTAATTAAGGGAATTTCCTGGGCACCTGAGGCACTGAGGGCAAGGAAGAAAGGTAGTATAGTACTGGAGAGGTCTGGGGCAGCTTGGAAAGGATCCCTGGTCCAGAAGCTGTGTGAGGAAAAGAGGAGAGAGAGAAAAGCAGAAAAAAAGCAGGTTATGGGCATAAAGATAAGTTTTCTCAAGGGAGTGGGGCCATGAGGGTCCCAGCAGATGAGTGAGCTGGGAAGAAGGAAGGATGAGAAAAGGACACCAATACACCAGTAAGAGCAGTGCCACTGACCACATCATGGCAACATTCAGGGAACTTGGGCAAATCTTAAAGTTGTAATGTTCAAGAAAGAAACTATATATTTAGCTTTGATTAGTAGTAAAGAGCACAAAGGTCTTGTATCATCCTGACAATTAATTTTCTGAGAATCTAATACATCCAGCACTCCTAAAATCTAACATTAGATGAGGAACAAATTAATTCAGCTCGTGAATCAGCTGCAAGCACAGCATCCCTCTGCTCCCCTTCACTGTGTACAGAGCACAGCTTCCAGCCCTTCTGAGGCAGCTCCCACAGGAGATCTCAGGTAGATGGGAGCAGTACAGCCCACAGGAGCCCTTGGAGAGTGTTGCCTCCCCTGTGCCTTTGGCTAGGTAAAAGAGCAGAGTTATAATGTAAGGGGTGTCAAGACTAAATTTTTGGACTGTACTATCTCCCAGAGGATGCCAAAACTCTCCTTTTGGTTCTCCAGCTGGTCTATCCATGTCTCCTGCCCAGCCCTGAGTACCCAGTGAGAGGAGCATGTCCTTCTTAGTCTGGAGGCATCCAGCAGCTCCAGGTTCAAGCTCTCTTACAGGCACAAGCAGTGGCTGGTGCTGGGTGGGTGATGGTGTCACAGGATACCTGATTTCAGAGCTGTGCCTGGCCAGGCTGTGCTGGCCCTGGCTCACCCCAAAAGCAGCGTGTCACACAGGCCAGACCCTGTTTACAGCCCCTGGGATGGTCAGTCAGATTTATACCTCTGATCCTTGGGCTCAAAAAACCTGGCAGCACCCATCTAGATCCTGAAGTGTAGAAGCAGGCACCAGCCCTCAGTCCCACCATTAGCATTTTGGCATTGGTCTGCCAGTGACCAGGACACAAGTTCCCTTATTTGCTGCTCTAACTCCTCTGTCAGACAGAGCACCTTAACTTTGCAAGCCCAAGGCAGTGGGGCTGCTACATGGAAATTATGGACCAAGAGATAACTTCAGATATCCAAATAAAACATAAACTTTCATTTTCAAGCATCTTACAACTCTCTAGGAGCTTCTTGTTTGATTTTTCAAATGCTCCAGCAGTTTGTCACACCTTATGGCCAAATCTGCTTTTTCTGCCTTGGAGTGAAATGCAAGGAGTTCATCACAAACTAACACCAGCCCTGTGCTGAGAAAAAATGTTTTACACACAGCTCCTGAGGATCAACTGCTGGTGGTCAACTGCTAAAAGCCTGCTGGAGAGGAAACTGGTGATCTGCTGGTCATGCCCTTCCTGATTTTTATATAGTAGTAACATGGGTACTAACAAATGGGGCCTTGAACTCAGGAACTCCCCTGGCCATAAACCCAGCTTGGGTACCATCCATCACCTAAGCTGGCAGGAGCTTTGCTGCTGAGCCAGGGACCAGGCAGGGATGAGCACCAGCATCTATGGAGGGCTTGTGCCTTCCCCTGTTGATGGACCAGCAACTGAGGGTGTCCTGGGGAAAACAAAGGAAAGCAGTAAATGCAGCTTGAATGATTGTCAACCCCTGATGGTTTCATCACTTCAAATTTCCATCAGGTTCCACTGAAGCAGTGATGGAAGGATGGGGCTGCCTGTCTCCTGGAGCTAGATAAGGTGTCCTTGGGGGAGATTGCATCTCCTCTTGCCAGGGGAGCACAGGCAGCGTGCCCGCCCTGCGTCGCAGCGATGGATGCTGCGGGGCTGCCGTTGGAGACAGTATCACAGTAACTGCTTTCCAGAGACTCAATTTAGCTTTGTGTAGGTGGCATTTCCCAGCTGTGGGTGTCTGGCGTTGCTGCCTTCCCACAGGGTTTCATATGTGGAATTAACCCCTCCACCACCAAACACTCAACTCAGCAAGCCCTCCAGTGCTGGTCAGGGCCACTGCACAGAGCACCAGTCCATGGTCCTGGCACCCTGCCCTGCCATGGGCACCCACTTTCACCAGGGCTTGCTCACAGCAGAGGATTCCTGGGCTCCATGTTCTGCTTGAGAGGGGACATCCATCCCCAGGGGGTGCCAAGACCTGCTCCTAGCTCAGCAGCACTCTGCTTCCTTCAACTCCCCGCTCATGTCAGTCTCTGGTCATTCAACCTGTCCCCATTTCCTTGGTCTCCTTTAGGTCAATCACCCCCTATCCACACCTACTGTCCCAGTTTTTGCTGCTGGTTTGTCCCCTCTCTGCTTTCTTTGCCATTTCCCATCTCCTGCCAGCCAGCCTCAGGCTCCCCAAACCTCAGGGCTGTGTGGCCTGGCACCATTTCACACACCCAGCCACAGGCAGCCCTGGCCTGAGGATGGCCTGAGGATGCTTTGGTCATCAGTGCCTGCTTCGTGCCACCTGCCCTGGGTTTCAGCCTGCCACTGGGACTGCAGAGCTGCAACACCCCCTCCTTCTGCTCAACAAGAGCTTGGCTGGCTTTGGAGAAGCTTCAGCCAGACAGCTGAGTAGGACTTTAAAAAGTCTTAAAAAAAAACTTTAGCAAGAAAAATACTTTTAAAAAATTACCTGTATTTCTAAAATAAAATGTATCTGCTTATCCATAAAACCCAGGAGCCTGGGTCATGCTCTAAAGCCATTTAGACTTCAGGAGCAGGACTGCTTTCATGCACATTCACTTTCTAGAAGTCAAATCTCTTCTAAACTAGTTGTCAAAATCCATACAGGAGTGAAGTCCCTTGAGAAGACATCTTCCCCCATCCTGAGCCCTGCCTTGGGTATGAAGCTGTGCCTTTCAGGGATGTATCTTCTCCTGTTGACCAAAGGAAGATCTCAATCCAGGCACTTTGCTTTTCAGCCACTAAAGCAGAAAGCTTTTAAATGGTAGGTTGGAAACTAGTGCACATGATTATTACACATTTTTTTGTTTCCTAGTAGTTTTTATCTGTTATAAAGAATTTATGATGTTACATATTCATGCCCAACCAGCAGGGCTATTATTTTTCACAACCCTCACAGTGCCCACCTCACTCCAAGGACATCCCATGTTATCTGGGGCACTCAACACCCCTGTCCTGAACACTTGCTGTCCTCCCTTGTGCTGCTGGGTCTCAACACCAGGCTTTCCTGGTTGTGGAAACCCCAATCCATCCACAAGGCTCAACAGCTGCAGACACTCCCTTGAGCTGGCCTTGGGCATGCGTCCCAGCAATGACCATGTGTGGTGGCAAGCTGGCAAAGAAATGCAGCTTCATAGGGCTCTGCTCAGCTGCTCTGCTGAAGGGATGCCCAGGTGCAAGGTCATCATCCTGCCTTTGGGTGGTGAAGCATCCAAAGATGCCTCTTTTAGTATGTTTTTTTTTTTGTAATAATTGTATCTCAGTAGAAATTACTTGCTCAAAACTAAGGAAATGGCAAGGTGCTTAACCTTATTAGCAGGTTTTCATTGGTTACTGTGCCTTAATTTTATGATTGGAAATCATAAAAGCTGACTCATCCTCCCTGGCTACCTTCAGCACTAATGCAGGAGTTTTCTGGCTTTGCTCTGGAGGCATGAAAAATATCAGGTACAATATGAATACAAAAATCACCCAGAGAAACAGCCAGGTAACAAATAGGGAAGCATTGCTTTGGCAAAAGCTAGACAACAACATTACAAAATAATTCAAACTATAACAATCACTATTGAATGTCTGGAAAGATGGTAGAACTGCTGTGTTATTACACTGTGCAAAATTTGAGGTAATTTGTTCCTGGAATTTGCTTTGTTTCTTGTAGTATTAATGTCTGTCTAGAATTCCTCTTGCAAAAAAACCCCCAAAACAAAACAAAAAAAACCCCCACAACAACAACAACAAAAACAAAAAAAACCCCCAACATGTAAACAAAGGTAATGAGTAAATCCAACTCAAAATAACATCAGATCCCCTGAGACAGATGAAGCCAGGAAGGCTGGCTCTGGCTGCCTGTGGGCAGCTGGAGGCACCCACCAATGCATCCTGCCCTTGCTGCAGCCAAAAGGTGAGGGGCTGCTCAAGTAGGATGGCGGCTCTCATCTCCATTTCCAAGCAGCTGAATTAAAAGAAGGACAGCAGTGCCCTTCTGCCCAGGACAAAGCTAGGTGAGAAAGGAGGCTCTGGGTGTCCAGCACAAGCTGGCAGGGTGCAGCATGGGCACAAGGACTCACGTGCCAGTGGGTGTTGGCTGCACACGGGCGTGCTGCTCACAGCTAGGAGGAGCAGATTCTGCAGATCACGTTAATTCTCCCAGGCATGTGAGTGCTGGATGGAACAATTACAGCTGTGGACAGTTTTATCCTCTTTGCCAAGAGCAGAAAATGGAAATGCTGCAGAAGAGACAGTATTATATCCCCAATCTCCTTATTTAATAGTGGAACAAAATGTACTTTTATTCCTGTGCAGTTTGCAGCAACAAACTGAGGCTTTCTTCCTCTTACCCCAGGGTGCTTTCATTTGTTCTGCCAGCCCATTCCCTGTCAGTCAAAGGATATACATTTTTAATGCATGGACTAAATGCTGTTCTCACTCATCCCTTTGCTCTCAAAAGCAGCACTTACATGAAGAGGACAAGCAGGATTTGGCCCCAAGATTTTAATTGTGTCACTCCAATGAATTGGTTTAACACAGACTTAAATGGGAAGATTTTTGTTCTGACCTTTTTTGGGTGTTTTAATCACTGAAGGCGTTATTGTTTGGCTAATTTAAATCACCATGGAAGGGAATACCCTGGTAGCTACTTGAAGAATTACTCCTGCAGATCTGTCTGAATTGGCAAGAGATTAAGACTGAAAATATAGTTTATTAAATTGTGATTATAAACACCTGGGATTTTTTTAAAGGGAAAATGTACTTGCAGGAAGAGATGGCACCTACAAAGGCAATTACAAATTTTGAGCTAATCCTACAGATGAAGTTGAATCAGCATCCAAAGCATGTTTTTGTCAATTGATAGGCCCCTATCAAGACATACAAGAATTACATTTATGCAGATCCACAGTCAAGCTGAGCAAATCCAGCACCTGACTGCTTGTGCCCAGAAAGTAATGATGCTTTGGAAAAGACAGGATACAGCAGAACACACAGGCAAACTGCATTCTGGATAACTAAGAGAGGACTAAGGCATATTAAAGATCCTGAGAGAATGCTAAAGGGAAAAGTAATGGCTGCAAAACAAAGACCAGCTCTTGCCCCAATGTCCAAAATATAAGGGCTGGACTCAGCAAGTTCTGCTCCTAAGATTTTTTCAGCACTTGAGCTGCACAGGTGGGATCCCTCACGTGGATTTTATACTGCCCACTCTCACTTGTGCACTGTGCTGAGGAGGAGGGCAGGTGGGCTGGGGATTCATTTCCTCTCACACAAAGCAGGTGCCTCCAGATAGAAGGACACTAAATGAGAAATAAGCAAGATGATGAAGCACAAGAAAGAGGAAGAAGAAGCAGGTTGGGCAGGAGATGCTGGAAATTCAGCAAAGCCCATCTGCAAGGTGTTGTCAGTTCAGGGTTCACTGAGGGTAAAACCAGAGTGGCAAGCCTTGACCTGGGAACTAATTACTTTAAACACATAGTGTGAAACACACCCAAGGTTTTTAAGGAGCTGTCTGGTTGCTCACTTCAGAACAAGGGCTGCTTAGGTTCACAGTGGTTTTGAATGTAGGGAGAGCAGATTTTGGGCTGCTCCTAAACCCTCCTCTCTGGGTTAACCCTTTACCAGCTGCATATGGCAATAAAAAACCTACCTATCAACTGCTATACTGATGACTGCACAGCAAGCAGTGAACAGAGGGCATTGGGTGGGGGAGGCTGTGGATGTGCAGCCCTGCTCTCTGCCCCATTTGAACCCAAGGCTTGCCCTTGTGTCTCTGACTTGCCAGTTCTCTTGTCACTAAATAAGGTCACATGTGTGATGAAGGGTTAAAAAGGACAGGGTGGCATGGCAGAGGGAAATGTGGTCTTAAAAATATAGATGAATTTGAATGCTAAGGGCCAAGGCAGTAAATCAAAATTTAAAAATATATAGTCTGGAAAGCAAAGACCTTGTGGAATAAACTATTAACTCAGTGAAAAAGGAGCAAGAGAGCCCCTCTGCTGCTCACAAACAGTGAGGAACACAGAGAGGAGAAAGTTGTTTCAGCATCTATCAGCTGCAACAACTTCTGTACCTGTTCTGCAGGGGAAAGACTTGTCAGTGTGGCCTGAGAAGCAGGATGGTGTGGCTGTGAGCACCATGCATTTGGGAAGTCTGGCCATGGAGCTGGAGACAACTGTGGTGGGTGCTATTTGAGACCCCACTGGTGGATGCTGCAAAGACACTGGCAAGTGCTGGGAAATAGGAGAGAGATTGGGAGGATAACAGGAACAGCCTGACAGCTGCTACCAGCTCCTGGGATGCTTCCTGGCAAAGCAGGGTTTTGAAGGAAGGAAGTGAAGTTGAGAGTGAGGAGAGGAGCATGCAGGAAACAACAGGTGAGGACAATGATCAGGTGAGGACAATGATTTTTGGGCAGCTCTTTGCACTGACATTCTCCAAGAGTGTGGAAATGAGCAGGGCCAGGCAGTGTATGTGAAAGCTGGATGTTAAGAGGGAGGGGTGCTGCACAGAGGACATGTCAAGGACCTGGAAAAAAACATTGACTAAGGAAGGCAGAAGAACTGGCAAAAAGTCTAACTGATATAGAGAGATCTAGATGAAGACCCAAACCAAACCAAGGGCTCATGGGCAATCCAAAGGGACATAATAGTTGTAGCAATGCAAAACAAACTAAGGGGTAGAAACATTGTGGGCAAGAGGTTAAGAGTTTTCTTTCAAGGGTAGAGCTACAGCTTTTGGTTAGACATTCATTTGGAAATGCCAAAGAGAGTGGCTGTGATTCATTCCACAGTAAAGAAAAGGACTGAGGAGTTGTTGGGCGTATAAACGGTAGCTCACTCATATTTTTGGAGAGGAAAGACTTAATACAGCTCTCCTAGAAAGCTGGCTGGAAATGGGGATAAAGAAAAGACTGCTGTAAGAATGGAGAAACTAGAAAATGGCAGTGGTCAGAAGACAAAAAAGGTTTATAAATAATGTTTGTTTTGATAGGTCTTGCTAAATTAGAAGAAGGACCATTTTTACACAATATAAATCCACAGATTGGGATCCACCTTTTAAAACAGCTGGTATTTACTATAGCTGAAGAAAAACAAGAGATGCCTTCCTCAACAAATAAGCCATGTGTCCTGAGCTCTGAAATCTTTAACTAACAAACTGACCCTAGGGTGACCATTGGGATTATTTGTTTAATGTCTATGCATATCAATTTGCCTGAAGAGTGGCTTGAGACAGACAGGTCTCAATAAGAATCTTGATTTTAAGTTAAATTCTGCACCATCTGTTTCATTCTAATCTGCTTCCATTCACTCTCCAAGGGGACAGTAACAGCTTTACTTGTTTTAAGAAACTGGACAAGTAACCTTCAGGAGGAATAACATTTCAACACTTTCTCTCATAATCAGTTTAAGCAACAATGGCAACGAGCTCTAATTAGAGCTTGCATCTGCCCAAGAGCCAGGACCTCTTGCAAAGAAAGCTCTGGAAAGCAGCACTTTTTGGCTGTCAAGTTCATAGGTGACAATACTCTTTTTTGGTGGAACTTTCCAATGTTCCCATTTTTCTGTTCTAGTCTTCTCTTGAATGGGGACTGCTTTCACTGGGGTTTCCTGTTCATTTTCTCCCACAGAGCTTCCAGGAAATGGAAGGACTTCAGTTCTCTCCCTGCCAGCTCTACAGCACGTTATCTGTGGGAGTCAAATTCTGGTCAAAAGCAGCTCATAAACTTCACTGCTGACAATGAAGTCAGCATCAGTTTTGTTAAAGTTCCCATACAGTTTTTCTCTTCCTGAGACACCAATTATATACAAGCCTATTCAATTGTACTTGAAGAGATGAGTACCTGGGTAAGGAGGAGTGCAGCATAAGGATGTCTGGTATAGACATACCCACAATAAGGAGGGATGGAGGAGAAAAAATCCCCAAACACTCAAGCACTTAGCACAGTCATTACCACATTAGTGAGAGGGATGGTGTGTCAGTACTTGCAAAATATCTGTCATGGGTGCCATATAAAGCACATTTTCATCAAGACATGTTAGCTTATTGCCTTTAAATGGACCCTAACCATCATTAGCAATCAATCAATCCTGAGCCAGCTTCAAGGGCTCAAAGCCTTTCATGGAAGCAAACGCAGAGGGAACTTTCTTACAGTCTATTTGGGATCATGCCACTGCCTCTCCTCCTTTTCTCATGCAGGGCAGCTGTGAAGGAAGGGTGTTTGTCTTTGCTGAGCTCCCCCAGAAATGCAGACTCCCTGCTGCTTCCCTGCTCCCAAACACAAGCTTCCCCACACAGGCACCTCAGTTTGCCAGACCCTTCCATGGGCTGACTGCTCACTTTGCTGAACTTGGGAAAGGGATTCCATACCAGGTGCTTCAGTATGAATTCACCTCCCTGACTAAAAAAATGCAAGCACCAAAGAAAATTTGTCTTGTAGTTTATGCATTTCTCAAGTGTTTCTCTACGTCCAGCACCGCAGGAAGTTATTTTGCAGCCCTAAGCCCCCACCATCCCTCATAATGACAGAAAGCCTTTCCTCTACCCAGCCATTTTCACAAATAGGAACAACAGAATTGCCTTTAAGATACCTCCTTTTCTACAAATCTGGCTGTCCTTAGCCAAGGGTATTAACAGGAAGGGCCTAGGGCCAGTTACTCATGACCAGTTACACTGCTTGTGTGGCTCCATGAGCCTCATGTCCAGACGGTGGCAGGTGAGGAATGCAGTCTCAGCAAGCACCTCTGCAGATGCCAGGCTGCTTCTGTCCCTTGGAAGGGAGTGAAAGGTGAAGTCTGGCCACCATTGACTAAAAATAGCACAGTCAAGGCAGTATCAGCACTGGACAATTTTACTGTTATATTATTGTGCTCCTACTCATTCACCCACCACAAGTGGGGAAATGGGGCACAACAGAGAGAGTTGGGTCCTGAAAAAATGGCTGGAGTCACAGAGCAAGCAAGAGAGGTAAATAATTTCAGAAGTGTCTAAGAGAGTGGTATCCAAATCTCTGTCCATAGGGCACTAACCTCTCTGAGGTCCACAGTCATATTGCCCACCTTTTTCCAATCAAAAGGTTTGTGATAAAAGGAGAAATTTTGGGGACTGACAGTGACTGCAGCCCAAAACCATCTTTTAACTTTATCAATTAGAATTTGTAGTCTGTCTTGGTACAACACTCTCTATGTTTTCTAGACAGACTACTGCATCTTCCAGCCACACATAAATTGTCTTCTGATATAGAGACATCAGTTACACTGATTTTAGTAACATGTGACATTGATTTTACGAAGGTGTTCAAGCTAGCAGCTTTCTGCACATGCAAGTATTTAGCACATGACAAAATTGAGTTCCTACTGACTTCAGTGATGTAGAATTCAATTATTGTTTGAGAAAAATACAGGCAGGCTTTGTCCATTTAGAAGTCAGCCCAGAAGCTGAGAAGTTGTCCTCCTTGGCTATTGGTGGTTATGGTGCAGACAGTGTCACATTCTTTCAGCTGCTAAAAGCTCTTGTTTTCAGATGCATAACAGCAAATTCTTTGAATGATTTACTACAGTAACAAAAAGCAGCTGTTTACTGTTTCTTAACCTTACTTAACATGATCTTCAATAAACACTATTTCTTAGACCTCAATAAGAATATTCTCTTCTAGCACTGATCTGATAAGAGCTAACAGCAGCAGATGTCCCTTAAAAAATCTCTTAGGGTTAAGCAATTTTTTGTAAAGTCATAACAAATGTAAATTTATTTCTAAATAAAAATGCAGCAAGAGAAAACCAGTCAGAAATAAAAATTATTTTTCCCTCAGTTTTTGTGGAAAGAAAAAGGAGCTCCACTGACATCCTGATCAGTTCCCTTACTGCACACAGCCCATAGTGATATAAAATCTGAGTTGTGTCTCCAACAGAAAATACAACTTCATTAAGCATTACTGTAACAAAAGTGAGTAATGACCATAAGAATAATTCTGAATACCATGAGGACACAATCAAACATTTTAGACTTTTTGTGGGTTTTTTTAAGAAGACATCATTCTTTTATTATTCTTCTGGTTGGAAATACTTCATTTTCCCTCTTCAAAGGATCCACAAATGTTCACAGGAAATAAACATAGCAACCATTTCATAGAAAAATACGCAGTAATTATCAACAGCTAAAGAAAATGTGTACCAAAAGAAAGTAAAAACTATCAGTAGGTAATGGCCACTGAAATTTGAAGACGTATCAGGAATAAGAAATTAAAAACTAAGACCTATCCTGACGGTCTACAATATGCTGGACAATTAACATGGATTTGTTGTCCCGGCATACTTTAATTTTGCAAAGCACTGAAAAAGACACAGAGGCAGCTTGGGTATTACTCTTCTCTTGGTAAACTAAGGATAAGGAGACAGATATGATGTGCTCTTGTGAGGGGTTGGATTACATTGGCATCCATATGGAAAAGATAGGCAGCAATGATTAAAGTATAGGGACAGTCTTGAAAACCAGAGGAAGAGAAAACCAGAGGCCAGAATGATGTCTGATGAAAAGTCAATCAAGCATTTAATCTAATTAGTGCTCTGCAGTTTTATATCCAACATTAACTACTATTGCAAATTCAGATTTATCAGGCCAGCCTGATCCTTCTCACTGCTAGCCTGTAGCTAAGTAAATACTCAGCAGAACTCAAACTTTAATGAGAATGCTCTTGCATGTTTGGGGCCTTGAACAGATCAGGATGGAATATATAAAGCTTCTGATAGCTCAACAGTGGGCAAACCATGCAAAAAAAATTACTTCAAAGAGTTCACCACAGTGGTTGCAAATATAAGAGTGTGGATCCTGAGAGACATACAAATGACTGGGTTTTAGAAGACTCCAAAGTCCACACAGTAACACCTTCATTTTCAGAGTCCAAAAAGACAGCTGAGATGCTAAAAGGCAGATACACAGACTACAAATACCTAAGGAAAGATAAAGTATAGGTCCATTACCTGATGAAGAAGGAAAGAAAAAAGATTTACAAATAAGTAATCAACAGCATTTTTGATTTCACTCAAAAGTTAATAAACCATGTTAAGAAATTGAAAGAGTAAGCTAAAGTAGTCAGAGGACTTTGATGGAATTCAAGTTGACAACAGCTAATAACTCTTATCCTAGGATGCTCCAGCACTCAGCCGTGTCACTAGGGACCATGAGTGTTGCTCTCTGAGAACTCACACAGCACAGGGAAGAATTCAAGAGAGTAATGGGACAAGCAAAAGTAATTTAAAAATAAAGGGACTCTTGTCATTCAACCTAAACCTGGGAAAGGGCTAGGATAATTTTTATAGAATTCCCTTTGTAAATGCATGTGAAGAAGTAACCAAGCAACAGCCAGACAATATGGATTTTTCAGGAACAAACTGTGCCATACTTCATTACCTCTCATTTCTTTGTGAAAACTGTCCTGGTGGCCACAGGCACACAAGATCCACATCTCCCTGTGGTTGTAAATGCCTTTGACATTGTCAGTCTGCAAAGTCCTCACAGATACAGGGCTCCAATCCATCCTGACTACAGAGAGAATCACAGCAGTACAAAGTGCTCTCAAGAATTACCAAAGGCTTACTGGAGTCTAGCAAGATACTCAAGTGAAGTCCTGCAAGGCTTTGCCTGCAATGTATCCCATCAGTGTGTTCATGAACAATACAGACTAAAGAGTAAAAGAGGATCTGCAATATCCTCCATGATACCACACCTGGATGAACTTGGTAAACAGTTTTAAACCTGAGAGGCAGGTATGTGGACACTAAATAGAGGTACAAAGTGGAAATTATTAGTGGTATCAAAATGAATCTGTGACATTGTTGCAGAAAGCCTAATAAAATTCCAGTGCATGCAAGTGCCAGACCTTAGTTGTTCCAGCTACTCTGCACTAGCTTCAGCCAGCACTTTGGGTCATATCTTGGGCCATATGATTCAAGAGCACAAACTGTAGAGGATCCAGAGCACCAACAATTGCCAGACTTAGAAACTGTGATCTATGAAGAGTGATTCAATTAACTGGGTTTGCTCTGAAGACTAGGAGAACACAGTAGCAATGTTGAAAATAAAGGCACTATTCATTACATCTATTGCCAATAAGAACAGTAAGCAATTGACTTCACTGGCAGGGATAAACTCTTGTTGTGGTAACTGTCCACTTCAGCACTGGTTACAGCAGTGATCCATGCTGCTTCCAAGGTCTGGGATCGTGGGATCCCTTTCACTGGAAGCTTTTAAGGGTTAGAGGAACATTTTGTGGTTTGTCTGGGCAGATTTTGTCCAATCTCAGAGTAGGGAGATGGACTAGATATATTCCTGAGATTTCCCTTAATCCATAGCCCTCTGAAAGAGCTCCAGCTTTCAGTTACGCTTTGCACAATGATTGTCACAGCTACAAAGAAGGAACACAAAAATTCGTGTGCCATGCCATCAAAGTGCTGCATGGACCTTGGCTTTATGTATCTAATGGACAGTAGTTCTCAGAGGAAAGCTGTGTCATATTTCCTATAAAAGCTGAGAACTGTTAGATAACTGTGTTGGGACAACTACAGATTCCTCCTTTCCCAGGAACCCCAGTGTGAAATGCTACATAAGAGAATTATAAAACATACATATAACCCAATCTACTTTTCTTTAAAAGCTCCCAAGATAACTCCTTCAGTGAGCCACTGTTGTGCCTTATCTATACAAAACCTGTAACACAACAGACAATGTATTAAAAGATTTCAAAATAATTTTAAAAACGTACAGAAAAATACCAGACAGCACTTGACACCCTCCCACTGTCTGGACTAGAGCAAAATCACACTGAATAGCAGTGAAAGGGAGGTCTGGAACTGAATTCAAAATCCACTCCAAAACCTGTAAGGTTCTAAATAGGCAAATCAAAGGCCCCCAAATTACACACAGCAGAAAGTGGCTGGGTAGACAGAAACACAAACTGACCTTTACTTTGCTTATGGCTCCTATAGGATTAACCAAATTTACTTGTCAGACCCTGGAAGATCACGTTTCTAGTAAAGCCCAGCAATTCCCAACTTGTTTCTGTGAAAATGGGAAAGCCTACCCACTACCTGATGATAAGACATTCCACCTATTAGCTCTTCTTATCAAGATGGGAAAATGAATCAGTATAGTTTATAGAAATGCCACAAATTCCTTCATTGCTATGTGGTTTGCAAACAGCCCGTGGTCAGTAACTTTACTTACTTGAGCAGAAGTGTTTTCAGCAAATAACCACAGGGGATGGTGTCCAGGGATGTTTCAAGAGCACTGCATAAACTGCTTCCCTAAGGCTACACGGCAACTGTCTGCAACTTCTATCTTGGATTTTTCACACAGCTTTTTGACAGTAAGAAAATAGAAGCCCTGAGATAGGTAAAAGCAGAGGCACAGAAATAAGCCTGAGTAACAAAAATTGAAAAACTGTTCTTGATTACTCAGTAGTCCCCATGATGATGGCCTCATCATAACCATACCTGCTAACTTTTTACTGAGATTTTTTTCAGATTATTTTAAGCCTAATCTAAAATGCAATTTAGATGCTGCTTAAAGAGATTCCCAGAAGATGAAGGCTTCTGAAAATCCAAAACCCCTCTTAAAGCTGCTCCACAAGTATCCATGACAGCTGATGTCCACACTGACACAGTAAGAGCCCTTCACCTGAATGCTGACCCTGCACAGAAATTCATCTTTCTCAAGGGAATACAGGAAACGTTCCATGTCTATTTTGCTTTCTTACACAGTTAGATAGCTTCAAGTTACATGGCTGTCACAGCCAGGAAATTAATTTTCTAGGTGCAGCAAAAGCAGGCAGGAAATATGACATTTTATGGTTTATAGTTTTAATTCTCTTTAATCAGACACATTACAATGCACAACTGTGTCTTTAGCCAGGTACTAGGGTGTGCTTTCAGATCAGGAAGAGATGATGGAGAACTAGTCCTTCCTCTGATCTTTTAGGTACAATGAGTATTGCAGATACTCTGACTGAGGGCTATTGCCACATTTAGTACAGCCTTTATAACAATTCAGTCACAGCTTTCATTTACTTCTATAATTAAGATGACAGTTATTGCAGCTGGGGATCTTACTGAACTGAGGATCACCCTTGGCTTCCAACATATAAACCCCATCATTTCAGAGGGCATTTTCAACTTGAGCATCATAGGAGTTTTGAAAATACAATTCTAACTGAACGTAACCATCCCACTAATGATGCAGCTTTCCAGCTCTTCAGTGCTCATTAACAGAGATTGTTTATGAAACAAGTCTTTTATTTAATGCTACACAATCTGAACTGAAGGAATAGAACATTTACTTCACCTCAGGCCCAAGCTTTAGGGATGCATCCCCAAACATTTT
Organism: Agelaius phoeniceus; assembly: GCF_051311805.1. Lineage (NCBI taxonomy): Eukaryota > Metazoa > Chordata > Aves > Passeriformes > Icteridae > Agelaius > Agelaius phoeniceus. Next base: position 130,560,165 of record NC_135265.1, on the reverse strand, counting down.
CCAGAGTAAAACCATTTTCTCAAATACCAATCAGTGCAAGAAACATCTTTTCCATTTCTACTCAGCGTATTTTTAGACAAACTACAGCATTAGAACATTGAAGTACCTCTTCCCCATACAGCACATAGGTTGAAAGCAGATTTCTTGCCTTGTGGAGCCAGTTTATCAGGATGTATGTATTGATAACATTAAAGAAAAAAAATGAATTGTTACATTCTGATGTCAGGTGTACAAGTGCAGTAGTGGATTACGCTGAGGAGAATAACATTATCTATAAAAGTTAAGTGGTATACAGGTTATCCCAGAGTGACTATAATACAGAGAAACTTTATGCCAAAGTAAGTATTTACAGAGATACTGTCACAGCAAAGAGGACAGGAAGCTAGTCTCACAGAAGTAGTTCAATAAAGAGAAAATGAGTGGACAAAGACAAAGGTTTTGACTTTATATAATAAAATACCAAGTGCATTCTTTTAAGTGAATGAGTCTTTGAGACTATGGTCCTAGATTTTAGGAAGCCATTTGAAGGTCAGATGTATAGTCCTGCTGCATAGCAAGGGTTACTTGGACTGCTGGAATTTTTACATCCATTGTTAACTCTGCACATCACAGCAATTCTAGTACTGCTTCTAACTGCAGAGTAAAAACTAAAGCTCTTAAGCCCCCTCCAAAATGCCTAAGATGGGATTTTGTATAGTAGACCTTCCAGCACAATTCCCATGTTTCTCCACTACTTTTGTGCTGTACATCTGGGATTATAACACAGCCCAGAACACTTTAGTGGTAATTATGTTTATCTGCTCAAATGGTCTTGGCCAGAGTTATTATCCAGCTTTTTCTTGTCATTGCAACTTTAATCACATCCGATTTCTTTAAGTAGCCATATTATTTTAGTTACTTTGGCTCTTTTCCAACAGGCTTATTTTAAGCTGGTTGTGAAGGAAGGTTATTAATGGCTGGCTATTTTACATATTCCTTCAAGAGAGAAATAACCAGACACATTTGAGGGGGAACATGTGTGGTTGACTGCTCAAAATATCACTAAAAATATTTTAAAATCCAGTTTTCAACTAAGAGCAGAGTTGCTTTAACCTGTTATTTGGCAAGCATTTTTCAATCGTGCCACCTCTCAAGCTTCCTCAGCCATCTACCTAAATAGAAAGGATAACAAGCATAACTAGAGCTCCTCCAGTGCATGACTTCAAGGAACATGATCCCTCACAGTAAAGGAATCCCATCTGAAATGGCTTGCAGTACTTAAGACTCCAGCACACAGGACAAAAACGTAGAAGGAAGTCTCATGATTCTCATGCAGCTGCTCAGGGGTGTGTTGCACCTTGAGCTGTCAGCTTGACCACTAGTGGCTGGGCTCAAGCAGGCAGCACACTAGACAGTAAATCTGAGCAGCTTCCCTCTCCACTTTAAGATTAATTTACTGTAATGTACATTACTTGCAGTGGAATGATACTGCTCATGTTTTGGCAGGATGGGGAAAATTCCACTTTTGTACTTTTTATTATTTTATAAGGCAGATAATGCAGAAAGGTGAAACAGAATTTCTACAAGGAGTTAATCTGTGATATTGTAAAATCAAAGTACTACTTTATTAAGTGAGTTATTTTACACAATATGAACATCAATATAATTACAATTGTAAAAAATTTTTTATAACAAGTATGGACTGATTTTTTAGGATTTCCAAATAGGGCACAACTGTACATTTACACAGAATTGTCTTTGCATGAAGCCCAAGAGGGAACAGCATAAAAATATGAATGTTTCTGTAGCCCCTTCATTTTTGCTGATCAACAGTTTTAGAAAAGCAGCTGCAGGTTTGTTATGTAAGGTCTGACAGTAGAAGAGTCAATAGGTGTCATGACTTCACCTATAAAAAACAAGAACAACTCGGTTAAGCTGAACCATTACACAATGCTGCTTATCTCTGATGAATGAAATACCATACTACTGCTTTTTACCTTATTTCAGCCTTTTATTATAACCACTTTCAGTTACAGCCTAACAACTGCCTACTGGGAAATCTCTTCTACAGTCAACACAGAAATTCAGATTTTTCTGCATTCACTTGCATAGCTTCAGGAACAAAAAGGCTCAATTGTTGGAAATATACTAAACAACTGTTTACATTACATGTTTTATAGTAACAGATCAATTGTACTTATGTATTTTGTTCAAAGCAAAACAAACATTTCAAAGCAAGAACTAAATAATGAAATATTCCTAAGAATGACCATTTGAAATAACATTAATCCCTTTTAAAACAACCTCCGGGCACAGTGAAATGCCACAGCCATTTCACCCATGTAAGAACTAGCTTGCTTCTTTCTTCTCTTTTTAACAGTTCAGGGGTATAACTATAACCTACAGTAGTTTTCATATTAAAAGAATTGAAGCAAGTTTAAAGTCACAGTTGTTGGTGGTAAAAAAACCAATTTGTAATACATCTTTCTCAGACAATCAATTAAAAATTAAGGTAATGACCTGTAGACAACTTTATGCCTGAACATCAGCCAATTCTGGAGGAAGTGGAGTCTTAGGATGCTTGCTTTCAAAGTGCTGTTTGAAGGTCTTGGGATCCGGCATTTGAGTCTGATTAAAGAGAGACATTAAACTTTATGCACAGTACAAGAGTTAAAGAACACTACAAAACCTAAGAACACTACAAAACCTAATCCCCGCTATGTTTTATTTTCTTTCCCCAGAAGCCAACTCCCTCCTTGATGACACTGCTATAGTGACAGAAGCACCACTAATTTAGCTGCAGGGTAAGATGGAGTATTTAACTGCCTATTTTCAGAGGTGCTTTTAAGCACTACAATCACACTTGCTTTGGCATGGTCATCAATGGTGTTAGTCTGGCTAGGTATCTTCCTGCACATCTTGCACTTCACAGGCCGGCCTGGTGGAAAACCTCCCTCCTCACCATTTTCTTTTTCAACACCTTAAAGACAAACATTTATCCTTTACAGAATCAAATCTGTATGAAAGCCATTTCTTTACTTTACCAATGGGCCAAGAAGTTATAGGGCATGAACTGAGTCTCTACTTGGCACAAGCAATCTCAGACTTTTGCTATGACACAGTTGCAGACATTGACTGCCCAAACTGATTGGTACTACAGCCTGATTTCACAACAAGAGGAGCTGGTTACAAGTACTTAAGTAAGCAACCCTCAATTTGGAATCCTATCTAAGACATTTGAAGTGGCAGATCTATTCTGAGACTGACTATTGAAGTGAAAATAGCAAGTTCATCCTTCAGCTCCAAAAGAAGCATTTAGGAAAATCAGCCAGAAGGAAAAGAATAATCTGATTAGTACTCAAATTTCTTTATTCTTGTCAAGTAAGTTGTTCTAGCAAAAGTTACTGTGTCTCAAGCTTACATTAAAGCTTTTGGCACCACCGCTTCTCCTTTCTACAGCAACATCCATTACCACTGATTCCAAGACAGGTCAACTCCATCACAGAGAAAATATGTTTCCACATAGAGACTAAACAAGAATTGACTGCACACTTTTTACATGTTCTATCTTATACTAAGAGCATATGCAGACCACTGTAATACAAAAGGCAAAATAACCACCCAAACCAGACCTGAACACAGCCTCTCAGATTTTCTATCTCAATTACCAGTAGGGCTCAGTAATCTGTAAGCAAGTCACATAACAGATGCAAACTCTTCTTACAGCAACAAGCTAGACAACCACTTAAGTATTTTAGTTTCCACGATAAAATCTAAAAATCCTGTTCTAGGCAAGGAGACAGACCTCTCCCTACAAGACTATTTTGACTTCAGTTCCTCTTACCCTACAGACAGTGCAGGTATATATCAAGGCAGCCTTGGCTGCAGCCTTCTGATCATGTCCTTGTTTCTTTTTTTGCTCAGCTTGCTTTTTGGCATTTTTCTGCTGCGACTGAATCTTCTGCTGTCCACGAGCCATATCTACAAACAAAAAGAAGACATTTAGTCTACAAACATGAGAAACTGCTGCTGCTATCTGACTGAAGAGCTGTAACCATGAGCACAATGCAGTCATCTGCTCTGTCCACAAGGCCTACAACTCCCATAACTCAAACACAACAGACATCTGTTCAAGCTCTTTGCTATGTAAAGCCTGTGGGTTCAGTATCATTCTTAAAATAAACATCAGAATTATTAGGCCATTCTAAGGTGTCTTCCTCTACTAAGATTCAAGCTCTACTTTTGAAAAGTGTTTTCAATAGTCAGAATAATGAAAAGTTTCCTTTACAGTTAATAGAAACTTATTCTTTTTTTCAAAAGGTTCTGAAAAATTCAAGGGTTTTGTTGTTTGTGGTATATTAAGACTCAACCTTTACCTCTGGAACTTGAAACAAGTTTCAAGAAAGGCAAATCAAAGTATTGCCCAAGGTGTGTTATTGTCTTCTGTTTTAGGTGCTTGTGAGCTGCTTTGAAATTGGGAACTCCAAGAACAATAGGTCACTCATCTTTATTAAAGGTGATTTTTACAGGTGGCTATTGTATTTTTATTTTCAGCCACATTTATGTGCATACAATTTCTTGAAAAAAAAAGACTGCCCCCATCAGAAGCCATTACTGTATCTCACACAGGAGCATAAAAGCAAGTAAATGCTATTGCCATATGCCATTACAAGGTCCACCAGAAGACAAAATGAGACAAAAGTGTCACAATTCAGGGAGCATCAAGACATCACATTCCACAGCAGTGCACTCCACCTGCACACTGCCACCAGGACACCCAATTCAGTCTTTACCCCACCCCCAGAGCAGACACCCGACAGGATTTGGGCACACCAAGAGAACAGGATTCAGCATGTGGTTATATAAGCCAGCAGCCCAATTTCTGCTATTGTGTCTCTCCCAGTCCCTCACGGCCCACGCACGGTTCAGTTGTGCGGCTCTCTCAGAAGCACAGCCCTGCCCAAGCACAGGACAGCCAGCCAAGCCCATTGTTCTCAGGACAACCAGTAAAGGCCAGTGCTCCCAGGAAGGCAGCTGCTTGGCCACTGCCCCTCTGGGTGCCCTGGGCACTTGTCCCAGGTTTGGTACCTGTGGGACACACAGACTGTCTGTCTCCCAGCAATCCCTCCCATCAGGACAGGTGGCCTCCCAGTGGGAGAGAAAATCCTACCCAAACAGTGACTGACCGACCTTTAGTAAATACATATGAAAAGCCCTTAAAAACCATTACAAAAATTAAGTTTCTATGAAACATCAACAACATGTGAAAATTCACTAGTATTGTGGGAATTTTTGGACAAGTGCCTAACATGGGAGCAAAACAGTGGCCCTAAGACCCAGAACAGCTCTTGTGGATTGAGAGACACCTCTGAGGCTGCAGCCCAGCTCTTTCATGGCATCCAACACCGCCATGTAACCCTCTGCAGAAGTATTAGACTACATCTTCAGTGTTCCCTCCTCTTCCCCCACCAGTTTCTCTAAAACAAAGTTCAGAAGTCCATACAGCTAATAAAATGGAACACAACAACAATTCCATTAACAAGCAGATAGAAATACATGTGGTGTCCAACAGTTTCCATAAGGTACAAAAGTCAATGTCAGTAAGACTAAAAGTGCCAGTCTATGTTCCACTGGATGCTACAACTACTTCAGAACACCCCACCCAGGGCCTCATGCTGCTTATATACAGCATGGCTCAATCACAACACTGGATTCCCACTTTAAATTTAAAAAAGAATATATATTTCCAATAGCTTTACATACAGAAGAAGGAACAGTAGGTTTTATTTCACTTCTATTTTATCAGCATTACAGCAATCGTCCAGGAGTCAGACGGTTCCTGACAGAAAATACTCAGATGTAACAAAAAAGAATTCTTTTCACAAAGTGTTTGCATATTACTTTGTATTTTAGTGCTTTGATAAGTACTACATTACAACAGCCAACCACACTGAGCTTTCATGTACTTGGCAACTGCTGGTTTTAGTTAAGTCACAGACAAGAAAACGCGACTACAAACATTTGCTCAAAAATATCAACCACGACACAAAGTCCAAAACCAAAAATCCGAGAGTTTAAATACTGCAAGTTACATTAATGCACTTGAAACAGAGAAAAGTAAGGTTTAGTCTACTATTATTCTAAGAAAGTGACAAAACGAATAATCCCAAAGCTCGTTTAAAAGAATGATCAGTTCATCTACAAAGCCAAATCACTAATTTCAATTGCACAACGCAGGTAAGTGTTGTTTTCCCTATCAGGCACGCCCTCACAGAGTCCAACAGACCAGCCGGCTGTCTCCAAATAAAGAACGCGCGAGCACGTAGGAAACAGCACACATGGAAAAAATCTGCTGCCAAATCGTAACAGGATTTTTTACTGCCAAATCATAGCAGCAGCAGCAGCACGGGCACCGTCGGGAAGCGAGGCTGAAACCCGCAGCACAGCCATACCTCACGCGGGGTCATTTCCTTGTAAGTCACCAGAATCGAGCGGAGTTTCAAGTCCTAAAGCTGGACACCGACAGCTGTCTCCGCTGTCACTGCCAGAGGCACACGGCAGCTCGAGCACCGCGGCCCCCCCAGCCGGGAGCGAGGGCTCGGGCGCCCGCTCCGCCAGGGACGCCCCGGCCGGGCCCGGCCTGCGGCGCGCAGGGACCGGGGGCGGCCACGGGCCTCGGGCGGGCCCGGCGGGGCAGGGGCGGCCGCAGCCCCACCACGTGCGTAGCGGGAGGGAAGCGACCACGGAAAGACAGACGGACGGAGGCCGCAGCCGGGAGCGGCGGCCCGCGAGTGGCGCGCAGGCCGGGCCGGGCCGCCTCCCTTCCCCTGGGCCAGGCCTGCTCCCCTTCCCCCGCCCCACCGCGCTCCCCTGGGCTCCGCTTCCGCGGCGCTGCTCACCCGTGCGGGATGCGGGCTGGGCGGCCCTGCCGAGCGCTGTGGAGGCTCCGCGCGGCCCCGCCGCCGCCGCCGCTGCTCGGGAGGAGAACGAGGAGGAGGAGGAGGGAGCGGGACCGGCAGTGCGCGCGCGCCGGACCCGCCCCCGCGCCCGCGCGCCCCGGCCGGCGCTGGCCAATGGCGGCGCGCGGCCGTTACATAACGCCGGCGTGGGGGGCGGCGGGAGCCAGGGCTGCGGGTCGCGGGTTCGCGTCCCGGCGGCGGAGCACCGTGCGGGGCTCCACCGCGAGCACCCGGACCGGCTGGCTGAGGCCGCCAAGCCCGGCTTTGGGACCCTCGGGACCCTCCTGTGCTGCTGCGGGCAGGGGCGGGGTCCGGTCCTGGGGCGCACCGGGATCAGCCAGGACAGGCAGGCTCGCCCCGCCCGGTTCCCGGGAGCGCAGCCCGGGCGGAGCCCCGGTGGCGGTGCCGCAGCCCCGGCGGATGCGCAGCGCTGCCCTCGGGCTCCCAGCCGCATTCCTGTGTGCTTGGCGCACGGGCGCGGCCCGAAATAGCGCTGCTCGCCGGGATCCCGAGAAACGGCTCGGAGAGGCTCTCGGGAGGCCGAGGAGAGGAGGGGATCCTGTTCTGGCTGCCCTTCACACAGAGGGCCCGTGTGTAGGCTTGAAGGGTTAAGTAAAGTAGAAGGAAACAGCCTGCGATGAGAAGAATTTTATTCAAGTTTAAAGTGCAGTAGATCTGGTTAGGACACGTTTTGCAAGGATCGTAGAGGAAGTTTACAGGCTGTATCCACTGCACAAGTGATTTGGGTTACTGACTTGCATGAATACAGAGGTAGGCAGGCCCTGTAAGGAGGCATAAATGAGCTCTTTATTTTATACGGACCTCTTTGTTCGATTCAGCCTTAGGGAGGCTGAATCTTTGTGCATGCTCAGATTATGCACCTGTTAGGAAAAGGTGAAATACAGGCAGCATTTCTGCTTAGAGATGACATTCTGCCACTCGTTGAGTAATTGTTGTAGCTTCCAAACCTGGCATCTTGATCACTTCTGTGTCCGGGGCAAAACAGCAAACATAATATACCTACCAGAGGAACTATTAGGTGTTAGCTTGATGTTTTGCAGAGCTTAGGCTGAATGATTGAATTGTTCTGATCCAAGATAGGAAAATGCAACAACAACAAAAAAATCCTGTAAAGAAGTACAGTGAAGGTTTTAGGCCATTATCATGAGTCTTGCCTAGAGCATGTTAGCAGTTGAGGGAGCTGTATAGTAGATTTCTGATATGTAAGTCACTCACAACATCTAAGATAGTAGAACATAAGCCTGTGATAAAAAATGAATTTCCTAACGTTCTCCTTTAAAAAAATCTTCCTAATATTCCTCTGTGCAACTATGTCTTCTGCATTAAACTGATAGCTTTGAAATTGATCTGCATTAAAATGATCTTGTCACTGGGTTCTGAACTTTATGGAAATAGGCAACTATAAAAAAAACAAAACCACTCAAAGTGCATATGTGCATGGGCTTGTGGGGTGGTGTGGAGAGGGCGGCTTTTTGTGTCCTGGGCTTGCAAGCAGGTGGCTTTCAGAATGAAGTTTTGCTTTCATCAGGCGGGACACTGGCAAGTGAAAAAGTAGCTTCTGTCCTGGCTGATGCTATTTTTAAGGACTGCTGGCCTTATATGTGAAACTGGAGAGGGTTTTTCAAGGGTCATGTTCCCATACTATGGTGTTGCTATACATCTGGCTAGACAAGAATTTCAAATAAAGTGGCTCTCCCAAGCACATGCTGAGCTCTGGCTGGTCTTGGAAGCTTTTTCTGCTTTTAGAAGAACGAGGGATAGATCTTGGAGGACAGGGGACTGTGGCTGTTTTTCTTTCTGCTCTGTCTTCTGTCCCTTTGTGCTTTAGCTCCTGGTCACAGCATCTGTATCTGTATACCCAAATCATGGCTTTGCAATTGAGATAATTTCAAAGAGACTGTTAGAAAAAAAAAAAATAAACACCACAGTGAAAGAAGAATATAAGTGCCCATAGCTGAGATTTCTACTACTAAGATCATAAGGAAAACTTCCCATTCACTGTAGATAATTTTTCAAAATTGATTCACTGCATGAAGCTTATTTGTCACACCAAAGGGGGTATTTCCATGCCCATGTGCAGGTTAGCAGAGACGTGGGGTAGATGTGATGAGCTGTTAGAGAGGCAGGGCGGGCCCGTGCACTCCATGCTTTGCGCAGCTCTGACGAAATGAACCTGTGGTAATTACAGTTTATCTGGCTTGTGGACTTCCTCTCCTCTGTGTTGCTCCCACATGAGGTGAAACAAGCCAGAGTGTATGAACAAAAGCATAAATAGAAGTTAAAATGTAAAATAAGTGGAAATATTAGACTGAAATGTTGCATCTTAGAATTACTATAAATACACTGCAGCACTTTTCTGTGTACTTCTTGTTTAATTGTTGTTTTCTAATTTAAAAACATCTCCCCAGCCCCACAGCTATTACCAAATACTCTTCATTAAAATAGAGTGAAAAAAAGAACATCTCTTGGTAGTTAAGCACAGACAAAATGCAAGGCATTTATTACCCCAAGCCAAGCCTAACAAAATTACAATTCACTGAAATCTGTAGAAGCACCATATGCATAGAAAACACAGATCCTTAAGGATAAGGCATTTTAGCCCCTATGTAGCCCCTAAAAATAGTCCAAATTTAAAAAAAGAAAGATGATATCTTCTCACGATGAGGTAATTGATGAGAAACAAGACTTCAATTTAAGCCCAAGCTTGAATGTGGTGATCAAATAAACCCCAAAATGATGGTCTGCTGAGAAGGGAAGCAGCAAAGGAAACTGGGAGGAGCAGTGCTGTGAGGCAGAATTGTTTCTTAGTTTCTTGGAGGGTTTTTTTTAGCAGTTGTGATTGTTTGTTATTCTCATGCTTATTTCTTATCCCCTTGGATTCCACCCCACCTCATCATTTCCTGTGCCTGCAGAGAGGTGCAATTTCTGCCATTAGGTCAAAATACCTGTTCTGCTCAATAGCAACTTGTTGGCACTTGGATTTTGTTGCAGGTCAGTTTGAGCTGTCTCACCCTGGTGTGACTGGTGTCCCCCCCATGGTTCCCTGCTGGGAACCAGGTGGCATTTTGACATGTGTTATTAAACCCATTTTGAAAGCAGTGTCGTGAGGTGCAGGGCAAGTTTGCTCACAACAGCATGGGTGGGGCTGCATCTCCCTTCTGAATCAGCCCCTGAGCATCTGCCAGGTCCTCCCACTGCCATTCCCTGCTGCACTTACTGTGGTGTATTTTTCCTGTTCATTTGCTCCTGTGTTCACTATTGACCCAGTGTCACATCAAAGATCATCTCAGCTGGCTGAATATATTGGCTTTAGGGCTGCCCTTGGCCCTTGCTTGCAGGGAGGAACATGCTGGTACCGTGTGCCTGCCTGTTGAGGGGTTTTATGTGGCGCCCCACCATGACCCCTTGTCATGTCTAAAGAGGTGAAGGAAAGGGAAGGAGATGCCCTGGGCCTGCAAGTGACAGCAATCTGCTCACTAGATTTTGTGGATGCAGACCAATGTTGACACAAACACAGAATAGGAGAGATTGGCTGTGAACCCAACAGCCTTTGAAAGAATAGTCAAGGCTGATGCAACGATAGATCAGAGTCAGCAGTGCTGAATATTAGGGACAGGATGACATGGATGCAGGCAGAACCCCAGCCAGGCTGTAATCCTGGTAGTTAGTGCTGTTTGATGGAAAACATCATGCAGCAGTGCCTATCTAACTTGGGGGCCTCACAAGGTGTTGTTTTGCTCGTTTACCCTTTCTCTGCTTTGTGAACTTTCACTTCCTCCCTCCCCCACACGTTAGCACACTGTTCTTTTCCCTGTAAAGGCATTTTTCACAGCTACAGCTCCAGCTTTCATACATCCAGTTCACGCCTCCCTGACACAGCATTAACTCCTGTCCCTCTGTTGACCCTGATTGCTGTGTGCTGCTTCTCCAGAGCCAGGGTGTGGGCACCTCATGGGCTTGAACAGCGTTGCTCTTGTGGCAAATCCAAAGCAAGTGTGAGATCTTAAATCACATATTTGGCTCACAGATTCAATAGATTCTTAGCACTGCACTGGCATGAGATGATACCAAGTCACAATACATCCATACTGCAGAAATAAGTAATTTAAGGCACATGATGCTGTGCCTCCTTTTGCATGCTGCTGTAGAACTAGGTGTTCTGTAATCCACAGTATGCTGATCCACAAGGTCTAAAAATGGAAAACAAAGGTAGGAAAAAAGGAGAACAAACAAATTGAGAAGGAAAGCCAAAGATTAAGTTCTGTTTTGGAAAGAAGCCAGCACAACAATGCAGCTCCCTTGGCAGGGCACCTTACGCTTGTGGTACCCTTGCAATTCCACACTGGCTTTAAAGAACCAACCCCATTAGCAGCAATGCAGCATCTTTTTCTGGTCTGCCTGCTGCCTTTCTGAACAGCTGCTTTGTTCCAGGCACACCTGATGGGTGGCATCCTCCAGAACAAGGACAACCTCAGGTGATGTCCACCACATTGCCAGCCTCCCTGTGCTCCTCACAGTACTCCTGGTCCCATCAGTAGACTCCAGAAGCACATAAATAAGACTGACATTGTCTTTCCTAGCAGGACAGTGCCCCGTTCTTCTGCACCCCCAGTGAGCTGGCAGTGTACCAGGTGGCCACACATTTGTAAACCATTTCCAAAAGTTGATATAACTCTCACTTCTCTCTCGCCTCTACCATGGGTTTAGGCTCTAGTGCAGCAAGGCAGCCTGCAGAAATACTTTTGCCACCAAACCTTAAATTAGGATGAACCCAAGGAAGTGTCCCAAGGTCAATGGTAGATTTTGGTGGCACAGAGACTACAGCTAACTGTCCTTTCTCTGGGTTTAGTGGTTGGTTTTTTTCTTCCCATAGTGCCTGACCCTTTCTAGCAAGAATGGACAGATGGACAGAGCTCCTTTAGTGAGCGTTCCTTTCCACTGTAAGGGCAAAAAAATGTACAAGGGAGGATGCAATAAAGAGCTGCCCATATCCTCTGAGAGACAAAAATGTGAGGGCTTGAGGAAAAGGCTCCTGAAGAATGACAGATGGAGGCAGTCAAAAGCATGGAGATGCAGTTCCTCAAACGTTTCAAGGCATATGAACCTCCTGGAGAGCATGGGCCAAGATTGCCTTGTGACCTTTACGTATTTTGCAGTCTCTCCTCCTTTAAATCCATTTTGTTGGAAGTGAGTTTTGCTAAAAACAACAAAGCACAAATGCCTTTCTCAGCATGTCACAATTTTTTGACCAACCCACATAGACAAACTGGAGACCTTGAGAACATACGCTTCCGTTCCGTATAAACAGTTTAAAATAGATTTTAGCTTTGCTCAGCATTACGTACAGTTACTATTTTAAAATGCACTCCAATTAATCATTCCCATTTTTTTTGCCTGTGCCCTCCATTCATGCTTTTGAATCTCATATGTGTTCAAGTCCTTGTCTTATCATGAAAACAAATACATCTGTACATTTTAAATTCATTCAGAATAACAAGGTTTCCCTCCTCTCCATCAATACAAATACATGTATGAGGCATAAAGAAAATGCACACACCATGTCATGTGCATGTTAAAGCCTGCAGCAATTGTGATTAAAACCTCTCACAAACATGCAAACATTGGTGACAACTGGCCTCTAGCTTCAAGAAGAGAAATACATCCCTCAGCCTGTGCTTCTGAATGGCTGCACATCCCAGAGATGCCTCTTGCTGAGGTGGCTCAAAGTGTTCACTATCTCTGCTTCCTTCTTCAGCCCATCTGCAATGCTCCACCCTCGTACTGGAAATATTTTGGTAGCTGCTTATTGTACCTAGAGGAAGGGGCAATTACTTCTCATCCAGAGCCAGCCTCTCCATCTGTTTTTCAGTTATCCATGTGCAGATTTCATTGCCATTCTAGAACTGCTAAGGGCAGGATGGGAAGCTCCTCATGTTTTCCAAACAGCATGTAAAATCCTGCGGGATAAGGAAGCAAAAGGCCAAAGGTGCATGTCAGAATTACACATGAGAGAATAAGCACAGAGAGTACACAGGAAAGAGCTCTGCAGCTGTAGGATATTCTTCATGGAAGGGAAGCAGCCTTGGATATCCAGAGGTGCCACACGCACTGCTGGTTTTCCCAGGTTAGCAGTGCTGGCTCAGTCCCAGCAGTCTGCTGCTCCAGGAAGAGATCAGTGAGAAACATCTGCTGGATTTCACCTTTCTCCTTTTCAGATGCCCCATTACACTCACTCTGGAATCACTGCATGACTTAAAGGCAGGAATCCAAAGAGCCTGCTGCAAAGTGAGCTGTGGGGATTGCTCTGATTGCCAGTGTTTCCTGCCAGCTGCTGACAGAGCTTGGAACAGAGTAAGATCTAGCTAACAAACACTGGTGGATAAACAGGACCTGGCAAGAGAAATCAGGGGAATTATTTGGTTTGCACCAGGCCACTGGATCCCATTTCTTTGTACAAAACATTGCAGACTACTGCACCAGAGGAATGTGCTATGGGATGTGGAGCAGAACAGAAAACACATTCCTGGAAGGAGCCAGCAATTCCAAAAGATGGCAGCTATGTAGAGTAAAAGACTTTACTTATGGGGCAGCAAGACAGAATGTCTGAGCTAATTGACAGAACTTCTGCAGCTGAGTTACTGTGGATATACAAAGTCGTGTCTCAGTAGATGCTTGTAAGTGCACTCTTGGGACAGACTACTATGGGATGGAGGAATAGAAAACCCTTTTCCTGCTATATGGCTGGTGTCTCAGCAGCACAGGCAGAGGGCTGGCTGTTCTTTCACTCTGTCTTTTAGCCTGGCTTTTCCTTGGAAACTGGGAGAAAACCAAGGAGGATGAATTAATGCTTCTGTGAAAAGACTCAGTGCACATCTCTAATCAGGCAGAATGGCACTTAAAAAAGAGTCCCAAGAGCTGGTTGTGAGGTAACATTAAGTACAGACTTTGCACATTAGTATTTCCTAGGCTAGAAAAATGTAAAGCTCTCATTTAAATTACCTGGTTAAAAAAGAAAAAAAAAGACTAATTTTAATCTGACTGCTGTTTTGCAAAGCTAATTTGAAAAATTCTGCTCTTGCAGCCTGGCTAAAGAGTTATAAAGAAGTGAAGTGGAAATGCCTGGTGCTGGAAACATGCCTATTTGTCCCAGGGGAAAAGTGTCTTTTACAGTGCTTCCACAGGCAAGAAGACAAAGGCCTGATTCTAAGCATAGGCAGGAGCAGCTTAAATACCTGCAAGCTTCATTCTCTCCATCCCCAAACCAAGACTGCAACCCCTTAACATCCTGAGCCTTCCTACTCCAGGGTACCTTTCTCCAAACCAGTTGTCCAGGCTTTTCCTGGGTCTGTCCCCTATGTCCCAGTATTCATGGTAACAACTCCATCTGTTCAAAGCCCAAACCAAAGGCTGCCTGCACAACATAAGCCTTTGCACACCTCACCTGTTCCCTGTTTTAAAATGTGCACCTTTAAGCAAAATAAATTTAGCCTGGAAAACGACCTTCCAGGCTTACTGCTTTTATATTTTTCTCTGTTTCTTCTTAATGACAGAAATCTTTTCCACAGATATTTTAAATCAGGATCAAATCCTTTTCTTACTTTTCTGTTTGATAAACCAAAGAGCTTAAACTAGTATTGAATAGTACTTTGTAAGAACAGGTCCTTGTGGGACTAGCACTACCAAAAGGACTGGCAGCAAGGATGGCTTCCCATCAGCAATTCCTGTTTGAGATTTTGTACAGTCAGCTCCCAGTCTGTTCCCGTGGTTTCCATCAGCCTATAAACAGGACACCTGTATTTCTCTTTTGACTTCTCAAGACTGTGCTGCAGACAACCTGCCCCCAGGGTGACCAGGTCCAGGTCCTACTGTCCTGACTGCTTTACTGGGTGCCCTGAAGTCCCGAGGGTCTTCCCTAGATCTTTCTCTAGATGTCCCTTCCCATATGCTAGGCAAAGTTTCCACAACCAACACCACAAAGCCTGGCATTCACTAGTTCTTGTGGATGCCCTGACACCACTGTTGATTGGAAGTCCCCAATAGTACCCAGATGCAGCTGTACCTGTCAAACACACCAGTGGAGGGACTAATGCTGACACAGCTCCTCTGAAGCTTGAATCCCTTTTTCCTCATCACTCTGACCCTGCAGCCCCTTGCCAGCACAGAGCCTTGCTAATGCTCTGCACAGGCACTGCAGCTCACACCTCCACCCTGGGTCAGGAAACGACCTTGGTGCTCCACACAGCTGGAGAGCCTGTGGCTCTCATTGCTCACAGAGGTGCTGTGGAGGGTGAGGTGCTTAGGCAAACAGTGATGATATGGGAAAGAACATATGGCTTTGCTGTCTCAGCACTGGAGGTGGCTTTTTACCACCTCAAAGAAGGCAGAAATGTTTGTCTTGGGAAAGAGGAGGAGATGGGAGGAACCACCCTTGTGCTTAGGACAGCCCACGCAAGAGGAAAGACTCTGGTCAAGTCTCTGTGAATTTCTTCAGGGCTCTTATGTGACAGTACTGAAAAGCCAGTGAAGCAGTGAAGGACACAGTTGGCAGGCTCACAGCAGGCTCACTATGGCATCTCTGCTTTTTTGTGATCCTGTGGAATACACTGACCTCACATGCTGGATCCCCTGCTCTTAGCTGTCTCATGATGGGACAGCTACATTCTTAAATCTCAGTGGTGATGTTAGATGTGGCTGCAGTGTCTCTGGGATGTGTAGCACAACACACACAGAGACCCCAACACATCAGCATCCTGCCCTGGGCAAAGGCATTGTGGCTGGCAACCTGTGACCACTTCAGCCAACAACCTTCTCAGGGCAAAATACTTGGTTTTTAACAGTTAGGACAAAGCATGATGGCCAGGAGATATTAAACCAGCAGGCATACTTGCACATTGTCTGTCATCTAACCTTAGTACATCCTGGAGAGTTCTAGGTGGGATTTACTGGAGCAGAAATGATGAATCAATTTGATCACATGGTAGAAAGCCTGGTTGCTCCTGAGTGCCTGCAGCTCTTCTGCTGCTTGTGAGAGGAGAGACAGTGGTTTATGGCATTAGGGTTTCTTGCCCTGTAGTGATGGCACTTCTGTCCAAGTGTCACATGGCCTCTAGGAAGGGTCTCAAGATCCTGTTACTTAGACTAAGGGGGAAACAGCTGTTCCACTGTGCTGTGACAGAAGGACTGCAACAGTGATGTCCAGCACAATGCCAGTAATCCTCAAAGAGTATCCAATATCCATTCTTCAAAGGAAGGGCTGAGTCCAGACTGGATAAGTCTGGTGATAGCAAACGTGTTCCAGCCTGCTATCCAAGTCTCTTCCACAGACACAGCAGAGTCTGGAGAAGTTAAACCCCGACCCCTTTGGGATAGCTGCTCTCCAGTAACATCTCCACTGCTGCCCTTCAGGCACTGACTTTGAAGGGGGCTCAGAGCAATTCAATGGCTCATGTCACAGCAGAGCCTTAGCCAGCCCTGGTCTGCATAAGAACAGAACTAGTATCATGACAGATAATGTCAGGTAGGAATAACATTATTCCTTAACATATAAGGAAGATAGGACTAAGAATTTCTGAACTTTTGTTTGCTTAAAAGGCATTCTAAAAGATAATCCTGCATCATACTGTGGGCAGCACTGCTCATGGGCATGATGTGCACAGGTCCATTAGCATTAAGAGCATGGCAAATGCTCAGTCAACAGATGTACTTGACCTCCTCTCTGGTTCTGCTCTCTCTTAAATGAAGTCTTACATATGATAAATACTGGCAGAAATCCAGCCCACTTCTACTTTTGTTGCCTGTGTTTAATTCTTTCCAGAAGGCCCACAAGTGAATTTCAAGGAGGTGGAGTTGTTCATTTGCAGCTTGCACATTGTATGAGAACGTGGTACCCAGCCCTGAGCTCCTCCTCTGCAGGACATGTTGTAGTTCTTGATGGCTGATCACTGTGTTTTTCTGCCAATTTCTCTTCATGGTCTGCTAGCTGCAGTTTTGGAGATCAGACTTGCTCCTTGGCATGTATTCAAGCTATAGAGCCCAATTTACTTCTAGCACAACATCCATTGCTTCTGCAGTATGTTCACCCAATCCATGCAAGCTCACTAACTCAGAAGTAGCTCTCATTACTTTTCTGTTGCCAACAGACTTAATCAGCAATTAAGATGATGATGACATTTTTAAGGGATTTCTCTTCAGGAGGAGTATAGCACCCTGCAATCAGTCCCCAGCGGTCTCTGCTCTAAGGGGGAGCTTTTACAAGCACAGGGCTCCTTCTGCCACAGAAATGGAAAAGCTCAGCTGAGTACAGGGGTCCCAACCATGCCAGGACTCTGCTTCAGCCTTAGATCTCACCCAGTTTTAAATTCTTTCCATTGACTTTATCTTAAACTTTCTGTTCCATACACAATGTTATCAAAGCTACTTAGGCTTTGCTGGCATGTCTCCTATATTAGTAGTTACATTTTGTTAACAGGACCAGACTGGTTGAGGTAAATTGGCTTACTCAGAGCACAGTTAGTGACATGCACAGTTGGTTTGACCATGTATTCTTCCAGAGCATTTTCCCACGGAGAGGAGGCTTATACAACCATTCAGTCTGTCCCACTAGGAATTTTGGACCCATTGGCTGATGTCAGTCAGACTCTGAGGGAGCAGTTCATCAGCAGAGGCAGCCCATCCATGCACAGAGCATCCTCCCCAGGTCCTCAGAGCCACACTGTGAGTTTTGCTCTCAGACACCACAAAATATACGTGGAAGAGGCATTGCATCCCAACAATGAAAAATGTTGGGGGGAATTTGTGTCTTGCTGGACACCAGAGAATGCAGCTAAAAATCCATGGGAAAGCAGATTTCTTAACTGTGCTGGTCAATTGCTTTTTAACTTTTAAGATAAGAGTTTATTATAACTAAGAGCACTGACTCTACATCCAAAGAAACTCTCAGATGCAAATGACTTTACAGTCATTCTTTTGCTGGTGATACCTGTATTAGCCCAAAACTGCAGCATGTGAGAAAAAAAAAGAAGATTGTCAGAAAGTGATGGCAATGTTAATTGCACAGCAGTGCTATAAGTGTACTGAACTTTGTAGTGACAGAAAAGCACAAAGCTGACCCCACTAAAAAGGACTAAGAGTTTCCTAAGGCAAAAGAACCTAAGTTAGTACAGAAAGAGCACCTGAGCAGGTACATTTACCAGTGGTGGATGCTTTAGACCTGTGCTGGATCTGCAAGAAGCACTGCAGGTTCTTGAGGAGGTGGTGTCAGCCTGCTGGTAAGGGAGCTTTATGAAGAATTAAGTTTATAAAGGGAACATGGAGCAGAAATACTGTCATAGATGAGGGGACCCCTTCTTAAAGTGCTTTTCTGCAGGTTGTGCAGGCAGGGCTGGCATTGCAGCCTGAGCCAGTGAGCACCGAGTGCTGTGGGTCCTGTTCCAGGGAGTCCAAGCACAGGCAGCTCAGCCAGACAAAACCCCCCAGGTAATGGCCAGCAAGCCTACTTTGTCAGGGCAGATGTGGCAAGGAAAGGACATAGTCCATGGGCAATCTAATTAAGATCTGCTATAAAGGCAGTCTAAAGTGACCTCACTCACTTTTATCTAGGAAATACAACACATGATGTCAGGCCAGCAGCAACGCATGCAGGAGTGAGGGACAGGCTGAGTAAAACTGGTTTTCTGAGACTTTATGCTTGGTGGTTGGATGCAACAGCACAAGCTCTCATCATAGCCTTCCCTTTGGGGCATGCACAGCATTGCACAGAAGTTTTTTCATGGTTCTCTGCTCTCTGATAAGCTCATGTTGGCCTCCCTACCTTTGCTAATTGGGGGAGTTAAACAGATTATTGTTCTGTTTTCTGTGCTCTTTTCCCAAGAAACTAATGGTAAAACCATATTGCTGAACTATCATGCTGGGGAGAGCAGTATCTTGCAGTATCTTGAGATTTAAATCTCCTTTGCAATATAGGGTGAAACCAGGTGTTTGCATGAGCTTCCTTCAGCAGATAATTCCAAAAGATGCAGGACATGCTGGGAATCCTGCAAAGGGAGTTAAGAAATACATATAGGACCCTCCTACCTGAGGCACAGCTCTGCCAGGAAGCAAATCCTCCAAGTACATGGCTATGGGGAATGCTGCTCAGTAATAATGCAACCACCATATCCTCTCTATGCAGGAGAGAGCTGCAGTCATGTGTGGGTAAGGTATGTGGAGGGATTCCCCCAGAAGCTTCATCAGGAGCCAGGTTTCTTGGAGCTTGAGAAGTTAATTGCTGATTTCTGAATAAATTATTGTATTGCATTCCTTCAGGATTTCAGAATGTGTTAGACTGAGGAGCTGAACAAGCTCCCAGTTTCTTTTTTTAACTAATTAAAAAATTAGTTCAATTTGGTTATATAAACAAGTCAATAAACATACAGGACAGGTGGGCTTAGTAGAGAGCTGGTTTGATAATTTTGTTGCAAATTTATATTGCAACAGAGCTATCTGAAGGCATCTTCTTGGCAGTCATCACTTCACTACGAGCCGCAAAATAATTTCTAGCCATTGCTATTATTTCTCTTACCATGTTGAAGTACATAGTGCTAAAAGGGTGCTAAAAGCATGCACTTGTTTTCTGCACTTCTCTCTGTCTTTAACATATATAAACAATCCTTTTAGCAGCTTATCCTCCTCTTCAGGAAAGTTTGTACATGAGAGTTAAGCATGCTTCTGTTCTTCGACTGTTCTTCTCTTTTGGCTTCCTTTTCAAAACTCAGAACACCAGTGATGAGGAGAAGCGCAGGCTGAGCTGGCTGAGCCTGCGGTGACACCCGCTTCCTTCTGCCACCTCGCGGGCTGTGGCTACAGTACAAGGAACGTGGCTTTTCCAGCATGACATACCTTGTTTTGCTTTCATATTTAATGAAAGATCCCATGATAACAGGAAACATTACACATTGCCACTGCTGGGCATGTCCTGACACTTCTGAAAGGAGTTTCCCCTGCCTGCGTCAGAGCTGTTGTAAGCAGGAATACCTCTCAGAGCAGTGATGACATCTTGAATTGTTTAACTTTGTTATTGCAACAGAAGGTGAGAGACTCACCTCTATTATTACTGGATGATTTTTGTTGTTTTGTTAGTGCTTGTTTGTTTCTTCATTTGCTTTAAAATTTGAGTAATTCTTTTTAAACATGAGGCCTGAAAAAGGAGCAATAGTGTCTTGTTCAGGGATACTTGAAATGGCTCAAATAAAGGTAGTTTAAGGCGAGCATTAAACAAGAGCTTTTTCCAGTTTGCAGCTGGAGACTGTGGAGTGTCATAAACTGACGTTTCCCTGGTAAGACTGAGCACAGCTGTGCAGCACTGCATAGTTCTTCACTGGGGGGACAACAGCTTCATACTGTGAGCCAAAGAGCTCTTCCCTTCCTGCAGTGCTGGGACAGGGCTGGTTGCTGTTCTCTTTATTTGTTCCTTAGGTAACCAAGAAATCTTAAATCAATTTGGGCTAAACTACCAACAGAACAACTATGTTATATCAAAGCAAATGTTAAAAATTAAGCTTTGAAAAGTCAAGTTGGACACATTCTGTGGATTTGATTTTTCCAAGCTATCTCAAACTGAAATACAGAGGCTGAGAGGCTGAGTGTTTTTTCCTTGTGAATAACTGCAATTATAGCAATGGCCTTGGAAGAACACTGACTACTTAAACATAGCAAGTCTTTAAGAGGCATGCAGCTACATTTAAAAATGTCTTCTCTTGCCCACAGTTAAATTTATGTGTGTTTGATGAGTCGTAACTGCTCTCTTACCTTCAGAGTGTTTTGCAGAGTCATGAACCAGACTTGCTAAATGAGCCCCAGAATTCTGATTATAATATAATCATTTATATTTATGTATTCATGGGTCATACTGAAAACATAATTGTTCAGAATAACTTTCTTTTTGGTGACGAGCTTGTTAAAATCTTTTAAGACGTTCAACATATGACAGCTCCTCTCTTTACAGAAGCAACTATATAAAGCTTGGAGAATACACATAGTCCTGACTTCAGAAACACATCCCAGTGAAAATGTTCCATGTTGACACTTGAGGAGTCACTGCTCTCACCTCCCACTGACCCATTTACCCGGCCTCCTTGGGAGGTTGTGGGGCCTAGAACAGAAGTGTTTCCAAAAGAGCATTCAGCTTCCTGCCCAGCACATTTTGGTTCTAAGAGCCCCCAGCTCTCCTTGACCCCCATGAAGGTGCCTGCCAGGTGCACCTGATCCCAGCATGGGAGACCAACAAAATGACCTGGAGCCAGAGCTGGAAACTGGTGCAATGCCTGCCGAGAGGGCTGATGCACAAGCGGGTCCTGCAGGGAGCCTTGATTCAGAGAGAGCTCATCCATGCTGATGCTGTTTCTCTTTAGGCTACTAATTAGTGCAGCTCAGCGTAACGTGCTGTGCTGATGCAGTCTGGAGGTTTGGCCTGTGCTGCTTTGCATCCTGCCTGGCAGAAGCTTCTGACCTGATGTGGTTTTTTGGTTGTAGTTCTCCCAACACACCCTCACAGAGGGGCTCCCAACACCTGCAGCCATATGTAGGGGGGAGCAGAGGCACATGGTGTTGGATATAGGGTCACTATGGTGCAGGGCATCGCCCACTCCTGACCCCCTCCCTGCATGTCCTCTGTGTCTCTGGACACTCCCAACCCATGGATCTCCCTAACCTCCCACGGTCCTTAGCCACCCCTAGAGGTTCCTGTCACCATAGGTGTCCCAAACTCCCTCAGACATTTCCATGCTGGTCCCTATCCCCCACTGAAAGTCCCCCAACCCCTGGAGGTTTCCAGCCTCTGGAGGTCCCCACCAGTAAATGCATCAGAGTCCTGGTTATGGGTTCCATGGGGCCAGTAATGTGCATGTGGGGATGGGTGACATCTGCCACTGAGGGCCTTGGCCGTACAATGAAGGTGTCAGTGGCTCTCAGTCCACAGTGCCATCTGCACATTCACTGTGATCCAGTACTGCTCCTTCTAGGGCTTGATGCAGTGTCAAACCCATGCCTGTGCCTCCTGCTGTGCTGTGCCAGCCCTGGTGCTCTTTGTTCTCTGGGTGCCGCACCATGCAGCTCACACCCAGCTCCTTGGTGACAGTGGAGATGAGCTATAGCAGCACCCACAGTGTGATGGACACCAGAGACACCCAAAACCTCTCAGCCCAGAAGCTGAGCTGCCCCCAGATGCTAATGGACTGCTGTCATGTTAGCCTTCAGAAAATGAAGGCAAGCAAAGGCATGCTTGGGTTCAGGATCAGGCCTGACAGGGTGTGCTGGCTCCTCTGCAAGTTGCTGGGTGGACATTGCTGGTCACTGGGGTCTGGGTGGTGCTGGGTATTGCAGGTGGAGCCCTCCACTGCTTTTCTTGCTCAAATGCCCCCTTGCCCCAGTGTAACACCATGGGACTTGGCTCTGCCATGTTACCCAGGTTGGATGGAGACATCAGAGGTGACACTGACATCTCATTATGAGGCCTTGGTGTGGGACAGTGGCAGCAGCAGGAGCAGCAGCAGGGACCTGCATGGAGATTCTGAGGTGCAAGACCACTCCTTGTACCAGGCTGGTGTAGCCAGAAGCCTCTGCAGAAGAGTGTGCATGGGCTCTGCATGGAGCTAGCCTGCACTTGGAGCGACCCTTTTTGCTTCTCCTGGGTTCCTGTGTCTCCTCCCCTTGTCGTTCAAGGCCCATAGCTATATCCCAGGGAAAGCATCCCCAGGAAGGCAGGCACCCCTCCAGGGGACAGACAGGTAGCACATCTTGCAG
The DNA here is from genome assembly GCF_051311805.1 of Agelaius phoeniceus. Classification (NCBI taxonomy): domain Eukaryota; kingdom Metazoa; phylum Chordata; class Aves; order Passeriformes; family Icteridae; genus Agelaius; species Agelaius phoeniceus. Next base: position 130,537,429 of record NC_135265.1, on the reverse strand, counting down.
ACAGCTCGAGGGTATCTCTGGAGGGGGATTGTCAACCAAGTAGGGCAGTGCCTTCATGCCAAGGAAACCTTTCCCTGAGGGGCTGAAGGATCTCCCAGTCTGGGGGACCATGCACCACAGCTGGATGTCCTCAAATGGGCATCAAAGAGGGAGGGAGGAGAGGGTTTTGAAAGGGAGCATCAAGGAAGGAGGATGATGGCAGTGGGGGCTAACATGGGCTTGAGGAAAACCTACAACTGACTGACTCACAGATAATGGAGGTAGCTCATAACATGATCTGACATGGTGCTCCTTTCATGTAGTGTGAAATAGCTGAGGGCTCCATCTTTTTGTTACTCACAGATGCTGATTTCCAAGGGCTGGAGCCTTCTAGGGCGGTAATTAAGCTTTAAATTGAGAGATCAAATGTAGAATAAATATCTCATTAACCTTGACAAAGCACAATCTTTCTTTACAGCTCACAGCAAAAGAGAAAGTGAGTGTGAAGGATGGGATGAAACAGACACCAGCTTCCCTCCCTGCTGGAGAGTGGCGTCTGGCACTTGGAATATCTGCTCAGCTGGAGGGGCCTGACCACACATCCACCACCTCCTCCCAGAAACCAGTGAGGTATAGGCTATTTCAAGGATAAAGAAAGATCTTCTAATATTTCCTTGATGGAACTGGGAGCACTACACTGTGGCCACAGATGCAAAAATTGTGGAGAACAAAGCAAGAAACAGAAGGTGTTTGGTTCTAAAACCCAACAGTTGGGCTCTGTGCCTTGTGCAGGAAATTTGGGATTTTCCACTCTTGGGACTGTTGTGTTTTTTTCTAAATACCCATCATTGCCTCAGGTGAAATGTGCAAAGCAGGGCACTGAATGTGGTACTGCCCCAGCCATATGTGCTGATCATACCCTCCTTGAATGTAAAGTTCAGGAGTTTGCCAGCAGTAAGATTCTCTGGCCTGCCTACTCTGGTCTTATATTTGTTTGGTCTGTCTGGAGAAGACAAATTATGACTTTAGCCTAAGCCAGACAGAATATGTTGCATGTGTTTTGTTATTGTGAAAGCCACTGTTTTTGAAAGTGGCACAAAGAGGAGCATGACCTCTCTCCTGTCTCTTTTTTAGCCAATGGAGGAGAAGGGAAATGCCAAAAAGCCTTCCCAGTGAAGAGGACTTTTCCTAAGGGTACAGCAGGGTTAAGCTGGGCGTTTATTTCTGAAATTTCTCCACTAATGTTCTTATGTAAATGAAATGTGAATCATTGAAAAAAGAGCCACTATGCCAACTGATTGAAACAAGACAGGGCAAGAACTAGCTGGCATAAGGTTGGCCTGTTTGATGAGATAATAACAGCCTAAAGGATGTAGGTCGACTTCCTGAGGCCAGTGTAACTAGTCTTTGCTGGTGTGAAACTAGCAAAAGCTATTTGTCTGCTTTGGGGGTGTTGTTGTGTGATGAGACAGAAACGTTTGTCTAATAGAAACAAAAGTAAATGGAGCTAATGAAGCATATTCCTGTTGGGAACTTAGCTACTGGATCTTTCAGAGCAGTTGCATGTGTATGATTCAGTCAGGAGGGAGCTTAAACATAATGTCAGGTATGTCAGGTTCCCATCACTTGTACCGCTGAAACCTTGGATTTGGGCTGCTTATATGTGTATATGTGTGTATATATATAATATGTATATATATGTATATATATATATATGAAGTTTTGGAGCATCGGTGAAGGTTGCCAGTACACAGATAAACAGATAAGGCAGGAATCTTTGAGTCCTTGATGTCTCAGTGGACAACAGCATCCCAAGCTGAGATGGGAAGACTTGAACTGGTGAGTGCCTGAGATTCCTCATGGCCACCAGCATGCAATGCCACCCTAGAGGTTAACTCATAGGTTGTGATGGGACATGTTCAAAATACAACCTCTCTGTGGTTTTGGCCACTATGAGACATTCAGCCTTAAGGGATGAGCCTCCATTCACTCTTCTTTACACTGTCTGATGGTGGTAAAGCCACCACTGGATGCCATGGACTCCTGATCTGGGCAGTGAACGTGTTGGGTTTACGTGGCAGGGTTTGGGGGGGAAGGGTGGGAGTGGGGGGCTATAGGGGTTGGCTTCTGCAAGAAGCTGCAAGAAGCTTCCTCTGTGTCCCACAGTGTCAATGCCAGGCAGCTTCTAAGCAGACCAGGCCAAGGCTGAACTCATCAGCGATGATGGCAGCACCCCTGGGAAAGCTGAGCCCATCAGTTTTGGTGGTAGCACCCCTGGGATGATGTATTTAATACAAGAAAAATGTTATTGCACAGACACATTTGTGGCCAGAGAAGACCAGAATGAGATTATGTGATAGCAATGACTCTGCAGACACCAAGGTCAGTGAAGAAGGGGGGATGGAGATGCTCCAGGAACTGGAGCAGAGCTTCCCCTTAGCCCATGCTGTAGATCATGGTGAGGCAGCCCATGGTGGAGCAGATATCCACCTGTGGAGGATCCCACACCAGAGCAGGGGGGTGCCTGAAGGAGGCTCAGACCCTGTGCTAAACCCATGCTAAAGCAGGCTCCTGGCAGGACCTGGGAACCTGTGGGCAAAGGAGCCCATGCTGGAGCAGGTTTAGACCCCATGGGGAACTTGCACTGGAGCTGGCTGTGCCTGAAGAACAGCACCCTGTGGGAGGGGCTCCCACTGGAGCAGTTTGTGAAGAACTACAGCCCATGGGAAGGACTGACACTGGAGAAGTTAATGGAAGACTGTTTCTCATGGGAAGGACCCCATGCTGGAGCAGGGAAGTAAGCTCCCTTCCCTGAGGAGGGGGCAATGGTAGAAACAGCATGTGATGAGTTGACCACAACCCACATTCCCTGTTCCCCTGCACTGTCCCCTTGCAGGGCTGGCAGCAGTTAGAGAGTCAGGAATAAAGTTAAGCCCAGGAAGATGGGAGGCGTGGGGGGGAATGTGTTTTTAAGATTTGGGTTTAATTCTCATACTACTCTGATATTATTGGTAATAAATTGGTAATTAATTTCTCCAAGTTGAGTCTGTTTGCACATGGCAATAACTGCTGAATGATCTCTCTCTGTCCTTACCTCAAACTTTTCATTTTATTTTCTCTTCTCTGTCCCTCTGAAGACAGGAGTGATAGAGTGGCTTTGGTGGGCACCTGGTGTCCAGGCAGGGTTAACCCACCTTGCAGAGCTCTGGAGCCTGAAAGAAGAGCTGGGGATGCAGGCATTTGGCTCTCCAGATGTGTTTGGCTCACACCTCTCCTGCTCCCATCGTCATCTGAGATGGGAATAAGAAAGCTCAGAGTCTGTCCCACAGGCAGGTTGCTGTTGGCTTTATTGGAAGCAGGCCCTTTGCAGATCCAGTGCACGGGCTGGAGGCAGGCAGCTTTGTTACCCATCTTTGTTACCCATCTTTGTTACCCATCTTTGTTACCCATCTTTGTTACCCCTGTGCAAGGGGAGACCTCAGGGGCTGGATTTCCCTCTCATGTGGGGCTGAAGCAGTAGGCAGAGCATGACCAACGGGGCTGACAGTCAGTGCAAGGACAGTGTGGGTGCTTAAATATCCAGTTCCACACACCTGAGACTAAGATGGCCTTGCTGTAAACAAAGTACACACAATGCCTCAGTGCCCTCTGTTCCTCCGAAAACAGCCTGCAGACAGCTGTGGAGAGATCACAAAGTCCTCACACTTGAGAAGGAGGATGATTCCTAAGAGCACTAGCCTGACAGAAGTGCTCCTGAGATCCTTAGAGCCCCCAGGGTGCAGGGTCCAGGGCTGGAGGCTTGCACTTGATCTGTCCCAGGGCTTTGGCCACCCACAGCTCCTTCCCCTGCTGCTACAGAAGTCAATGTTTTGCCACCATATAGTGAACTTGAACTTTTTTATTTTTTGACTCTTAGCACATCTGTGTACACAATTTTCCTTGCAGATCAGAGAAACAAATTCCAGGTGGATTTAGAAACTACCTTCCAGACTTCACACACTGCCACCCTACAATGTTCCAGCCTATCTTATTCCACTTCATTGCATTTAATTGTGACTCCCCAGAGCTTTGGTGGGGAGGGAGCCTGCAAGCCACCTGCTGCAGAGAGGGCTGAGATGCCACTGACGCCTTTTGCTTTCCTTTGAGCCTAGTAGAGCAGATGACAGATGTCTCTTCTCCTTTCACAAAACCTTTCTGTTCTGCTGTTTCCACTTTCATTCTCTCTCCACACTATTTTCCATGATCACACACTTCAGCACCTGCCTTTTCCAGCTTCTCATCTGACTTCCCAGTTTGACTCCCACTTTCAAATCTCTTTGCACACTGTCATCTCATCATTAGCTGCAGTCTCCCCCAGCTCTAGCACACCCTCCAGCTGCTCCACTGACTTTATCTCCACTTTCTTCTTTTTCATCTTTCCTCTGCCCTGAACTTTTTCAGTAATATTCCTTGAGTGCAGGCTGTCACATACAAAGCTCTGACATTGTCTCTGACCCTGTTTTCTGTTTCCATTAGTATTTTAGAAACAAGCTTGGGACTGGCATGTGTCACTTTTTGGTTTGTCCTGTTGTAAAGAGATTTTAGGGAAGAGAAAGGGGCAGCTGCTCTGTGGGTTTGGACACTCAACACCTATTGGTGTCTGACCTCAGTGGGAATGGTGGGAATGGAGGTATGAGCTGGTGAGGCAGCCTTGCAACAAGACTTTCATACATAAGTATAATTATGTATTAATTATAATGCCTTATAATTAAAGGCATTCCCTCAAGTACTTTTCATGAGTATCTCAGGAGAAGAATAGGTAAAACAATGCATTAGCTTTCAAAGTAAGTTGTCTGGTTTTGACTGGATGTCCCATCATAGGAGCTGTATTGCCAGAGGACAAGTGTCCTCTTCACTGCCACATTTACTGTATTTTGCCTATTTGCCCCTCAGATTTTGCTATGAAAGCAGCAGTGGCTACCAGGAGTGTCTGCTCTCCCCTGCCAACACCTCCTGACTGCTCAATGGCTCACCACTGAGTTTCATGCATGAGCAATAAGGACTCAGACACAGTGTTTTTCATCCAGGTAGGAACTGTGTAAGTTATGCAGTCTCAGATTTTGTTGGTGATCTATATGAAACAGACCCTCCTTCCTGTGTAGCAGAGGTGAATTCCTTCAAGATTCAGGAAATGTATTAAAAAAAAAAAAAAAGCTTAACTCCAGGAGAAAGGCAAGAGGTTGTATCTGTTAAAGAGGAATGTAAATGAAACAGCGGTCTTCCTTAGGATCTCATCTGACCTGAGCACAGACCAGACTGATGCTATTTCTCTCTATTTCTGTGATGGGTGCACTCAGTCAAAGTTTTGTGTCTTTGGTCATCTGAGTTCAATTAACCTGGAACTTACCTACTCTGCTTGGTACATTTTGGGTGGTAGGCACTCTGTCAGGCTTTGGCATAGAAGAGCTGTGTGCTACCCAGAAACACAGGTGTGAGACAAGGAACATCAAATGCTCATGGTCCCCTGCAACTGTCACTGAGATTTGTGGAGACACTTATGACAACACTATTAATTTTTCCTGTAACAGAACCAGCAGGTCATTCATTCATTCATTCATTCACTTCCCTTTCAAGCTGAAATGTCCTCCTTGCAGCTCAGGTGCAGGGAAATGAAAGGCCCATCTTCCAGCACTTATTTTTCAGCATATGTGCTACACTGATTGCAGTGGCAGCACTGGGTTGGCAGTCTTGGCTCTGGCCAAGCACATCTTCCTTTTCTGTGTGACTATCAGTCACGTGCCTTCTGCAGCCATTGTCCATGCTTTGGGGGATGCTTTGTGGGTTCCCTCAAGCAGTCCTGCTGAAACAAGCCTCTGCCCTGGCAGAGCTCTCCAGAGCCCCAGTGACTGCAGTGCCTTTGGGCTCTGGTTTACATCAGTGGCTAGCACAGGAAGCAGGAGAGGCCATCCAAGAAGTCTGTGTCTGTCCTGTGTGTGCTGAGACCCAGCCTGGCCCTGTGGCATGTCCCTGGCTCCAGTACTGGCCCTGAAACAAAGGGCCAGCAGCATGATCACCTGTTGCTCTCTGCTGGCAAAGCTCAGGAAGATCCAGTGGCAGGGTTCTTTTATACTTGCTTCTGGCCTCCTAGTGAAGCATTTTGGATATTCTGCTCAAATGTGTTGTAATGTCAGCAGGTGCTTTTATGTGCCAAAGGCAGAGAAAAGTGTGAGATGGGGACAGGAGCCCAGGTGGCCTTGTCACCTGATGCCCTGAAGGGACAGAGGTTTATTATCCACAGCAGCAGGGGAGAGATCTCTCAGGATTTATATGCACAAATAGGCATATATATATATACACACACACAGATATATATAAAAATATATATATAGCTCATCTACAGGAGTTATGTTCTGTGTGTTCCCAAATGAAAGCACCAGTTCTCCTCTCCTCCACAATATATATATTTTTGGTTTTGGTGCAGCTTCAGGACTCAAGAGAAGGTTTTCCTTTTGCAAGTTTCTAGGTAGGGGTAGAGAAGAATTTGAGCTATTGCTGACCAGAAACTTTAAGTGGAAACCTTGCATAATTGAGCCTTGCCCTTGTACCAGTTAACAGCGCTTGGTGGAAAGGTTATGAAAATATTTGTGAAATATTTTTATCCATAAAGGCAGGATTGTGTGGCAGGACTTTGCTGCTTTCCACTATAATGTAATGTCACTGATGGACATGTTTCTTCCTGTCTTATCAAAGGAGGTGTCCTAGGCTGTTGGAAAAGATGGAGTTTGAAGGGTGATCACTATCTGATGTTGCCTTCACAGAGTTGTGGTGTCCATGACTGCCAAAATGGTCTAATGCTGCTCCTCTGTGTCCCTCTCACTCCTTGGATGCTAAGCAGAAATGTTATGGCCCTGAATAACAGTGGTGAATGTTAGACCAGCAGTTTTAAGGCTGGTATAAAGATTACTACCCAAAAGGCAAAACTAAGGAGAAAATATGAAGAAAACTCCATGTACTTGAAGTTGTCCTCTTTGATCTTAATTGTTTTAGGAAAGGATGCATGACCCTGACATCACTTATGGACTCATACTACATTCACCTGAGACATGAGCTTTCAAATCCTTGCCTTGCTACATGTCCCTTTGATGGCCTTGGACTTCTTTGTGTTTCAGTCCTGACTCACCTGGGTGTGACAGTGACTTCAGGCCCCATGGAGCACGGTGATGGCAAGAGTATGAAACACCAGCTGCTGTTGTGAGGTTTTCAGGTGGATGGTACAGCCTGGAGCAAGGGGCTGTGTCATCACCACAGTCCTTTCTAAGGCCTTCTCATCCCAGAGCACCAGAGCTACAGCAGAGATTCCAATGATCAGACACTGGGCTGCCAAGGGTATCCCATGCCTGGAGGCTCCCACTGCTCTCACTAAGCTGAAACATTAATGCTGGCCCCTCTTTGCATGGAGTAGCTGCTGTTATGGAGAACTGCAGACAGGCCTGTGCTCTCACAGGGGGCACAGCTGGAGCTGCACCCCACATCCTTTCTTCAAAGGAAATAGGGGAAATGCAGAGGGTAGTGTAGACCCTTGCTGAAAATCATTCCAATAAGGGGTGGGTAATTTTTCATTTAGATGTAAAGTCTTAGATCCTTCAGGAGGATTTCTTTGCAAGCACAGACTTGGACCTAAGGTGTAATTTGCTCTCACTGTGTGCCAGAGGAATCCCACTGCCTTGTAGGGCCTATCAAGTGCAGATAGGGACGATGCACCCATTTAGCAGAGAGCTGATTTATTCCTTAGACAGTCTTTCCCTTTTGGCATCTACTTGTGCAATCATCAGCTCCTGGTTGAGTTACTATGGTAATAAGAGTATATCATGGGCACTACACTTACTCACTGTTGCCTGGGTCACAGGAGAGGAGAAAATAGCAGAGCAAGATGCTTAATTTCTTCGTTTTCTACACACCCATGCTAAGAATGTGGGAAAGAACTGGAAAGGACTGGAAGTCCCTACATCTTCCACACCCTGCTAACCATGTTTCACTTGCAGTGCAGACACAGAGACAGGCACTCCTTCCTGTGCCCTGGGGCATCTGCCTCTGCAGCCCATGCAGCTCTCAGGACTGATGTGCCCGAAGAGCAGGATGTGACAGTGCCACCAGATTTCTCCAGCAGCAAGATGAGGACTTTGCAGCAGGCTCTGGGAGTGCCAGGGGACAGTGCTTCATGCTCAGAGTGCTTCTGGCTCATCTGAGAGGGTTTTGAGGGAGAGGAGTGCTGCACCAGGACTGTGAGTGCTGACCCTGTCGTGCTGGGCGCTGTGCTGCAGGCACCTGGAGGGGCTCACTGCTCCCAGGGCAGCACCTGGGATCACCCACCTGCCAGTGTGCACCAGGGTGGCTCTTGCCAAGGGATAAGGAGGCGATGTGGGTGTGAAAAAGAAGTGCTGGACTGGTCAGATTCAGAGTCTGACTGCTCGTGCAGGGGCTCTGCTGGGGGCCAAGAATGAAATGGGGAGTTGGGCTGTGATGCCTGCTATGCAAACTCTATCAAACCTGCCCTTTTTTCTAGGGTCTAGAGAGCTTACAGACAAATCCTGTAATGGGCAGACAGCCCCATTTCATGGTCCATGGGGTATTAATGGCACTTTGCACTGAGACTATAAATGTGCACATGGGAGGCAGAGGAAGAGGAGGACTCTGAGGTCCTGGCCTTGCAGCCTCAAGCTCTGCTGTTTTCCATCTTCACTGCTTCAGTCAAGCTATTTTTATCACTTGGGCTGCAGTTTTTACTTACTATTTTTATCCTGTATTACTGATTACTCCTGATTATGAAGGAATTTAAACTTGCTCAACATATGTTAATGATTCTGTGTTACACAGTGTCAACTGGAGGATGGTGTCAGCAGCCAGAGCTCGGGAACAAAGTCTGTGTAGGGGCCCAGCCCCAGTTTGGCATGGGAGAGTAAGGACCAGGCACTGTCAGGTTTAATAACAGAACATATAAGAGCCCGTGCTGGTTTTATTCCTCCTTTTTACTTGACTGAACACTCAATCAGGAAGAATTTCTAAGTCACAATCATAAATAGCCAGAAGAGTCAAATCCAACAAGCTGTCAGGACTTATTTTCCCAGAAAGATGAGTACAAAATGCTGCTCTTATTTACATTATTCATGCACATTTTCCTAGTTCTAAAGGATTCACTACCGCATATAATGTACTACTTCCAATCAAATGAACTAATTTCTCAGCAAATTGTTCTACTTTGCCATAATCCACTAGTGGGGTTTTTGCTTGCATCTGTTGGAAATATTATTTAACCAACTGGGAAGAATTTAAGCTACGCTGGTCTGGAAGAAAAGAGAATCTTGTGAATTAGTCACATGCAATTATCAAGATGCTCAGGAGCCAGAAGAGACAGGCCTGGGTGTGACCTCCAAGGTTACCTCTGCTCCTACCCCAGAGGGAGAGAAGAGCAATGTTTCCAAAATGAAGAGCCTTTCCTTCACTTGCACCCCTGCACAAGGCCCTGGCCCAGCTCATGAGAGCCCTGCAAGGTCAGCGGGTGTGGCTGGAGCTGCTCTGAGCAGCTCAGTGCTGTCCCCTCCAAAGAACCTGAGCTTGGACACTGAGACAAACCGAGGTACTCCACACTTAAAGGATGGTCCAATTTCAGAGAGGAGATGGATGGCAAGAGAACCCAAGGAAAGGGCTGGAGACAATTTAAACTGCACCTGCATCCAGCAGTGGATATCTACAAGCTGTCAGTACTGCCTCAGACAAGCTATCATTTATCCTCCTGTATAAGCACATCTTGCTCTTAAATGTGTAGTTAAGAGAAAGAATTACTATACTGGTAAGGACTGCATTTGCACTTAAATGAATTTTTAAACATCTTCTTGTTTAACCTTCCTGACAGAATAGACATGTCTGCCTGTGAAAAAATTGAAAACCAATAAATAATACATCCACTGAGTACTTCACCTTGGGAAAGGTCACATTTTGAAATGCCTCTCTGTTCATCAAATTAAACTTTCTGTTTGATGGAAGGGAAATTCTTTGGATTCAAGGACCAGTAGCAGAACTGATTGTATGATGGGTCTTTGAGTTAAAACAATAGCATCAAAAGCCAGGTTGGTGCTGCTGGAGCAGCCTTCTCCTGCAGGGAACACACAAAGTCTTACTGCTTCAATACCCACTCAAAATAATTAACAGCATATCTGTAATATGACAGAGAGTGAACCTCTGTGAGTGAACCTCTTCTAAACTCTGAAATTCCTAATGGCTACCGTGCTTCAGATTTTGGGACTGGGGATTATGGCCCAGGTGTTCCTGCAGAGGGCTGGTGCTGGCCCTCAAGAGGGAAATCTTGATCTGGGCAGAATGACTGTACTGGGGTAGCCCACATGCTAAGTAAGCCTGCTCTCCCTGCCAGGGACCCCTCCCTGCCCACTTTGAGAAAAATGTCATGCTACTCTTGTTGGAATTTCTACAACTAAACAGAGGTGCTCAGGGCATTTCCAAAAGCTCAGGACTTGGAGCAGGGTGTGCAAGGAAACTGCCTCTGGTCAGGAGGGACACAGGGGTAACAGGCACCTGAGCTGAAAAACTCACAGCTCTGGCACACTTCGAGCAATTCATGATACACACCTGGGGAACTCTCCTGAGACCAGTAGCACAGCAGAGCTGAGGTGTTGAATGTAAATCCCTTCTTCTGCCATGCACAGGGAATTCAGGGAAGTTCACAGAGACTGCATTTTCCAGGCTAACAGCCATGGCTCACACTACAGGGGTTCAGAAATTAAAGACAAAATGGGGAAGGAGCTCTACTGGGTCAAGCTGGAAAGCTTCTTTCATGCACATCATGGCTTAGAAAGCCACTCAATATTTGTGGGAGGCAGAAAGCTGGGTGGGAAGTGGAGGGGGAGGCTTGTGAGGGAACAATTCACAGGCATCAAAGTTGCTGGGGTGGCTTGTTGGCCAATGGCAGGGACATGCTGTGGAGAAGTCCTGATGTGCAGGCTGGGGTGAAGCATGGTCTAGGCTTGCCATGCAGTATGTGGTAGGGGGGAAGGGAAATTTTGCTTAATTTCCAACTTTATGGTTAGAACATTGGCCTTTTATTATAGCACAGATTTCTGTATTTATGTTACTCTTGCCCTGTGTTCTACATGATCTGAGTGCTCTTTACTGATACCACTGCACTCCAGTAAAGCAGTGTTGTGGACATCCCCCCTGTAACAGGGGGCATGACAATCTTCTGAAGCAACTTTGCTCTCTGCAAGGCTGTCAGGGTCAGTTTAGGAGCAAGATATGAGAGCTTTTGGACAAAAGCACTGGACCCATGCCTGCCTGGCTGTGAAATAGTCTTTATCCTTTGTCTTGCCTTGCTCTTCTTTCCTCGACCTGACTCCATTTGAATGCAGCAGCCCTATTAGCTGCCTCAGTTATACATGCAAGGACAGACAGTCCAGCTTTTCTGGAGAGTTATGTACACACACCTATCAGTGTGTATGTTCAAAATGCAGGCAGAGGCACAAAAGCAATCCAGGGAGTGATTTCACAGTAAGGTGCTGCTGGGTGTTGTACATGGCTGAAACATGTATACATTGGGGTTGTGCATTTTCTTAGTGCATCACTTATAGACAGGCCATGATGACTGTACATGTTGCATTTCTGTCATACTTCTGTCATAGTAGAAAGCAAAGCTGGAATAACAAGGCCTGTATCAACTCAGAGCACAGCCATAAATTCTTGGAATGCTTCTGAGGCAAGTTAAAACAAATTAGTAATTATCATGACTGACAGGTACTCTGCAGCAACCAATGAGGTGCCTACCAATGAATACTAAAAATCTCTTAGCAGAGGAGTTACAACTGTGGCTGTACACGTAGCTATAATTAGGCAGCTCTAAGTGAAATGACTTCTTCTCAGATGTACTCCCTTGAGAATCCAAAGATCTGGATTGTCATACAAAGGAAGGAGATTAAAAGGGGCTGTTGGCTGTTTGTGGTGCAGGGGCTACAGAGGCCAGTTAAAACAGGACCCCGGTGGAGTGGGTACAGGACTTGAACTAGAGCAGGGTTACTCTGCCCCTCAAGCCAAACTGTCACACTTTGCATTCCCTTTCTGTCTTTTCTGTGGCCTCTCAGCACCTCACAAGTACCAGAGTTATGCCTCTCAAACACCCAGAAGTATTAATCACTTGAAAGATGAGTTAATAATCTCTGAGTTGTTGAGACATGCTGAAGGACAAGCTGATAAATTTTCATTGCACAGGGGGGAGGGGTTCCTCTGATTGGATATCAGGTTTATGACAAGTTCAGAAGTCTCCAGGGACACAGATGAATAGACAGAAGTTTTCTGTGTGAGCAGGAACAATCACTTATAAATACAAAACCTCCTGTGGAAAAGTCAAGCAGTGTTAAAAGACACCCATACCTCCCTACTTAAGGATTAATCTTTGCATAAAGTCTAATTTTTGCTGCACACTTTATCCAGTGCCTAAAAGAAGCATGTCTTTCTTCAGCATCATGCCTTCTATTTTTACAGTTTAGGAAAAAAAAACCCCAAAACCACGCATGAAACATTTGTGGACAGAAATAGCTCTCCAATTACCACTGAGTTCCTGTGTAATTTTTCATGCTGGATATTGCAACCCTGATCTTGGTCTTTACATGGGACACCACTTTTTGCAGTGGGTATGTCTGAAAGGGACTCATCCTTGTGGAAACCATACTGGCCTAAGATGGTCTGCGCTCTGACATGCTTGCTAAGATGAAGCAGCAGCCATGACAACAGCAACTGAGAAGGGTATTAAACTATCATTGATTAAGTCAGCTCTGACTGTAATGCTGAAATCAGCCTGACTCCCTCCTGGATGTTGCAGACTAGACTGCATTTCCACAATAATAGAAAACATCACTTTTCAGCCTTGCTTAGTGCTGTTGTCCTGGGAACAGAAAATTTCTACTCACTCCTCAAAATGCTGATCTGTTGACTCATTTTTCAGGTGAGATGTTGTTAAACCTTTCTGGGTGTGTTGGTGCTGCATCCTGTTTGTGCAGGAGTGATGGGCTCAGTTTTGTTTCCTGCTCCCCGTGTGCCCATTCTAACAGCAAATGGCCTTGGATTAAGAAGCAGGATTTTGTGATTTTAGAGATGCCTCAACTCCCTGCTTCTAATCTTTGTAAAGGATTCAATCCATAAAGGCCATTCAGCAACTTTCCAAGAGATTGCAGGTTTACATGAGATTGATAGGAAAGATATGTGCTAATGCCTTTACAAACAATTCCACGTTTGGTGAGGGTTTGGGTGTTAATGTCTTTGAAATGGGTCTTAGTATCTCTACCAACTTCAAGCCACAGGTTTGTTACAGAACTCGGACAGTTTGACTCCTGAAATAGACAAATGGGTCTGCACAAGCCTGAGTTTCTGAACTTTGGGGGGAAATGACAGGTTCAAGGGGGGAATATGTGGTAGGTGGTTTGGGAAGGCTGTACCTTCCTAGTACCTCAGCCAATGGGGAAAGGAAGAGGGCAACATGCAGCTGGAAGTTTAGGATAAAATGAGGCTGTGCCCTCTAAAACCTCAAGAGAGAAAACCCTGTGGGCACTTGCCCCACCAGACTCTCTCCCCTTATTCAAAGAAAGTTGCAGGACTCCTCTGTCTCCTTTATGGACACTGGCTTTTCATAGTGTGATTTTCTGTACAAGTTGATGCTTTACGTGGATCTCATGGGCAGCACGAGCCCATGGCTGGAAGGTGACTGTGAGGTCACATCTGTCACATCCCTGAAAGGCCTTTCCCTGCAAGAGATGTGCCTGCAGTCAGCATTTAGGATTCAGGCCGTTGACTCTAGGTAGTGCCAGACTTGCCAAGTTGTGACTTGGCCACCACATTCAGCTGTAGAATCAGAATGTTTGTTTCACTCCTGAGAAGACAATGGAAAGCCTGAAGGGCTGAATTAACCTAAGGGTAAATAATTCTAGAATTCAAATTTCCAGGTCTTTTTACTCCTTCCTTTCATGTTTCAAGGAGCTGCTGCCCACATGGGATGGCAATATGCTGTCACCATCAGTGCACCTGCACAGAGGACAGAGGAAGAGCAGCTCCCTTCTGTGAGTCACTGTGCTCCCATCTGAAACATTTGGTAATATTAGCAAGGAGTCTTGTAAGTATGCCTTTCCTCCATCTGGCAGTTCGATCCATGTTCCCCTGTCATCATTTTTGATGGAATCATTTCACATGTAATGCCAGCCTGTCTCTCGGGTGTTTAAAAAGCAAGGCAGGTGCTGGAACTCCTGAGCAGAGACCTCCCCCCATGTCTGCTGGCTGGTGTTACCCACTGCGTGCTAGGAGGAGCACCTCACCTCGCAGCACTCTCCATCTCTTCTGTTTGCCACGATGGAAACGTTTTTGACAATATAAAAGAAAGTGTATCCAATGGTGACCACTACCAGAACAAAAGAGCAAGGCTGAGCACTAGCCAGTGTTTTCATGTGCAAAACTAGCACCACCCACACATGCTTGTGAGAGAGAGAGGTATAAAGGTGACGCCGACACTGTTAGGGACAACCACAGTCGAGGGAGGGGTAGAGGTTCATTTTCAAATGACAAGTGGGAGTACAGCTCTCAGATGAGTCAGTGAGGAAGAGCCCCCGCAGAGGAGTCTCACACCTCTTTACTGCCTTGCAGAGCTGCTTCTTGCTGCCTCTTTGCTCCTGTCCTACTTTCTAGGAAAACTGCAAAAGTTCACTGCATTCTCACAATGCCCCCAACAGCAATTCTGAGCAACCTGCACTCATTAAGCCATACAAAGAGAAATCAAAAGATGACAGACAACACTTTTTACTTCTCCTTGCATGAGTAAGAGCTGAGCCTGACTTGCATGAGGTGGAGAAGGAGAGTATCTGAGAGTTTCTATGAATCTCATAAGCATGTAACAGGAAGAAGGTTTTACATTTCTGTGCAGAAAATCACAGTGCAGAGAAAATAAAAAAGTATTCTGCAAACTCCACTTTAGGCCTTCATTACTGGTCAGAGGACAAGTTCTGTCACTGTGCCACCAATACATACCCGAAGATGTCTGCATCAACGACAGACCCGTCAAGAATACTACTGAAAACTTGAGAGCCCAGCCATTATATGGCCTCATGGTCCAGAACTCTATTACATCTTCTCCTTTTCATAGAGTCTGACCAAAAATGGCAATGTAAATAGCATTTTGGCATCCCTTTTACAGGACCCAACCTGCAGACATTCATCCTACTGGTGGCAAGACACACTTGCCCATGTCTCCATGATCCTTCAGAACAGGGTGATGGGAAAACAACAGGGAACTGAGTGATTTGTTCTGTTGCATCTCATCCAAGTCACCCTTCATTTCAGAGAAAGAGTTCTCAAGAAGAGTCTGCCTTCATCTATTTTATCTTTGCAAATCCTTGACTTGCCCTGTACTAGGAGAGAAGACCAATTGAATTGTGTTTCCAGGATAAGACAGTCTGATCTGTGGCAACCACTTTGAGTTCACAATTCTAATCTTTCTGCATGTTAGATTTTAATCAAACATTGGGTAACACCTGTATCACTGAAATGAAGATCATTAAAAGCTCATGAAAAGAACTAGGTTGCAATTCTTCAAAGTAAAATTTTAATGTGCTCCTGTTCTTCCCTTCACTTTATTTGCACTTGCAAATTTCTACCTGAGGATGCTGTGAAAATGCCAGCACAAAAGGAAGTACCACCTCTTACACACTGAACCCAGACTAGTGGGGCTGATTCTTAACGATGGCCACAAGTCAGCATGTTTGCAAACAGTTCAGAAGCAGCATTCACTCATTCAGCTTCCAATACAGGCTGACTTCTAAAGCAACTCCTGGCTGCTAGGGATAAATTATCACAGACAAGTACCAGTTTACTGCCTACCAAATTCCTAATGTCTGATGTGACCCTGCTATTTATGTGTACTGAGCATCAGAACTCTCCTGACATCCTGCCTCTTGGGCACAGGGGTTTCTGGGAGTAAGCTGCTGGTAAGTATTTCTCAGGCAAGACTAGTAGCTCAGCAAAACTCATCCATTATCAGGAAATAACCTTTACAACTGAAACTTCTTTAATAGACTGATACTGAGAACATGCTTGAGAAGGTACAATATTGAAGCCTGAACCAGAAATAAAGAGGAGATAGCAAGATCACATTATAAGGGTCATAATAATAGTGAAACATTCTTGTTTCTGTAGGACCCTTTGCTACGATATTTATCTCAGAGAAAAATCCAAACAAAAAACCCCGATTAGAAACATATCAAGCAACATTTTGAAAATGGTCATTGGACAATACCAAAAGCTCTGGTAGTTTCAGAACTTTGTATTTTGAGTTCAAATTTATTCTTAACCAGACTATGATCCTCCATCAACATAATATTAGGAATTTTGAAAGCTCTTCCTTTGCTATGATACATTTAAAAAGGTGACCTCAGCCTTCACTCTGTGAGACGAAACAAGCCCAGTTCATTTAGGCAGTGTGGATAAATTGTTTTTCATTCTCCCATTGATGGTTTCAGCTTTCTCTGCCTATGGTGCAGTCTTGAGTTGTTCCTCCTTGAGTACAGGTGTCTTGAACTGTGCTGAGTTCTGGTTATATATGCCTGGGAATAAGTCAGTACTCTGCTTTAGAAAAACCTTTTTGGATACATAAGGTATCTGTTTGCCTTTTTCACAACCATCCCATCAGTGTCATGACATGATCAACCACTGCCTTCATTCCTCCCTTGCTGCATCCCTCTCAGAGCTATGGGTGGCCTCTTTGGAGCACTCTTCTGAGGGCCAGACTAATGTGACACAGCTTTAGCTGACTGAACAGTAGGTTTCATATCTACCTTTTTAGTGCATGAGACAGTCCCACAGGAGATTATTGTCAGACAAATTTTCTCAAGTAGTAAGACTAAACTTCCAGAAGTGCTTCTCTTTCTGTATCACTAACAAAGAAGCCTTATTAACTGTTTGCTTTTGACATCTAACCTCCAAATAGCTCCTGCTTTCATATATGCCTGCCCAAAAAGATGCCACTTTATTTGCACTGCTTTAGGCACCAGTGGTATGCAGTGCTTTTAATATTCCATCCCTCTTTCATGATGACAAGACTTCAAAACTTTCTCACCTGTGCCACAGTAATAAATGAAAACCTTTAAGATTATCAGGCACAACACCTTGAGGAATGCCAGTATTATTCTCCTTCCCACTCAGAAATTCCTTGCCCATGTTGTCTTGTGCTGGCTCCTTATTCACTTTAATAAGTGAATAGCTAAGTTCTAAAGGTATTTGTCCAGTTCAAGACAAGAATCATTGTAATTGATCAGCCTGGCTTAGCAAGTTAGCTTGACAGTTTAGCATCCATGTAAAAAAATTATGCCTGGGAAATCAATGAGAGATACTAGCTGAATTTGCCCTAATCATTTTATCTACATAATTTTTTACTTACCTTTAGGTCTTAATTATTCTTTCATTCAAAAATTGTTCTAAGACTTGCTCATGATTATAGAAAGACTGATAATTCTCTGCCAAAATAATCTCTGTGTTTCTAGTAAGCATGGGTATGGTGCTTACTGTTCTGCTGTCAGGTTGCAGCATTCCTAAATTTAAAAATCTGTATTTTATACATCAATTCTTCAAAACCCTTGATGCAGATAAATTTGTTTCTCCTCTCAGTCTGTGCACACTAAATGCTGCTAGCTTCTTGACCACTGCACTTATGGTTATTCCTGTATCTCTACCTTTTTTTCCAGCCAGACACCTTTTATTTTCTGGTGTAGCCAGAGCAGGAAAGGAAATATTCCTTTGCTGTGTGAATTTACAACAGATACTGCAGGTTCCCTCTGAAAAGATAAACAATGATCAGACAGAGATAGCATTACATACAAAACTTCTGCCATTAACTTTTTCACTTATTAAAGCATTGTAATGTTTTACAATATATAATCCTCTCTACGGATGAACTTTGAGAGAGAGCTGAGGAGTCCTATCAATGTGAGGCTGAAGATGATACATGAAACTCTAAGGAAGCTACTGCAAAGTACCTAAGGGCAGGAGTTATATCAGAGAATAAAGGTAAACTGTAGTTAAAGCCTTAGGCTTAGGCAGAGGCTAGAACACACATGATTTTACCCACAAGGGACAGCAGGAGCACCAGGAGGACAATTTAATTTCACCATGGAGTCTCTAAAGAAAAGAGTGTGCTTTTGTGCTGGTCAAAATCAACATCAAAACTCCCTTTGGTTTTATCATCATCCTATGCTTATAGAGTGTTTTTTGCTTGCTTGGAGCTGAACAGAAGTACTTATAGGTTCTTTTGCATGGGCATTAGTGCCTGTTGAGTGCCAAGGAAATGGATTGTCACAACTTACCTTGTCCAGGTAGTAATTGCTGCATAAGAGCTTTTTAAAAGCACACAGCAGACTAAATGCACCCAGTTCTCTACTTACAGATTACTCTTACAGACAGTGTTTAGGGAACCTGGCAGAGACTGTTAGGGTGAGTGTTCTAGCTGAATTGGAGTTTGTGTTCAAGAGGAGCATTCTTCTGTCTGACTAACAGCAAGGTAGCAGTGCTCCCCAACTGCAGGTTCTCTAGCACCCTTGTGTGAAAGTTCTTCCTTTCCTCAAGCAGAACAGGTTTCATGTCAGACAAGCCAGCAGAACCCTGATAAAACATCTGCTGCTAATTTGGTGAAAAATCACATTATCTGGGGAGCTATTCAAAGGACAAATGTGGTTTTAAGTTTGTATCTTAGCTTTATTAACCTTTGGCTGTGTAGTGTGTGTCCTGTGAAGTCTTGTGCATCCAGACCAGCTGGACATCCTTACTGGTGCATTTGGGAATAAAGCATTTTGCAAAATGTGAAACCTTACTCAGAGGTTCCTAAGGGAGTTCATTAGTTACAGTGGCAGAATTCCAGTGGCTTGGCACCAGCACCCCAGCAGTGAGTATGCAGCTGTCCTCCTGAGAGCATTGCTGGCCTCAGCCATTCACAAAAGGACAAGTGCTGTGTAAGGTCACACATGCAGCTTTCCCAGCAGCTTGCTGCCTTTCTCTGCAGTATGCTCCACTGCACTCGTGGGTCCAATTTGCTTTGCTGATTGCTTAATGTACCATGCTCTACGTGGGGTTTGAGACACATAAAAAGAGACTGTGACAGGACCAAAGGCACTGTCATCGGTGACCTATGGTAAGCAGCACACAGGCTGCAGGATGGCAGTGACACAGCCAGGGGTTACAGCCATTGTGGATCTGCTCCTCAGTCAGGTGTGCTTCTGCAAGGCCTGAGACACTGAACAGCAGGTGGGACTCCTGAAGGCACCCAGACTGCAAAACACCCAGAGCTGGGTGCTCACAAAGGCTGCTGGAGCTTTGGCCTGTCTCGCAGGACATCGCAGCTTTGGGAGGAGCTCACTGGAGCTCTGTGGGCCTGCTCTGTCACATCTCCTTGCGAAGACACTCAGCTTATAGAAAGGCTTTCTGCAATAATGGGTAGCAAATGGAAACCAAGGATACTTTTGAAAAGCCTCCCTAAAACTTATTTCAGCTTCTATAAATGAGCAAATATTTTTGAATGTAAAAGTGGTATAAAGAGGCTAATTTTAATGTGAGGATGATCACATAGTTCCTGCTCATGGAATAGTAAGATCATGGAGTATATTTTATACACTAGTTTGACATGTTTGCAAGCTACACAGTGGAGATGTTTTAGCATCTCCTCATAAGATATGAATGAGGGCAGGGTATTTGTATCTCAGGACTTTTGCTGGTCAGGGTGACCCCGAGATGTATTAGAAAGTCTCTTTTCCCAGCCTGGCAGTCGAAGAAGGAGTCAGAACTCTTCTATTCTCATTCTCAAGATTATTTATTCTTTCTTATCTATAAAATTCTTTCTCTGGCCTGCCAAGGTCTGTTCAGCAGGTCAGACTGAGACACACTGGCTGCCCTCACGGTGGTGTTATCTTTTTATACTAAAAACTATGTGTACATTATTTACCATAACTTCCCAATACCTATCACCTATGTTAGACAGTGAGTTTCTACCTTAAACCAATCCAAAAGTGCCAGCATCACCCAGAACATGGAGGCTAGGAAGAAGAAAGAAGAAGGACAGGGCACGCCCAAATTTCTCCATCATGGGACCCCAAGCCCCCATTCTAAAAACCTCAAAATTCTATTTTTCACCCTGTGACAAACTATAATTCTACTTAAACTCTCTTGACTTGTAATTCTTCATATAAAGGTGGTAATTTGCTCCATGGGTCAAAATCAAAGTCACAGGTGTCTTGGGCCCTGTGCCAAGGCCTCTGAGCCCCCCAGACAGGGTCTTGAGTCCCCCAGGGCAGCCAGAGGAATTTCCTGGGTTCCAACATTTGTAAAGCTGACCTTCTACAACCCTATAGCTGTAATAGTGTCATGTAAATATATTACCTAGTATAAGAAGACACATTGTTTTGTGCAACTGAGCCACATACATAAGTTACAAATGTACATGCAAATTTTATGCTTCTGAAAAACTGTAAAAGCACATATTTATGAAAAAATAATCTGATGTCTGCTATTTAGTTACTGCTGTGGTTGTGATAGTAGAACCACTAAGGATCTGCCTTTGTTAGGACAGGATCAAGTTTCTGGTTTATACTTGTGAAAGCAAATTATGTGCATAGCTTTAATCACAGTTCTGTTATTTAAAACTATGAACTAAATTAAAGCTCAGGTCTATACACCAGGAAATGCTGAAGATACTGGGAAGAACTCTGGACCTGAGGCTCTGATAGGAATGGCTCTCCTATGCTTACAGTGTTTATTGGAAGGAATTTCTCTGCACTCTGCAGCTGCCTGACTGATTCTCAGATGAGGGATTCTTTTATCATGTTCACTTAGCAACAGAAAGGTCCACTTAGATATACACACCCAACTATAAACATTTTATAGGAGGGTATTGAATATCCTACCAACTTGGCATCTAATCAAGATTTCCTGCCCAGAAACATAACACTGTAAAAACAGCAAAGTTTTAAGTTCAGAGAAATCTGTGTTTTATGCTGGCTTTCAAACTTACTGAAGCCTGTTTACAGTGTGCAGGAATTACAATTGAGGCAGCTTACATCTGGAGGAAAGTGCTTGTCTTGGCTGTATTTTTGGCATAGCTTATATGGCTGTCACAGAGAGAGAAGACAGAGAGCAGGCCCTTCACATGACATCTGAGAAGTCAACAAATGCATTGTTAGCCAAAAGCATTAAATACCTGTGTGCTAACTTCCAAAGGTAGTAGAACAAATTTCAGCCCACTAAAAGGAGTTTACTGCATTCAAGAATGACATAATTCAACCTTTAGCTTTCATGACTTGTTTATCACTTATGGTGGAGACAGAATGGAGCTGCTTCTAACTTACATGGTAGCAGTAGCCCGAAGCCCCAGCTGAAGGCTGCTTCCATCCCACTGGGCTATGAACATTGCTTAGTATCTGGCTCCCAC
Organism: Agelaius phoeniceus; assembly: GCF_051311805.1. Taxonomy (NCBI): domain Eukaryota; kingdom Metazoa; phylum Chordata; class Aves; order Passeriformes; family Icteridae; genus Agelaius; species Agelaius phoeniceus. The sequence goes on along the minus strand of NC_135265.1, from coordinate 130,515,966 downwards.
CTATGCATGTGTATGACTACTCAGAGTTATGTGCTGTTCTGGTTCTTGCTAGCTACCCTGGTGGAAAGTGAGGTAGAATGAAATGTCTTCCTTTTATTAAAAAAATCAGAGGTCAAAACTGGTATTTATTTAAGAGTTGTCAACCTTTACTTCCAGTTATAATTTCTGTATACATTGACCTTATTTTGGTTTAGCCTGTCAACAGCGTTTGTAACTTTATCGAAAAACCTGAATCATGCCAAACCAGGAAAAAATTTGGAAAGAACACCCCGTATTTTGTGGATGGATATGCAGTAGCAGACTATGGCTCAGATCAGCCTGGGTCACTCTGTAATTTTGTGCCAATAAATTAGCCACCACATAGCCTGCAGGCTGTTTGGCAATGTGGCACCTCTTACCCCAGCAGGACTTGAATGTTCCCACAGGATTTTGAAAATGTGTTTAAGAATCAGAAGCCCTGTTGTTTAAGGGGCAGGATCATTTAGACATGGGACAAACACAAAGCAGAAGTCAGCTCCTGCCCCAGGGGTACTACATATGGACAAGCCAAAGGTGAGAAAAGAATTTGTCTGAAAGGAAACTGTACTTGTACTTCTGTCAACTTTAATTGACAGAAGCACAAGGTGAGGAGAGTCCTGCAGGTGGAAGTTCCTCACTGCAGCCAGTTCAGGCTTCTAGGCAAGGTGCAGCAATGCTTCACATTGGACCTCCAATCATTTATTGATTCATTTGTAAAGCAGAAGACTAATAGAAAAATAGAAAGAAATGCTTGATTTTACTAGAAATTATAACCCACAGTTCTCAGAAATGCAAAAAGCCACCACTTAATGTGCCAGCATGCAGGAAAGGCTACAGCTGACCAGAAATTATATCCTGTGGGTCCAAGAGTCAGCACAAATTCAGTTCAAACTGATGGTTAAAGCCCTGCAGGCCTTCCTTCCAGTGAGCCTTGGCAGAAACATGAGCACTCTTGAAAATCAATGCAAACAGAAGCAAAGCAGGAAGACTCACTCTGCTTAGACAGCTGATCTGTGGGACCTCCTGGAGCAGCAGTTTCTTGTGGAAGCCTTGTAGTCTAGGTAATCTCAGGCTACAGTGGAAATGGTCTTCCCACCAGACGCTCCCAGAGGAATTTCTCCTGCTATTTGATAGGCAAGATGGAAACTCACAGGATGTCTCTCTGCAGGCTGTTACTGATTTGTCATGAGAACTGCATGGTAGCATGATTTTATGAATTTGTCTGAAAGGAAACTGGTCAACTGACAGCATTTTCTGGTTTTTTTCTAGATATAGGACTATCAAGACCTTCATTACATGCCCTGTGAAGCATATTTGGACTGCCTTCCCACAGTCAACTTAATCTGGTGGAATACAAGCAATATTCTCATATGTATCACAACTGGATATATAAAGGAAGACCTGCAGTGTACTAAACACTTGGGTTTCAGGGTTTGAAATTGTTTCTGTGTTCATGGGAAAAATCAATCCAAGAAGTCAAACCTATACAAGCAATGTTTCTGCTATCTGCTGTGCCTTCTCTCCACCCTATTGGCCCTTACAGATAACCCACTCCAGAGGTTTTCCTCAGCTCTGCTCAGGATTTTGGATCTGTAGCTTCACACAAACTGAGCATTCTTTTCTTCTTGTTCATCTATAAAAGGCAATCTCCCCAAAACCACAGCTTAGTCACTTCCCAAATGTGTGAGATTTCCAGTGACAAAGAGCTGGTAATATTCATTGCCCCAGCATTCCCTCCTCACTGAAAGAAACCAGGGCAACCAGAGGTTGGGATTTCCCTCACCTTCCAAATAAGCCACTTCCCTACTGGAGCTATAGCAATGATGTCTGATATTCATAACTCTTGAGTGAACTCCAAAACTACAGCAAAAATATATATTAAGAAAACCCAAACAAAGAAACCAAACTCATCATTATCTGCATATAACAAAATGTAGAAGGGAAGGATTCTTCTGATAAAATTTTTTTTCACAAGTCCTCACAATTAACGGCTTGAGTCTCTCGCCAGTTTTTGCTGGAGACAGCAGAGCACGGCTGTGTGTAGGAAGGCAACACGCTGTCAACTACAAGCCGGGTATTCGTGCTCCAGAGACCTGCCTGCTGTGCAGCCAGACGGAAACTGTGTGATGCGGATGCAGATGCCGTGAGCCTGCGGAGCGCGGGGCTGCAGGGCAGGAATGCGGCCGGAGCCGAGCCCAGCAGGGGGTGGGCTCTGACCGCGCAGGAAGGAGCTGTGGAGGCTCCGGAGAGGGAATCCCCCTGCTGCCCGACCCGCTGCTCAGGGGGAGAGAAGGGGGTGCCATGGCCCGCCTTTCTGAGATTGCACTGCTGTCTGCTTGGGAGGGGTGAAAGCCGGCTTTCCCCATAGAAGCTGAACGTCCTTGTCCTCCTCCAAGTCACGGAGCTCTCAGTAGCAGAGCTCATTGCACACTGAAAAGACATGTTTGTATGAATTAATCATCTCTTGTATTTTGGTGACACACTTTTTTTAACGGCAGAAATGCTGGGTTCTTAATGTCCACCTCAGGTTCAGAAACATCTGACTTCTCAGAGACCACGAAACCACTGGTCCTGCTGATGCCCATGAACAGCATGAGCCTGCCAAGCCCAGGAGGAAGCGTGGCATGGGGAGCTGTGGGAAGGCGGGACTGTGCTCTGGCTGCACCTGAGCTCCTCACACTCAGACACCGAACAATACTGAGCTGCACGACTCCCTGCCTTGGTCTCTTCAGTTTCACACAGACTTGCTACAGCACTGATCTTTACATGCCCAGGGCTCCCATCACTGTGATATAGAAGGGACCAGGGACTGAACCCCATCTAGCCAAAGCCAGAAGTGTGAGGTTCGGACACCCTTTAATGCTGATGCACAAGGGCTGGAATGATGGCTGCACAGCCAGCCTCTGTGTTTAGAGTGGTTTATGTAGCTTTGTGACCTTTATGTTAACTTCTGTGAATGTTTAACTGCACAGGTTTCTAGAGACCAAACTGGAAAACATATCCACAACATGACCTCATATCCACACCTGTATGGGTCATGGTACATGGGTGACACGGGTCACAGCTGAAACATCTACGGTATGACACCCACCTCTGCCTGAGCAGAGGGTGTGACATCCCTGAGCTGATGGCACTGAGCTGCCACTTCTGTGAACCTTCACTAGGGATAGTTAAGCACACAAACCACCAAAGGGAGGCATTCAAGGCACCCAACCATACAGCAGCAGCCTGCAGCACCCAAAGGCAACACTGGAAGGGAAAGTCGCCTTTATACATGGTAGTCCTATGCTAGAATTTAATATATCTTCAAGGAATTTAGCTGCCAAAGTCTAAAAATTTCCTACTGTGAAGGACATTGTCTACATCTTTTAACATTTTAATAGTTTGGGCTAAAGTTACAGTCCTTTGGCTCCTTACCAAATTCATCCCTCAAAGTAGGGACTCAGTCACGTTTGCACAAATTTGTGGTGTTTGATGGCAGAAAATGACCGTACGTGATTTTAACATGGGCAAGAAGTGTTTCACCCCTAACCGGTCCGGCCCTGGCACAACTATTTTTTCAAGCTGAAAATTTCAAGCTGAAATTCAGCCAGAGGCAGGCAAATGGTAGGAGAAATTTCAAAGCAATGCAGTTTGGCAGGGAAATGGGGTGGAGCAGCCCTCTCTCTACGTGGTACCTGCGAGCTCTGAGGAGGCTCAGGGGGCCCTTCATGCTCTAGAACTCCTTGAACGGAGGTGATAGCCTGTAGGGATCTTTAGCTTGTCAGAGTGACCCCGAGCAGAGTTCGAAAGTCTCTTTTCCCAGCCCGGCCCTTACTCACGAGGCGCTCTGGCGCCCCGATCCTGTGGGTTTCGTCCCTCCGTTGTTCCCGGCCCCGCTCCCGCTGCCTGCGGAGCCCTCGCTGTCCCTGGCCCGCAGCCCCAGGCCCGCAGCGCCTCCCAGCCCCGCTCCCCCCGCGGGGGCCATTTGGCTGCTCCCGCCGCCGCGAGATGGCGGCGTTGCGCCACCGGCGGGCCCGGCGCGGCCATGGCGGCGGGCACGGGCCGCGCTCCGCCTCACGGAGGGATCCGGGAGCTGAGCCTTGGGAAGGAGGAGGAAATGGCTGCTCCTCGGTGCACGGGAGCTGCTGAGCGCCCAGCCGGGGCCGGGTCAGCCACCCCCGACCGTCCTCTTCCACAGCTGCTTCACCAAAAAACAATCTTCTTGCCTCATGAAAATAGCATGACTTGGACCAAGTGTCTCCTTTTCTGTAATAACCCAAATATATTTTTATTTCACATAATTTTTTAAAAAATAAAAATGGAGTTGATTTCAGCCTATATAGCTACATTCTCTCTTTCTCATTCTCTCTTTCTCTCTCTTAACAACACAGTTCCTTCATCTCACTGGTTTTTCTCCGCATAATAGGCATTACTCTGATATGCTTGCATTTGCTTCTCTGCGCATGACTTACTTTCCCATAATTGTGGTTTTTGACTCATAGCTTGAGCCTGCAGGTGCTGAGTCTCCTGTAAATGGCACCGAGTGGCATCTTTCCTGCTGACAGCAGTTCAGGAGTCACATAAACCCATGGCTGGACACAGGATTAAAACCAGAACAAAAGAGGCATTGAGCAGTGTGACGCAAGGGTTACTCTCCTTTGGAAAATCTGAAGGGCAGGTACCATCAACTCCAGGACTGAGCTAGTGCCAACTGGCCACGGGTTTTATGTACCTCTGCTGTGGTTTGGCTGAGTCAAAATTCAAGCTTTGTCAGTTGAAAGCAATTCTTTTTGTGAGGTGGGAGAAGCAATGGCCGGAGTCCTGTGAATGTCTGGGATAGAGGTTGCCAACACGTAGCTAAATTTGAGAGTATTTCTGCCTTTCTGAAAAGTGCAGCTGTTTGCAAATGCTGTAGGAAGTTTCAGCTTTTGGAATAGTGGGTAGAAGAAGGTTTTGGACAATTTATTACAGTCTATAGGGGCACTTTGCCAAAAGAACACTTTAAAATGTAGCCTAGTAGCTGATAATCCATCTAATTTAAAAATTTCTGAGAGCAATGAAGCATCCTCATTTTTCATATAGAACTACTGCCAAACTCAGCTTTTGTAGGCTCATTATTTACTTTTATATTGCCATCAGACGAGAGAGAGGTGTGGTGATGGAGTAAGTCCTGTTACAGCCAGTCCATAAATTCTCCACTGGCTGAACCATTCTGTCTTCTGTGCAGCTGTAAGATTTCTTTGGAAGTTGGTCCTTCAAAATGTGCAAAAATAATTTTATTCCTTCATTCAGAACTGAGACGAGATAGCAGCAGATGATGAAGGCTACAGGATCATCTATGCAGAGGACATGATTTTAGGATGAAAGCCTCTTGCAAACACAACTCTTCTGTAAAATGGGCTAGTGAACACTTAGACAACTGTTTACTGGATCAAGACATAGCTGCATGTCTTCTTTTATCAGAGATTGGTTTCTTCCATTATCTTAGAGAAAGAACTGCCATAATAATTATCGTTAGTTTGATTTTTATTGGGTTTTTTTACACAGAAAGTATTTAATAAAAACAGTTCCAGCTGTGGGTTATAATGCACCTGCACACAGTGTATAGAGATGAAGGCTGACAACTCTGAAGGAAATTGTGTATATGCTGCTGGGAACAAAATCCTCAGAATGGTGCATTTCCAAAATAGGATTGTCTGAAAGTATCAGTATGGTATTGCATACCATATTAGCCTATATCACTAATCAAATATATGTATGTGGTTTTGATTAGAAAGAATAGTTACATATAAAGTTGCACAAATTTAAATTAGGAGTAGCCAGTTCAATTCTGTTTGGCAGGAGAGTGTGGGAGAGTGACAGAGCCTACTGCTTCAGGGTGAGCAAACAGAAGAGGCTTAGTGTTGGCAATCATTTGTGTGTCCATTTGGCCAAAAAGGTAGCCCTTGACTGTGGAGGCTGGTAATTAATGCCAGAAGGAGCTGTTACAAAGCTCCAGTGTCCCATCCTGTAAGTGATGCCTTACACTAAGGGCTGGAGTATGGTGATGAAATATGACTTGAATTTTGAACCCAGCTCCTAACCCACTGATGTCCAAAGTGCTTGGAGGAGATACAATTGTTTGTGCATCTGGTAGGATCTATAAGTAAAATGTTTTCAAGTGACAGATTCAAACAGGGTGAAGAGCTCCAGAACACTTGCCAAGGATAGCAGTGGGAAGCTGGGGGCTTTCTCTCTGCTTCTTCCTCCTTTCCATTCTCTGCATCAATTGCAGGTTATTGCTTACTGGCCTTTAGAGCAGCATCACCAACTGCTCTTCAATTGAGCTCTTTTTGGAAGAGAGGATGGTTGGCTCAAAGCTGTTGCAGTGATGAAAGTGCATCCATCACACAAGCACAGATGGCTCGTATGGCCATGGCAAGGTTGCCAGGTGGGAAAGAGAGCATCAGCTAAAGCAAAGGACATCTCCTCTAGAGATGGACAAGGCCACCCTGCTCTCTCACAGGGAGGAGAACAATGCCTAAACATCTTTTCTCCTGCACCTACAAAGCAGGAAATTAGAAATCTTGCCCTATAGGCCACTGTGCTACTCCCTTGGTTTTTTTTCCTGGCAGGCATTACCTGTAGGTGTGAGCATGAATTTCCTATAGGATGTATTTTCTGGCAGCTGCTCCCTGGTACTTAGAGAGGGGAAAGACAGTTCATTTACAAGTGCTTTCAAATAATCTGATGGGGAGTCCAGCTATATGTATGCAATACCTATAATGGTAGTTACATGCTTAAATCACACAGGTCTTTATAAAGGAAATAATACATTATCCCCATTTTAGGTGGATCAGATGTGTTTGTACTCATCAACAAAACATGCCCAGGCTCGCTGTTGAGCACAGAGGCTGGCATGGAGCAGGCTGTGTTCCCTGAGTTTCCCTCCAAAGTGGAGGGGCTGGCCTTCTTCACATCTGCCAGGGATGGCCTTGGGTTGTGCTGACTCTTGAGCTGTGTGGGGAATTGTCTGGGACACTGCCAGTTGGCTTCAGCAAAACTGATGCCAAGGATTATGTCAACAGTTTATACAGGATTGAATTCCAATGCCCTGGAACATCCCCCTGGCAGGGTTTAATTTATACAATAGACCTAGCCAGAGAAAAATGAAGTGCTTTTCCCAAGGTCACACAGAATGTTTTGAGGCTTAATCTTAGGAGATCCCTTAAGAGATACAGTTCTTTGGCCCATGGTACACCAAATATGTCACAGATCTTGTGTGTGTGCCTAGGCTTTAGCATGAGAGGTGCTGTGACACAGAAAGACATTATTCCTATTGTTTCCTGAGTCTTTTCCCAACTTGGAAACATGCAGCAAACAAAATGAACCCTTGGGATTGAAAGCAGCAGAATTACACCAGGGTTAAATTTGGTTGTTACATCTTTTAGAAAAAGGGATTTGCTGAATTCTCCTGAGGCAGTATATACCTTTGTCTTCAATACCTAAGGTCCAATGCTTAAAACCAGGCCTATAACACATGATTTGAATGATATTATCATTTGTCAGAATGATAATATTTGTCTTCTCATATTTAGCCTGAGTTCATTTAAAATTACACATAATGCCATTTCTAATTCCTATCCCAATAAACCAAGACTATCTGTTGCTATTATAACATAAAACTCTTGGGTATCTGTTTTAGTAGTAACTTGCAGTGAAAGCCAGAGTGCTTGAAATTAGATTTTTGTGAAATATAGGTGCCTTACCTCCAGAAAACAATCCAAAAGGCGTTCTGTTCAGCACAGCCTGACTCTATTAGCTCCTGGTGCTAATAACACAAATGCTGTGGGTTTGATCCCTGTTATGGGCCATTCACTTATGAATTGGATTTGATGATTTTTTGGGTCCCTTCCAACTCAGTATATTTTGTGATTCTGTAAAGTACCTGCATTCCCTAAACATGCAGGAAATGAAGGAATTGCAATGAGAAAGTAGGCACATGTAAACTCCCTCAGCATCTAGACTTTTAGCATGAAGAAACCTGAAGTCCACCATTCTACAGCCTGGTTTTGCCCCTACGCTCATCTCTGAGACCACCACAAAGCACTGTTGCTGCCATCATTAGGATGTGGCCATTACTGGTGGCACTTCTGCTTGCCACTCAAGCATAATGGTTAGTGTTGGGAAGCACCAATACTCATCCATCCTGAAGGCATTCAAACCCATGGTTTTCATCACAATTTGTGTTCTCCAACCACCAGCACTGAGGCTGGCAAAACCAGAGCTGAGTCCAGACAGGAAGGCAGATCTGGAGCAGGAAGAGAGAAAGAGCCTGAGGTTATATATAAGTGGGCAGAGGAAAGCCTGAATTGTGATCATGCTGAAGAGGAGGAACTGAGAGGTGGCCTTCAACTTTGTATACAAGTGCTCACCAGTCACTAAATTATCATGTAATGGGGTGCCAGTCACTTCTCCTTTGGTTTCCTTTTGGGAAAAAGTCGTGCTCAGCTCAGCCAGGCATCTCCTTAGGGAGAAGATTGTGATCTTCAAGAAGGGCAAAGAAGTGTAGGAAAGGGGAGAGGATCAGGATCTCAGGCTGTGCCTTGTAATCCTAGCTCAGTGCATGGGACCACTGCATCACCCCCATTACAGGAACAGGAGCCTGGCCCTCTAGTTGTGTCCTGGTCTTTTCTGTGAGCTGCTGTAGTAATTCTTGTTGCACTTCCACACCACCACACAAGGAGGATGCTGCTTTCCAAATAACACATAGTGGCAGTTCAGCTGAGATCTTCAGCTTATGACTGATACCCTGGGGAACAGAAACCCCCTGTCTGACACTGCCCCATTGGGAAGCTGATGACTGTCTTTCCTGACATGGGTCAGAGGTCTAGAGCTATTATAATTTAATTTTAATTAAAGGTGTAGGCTTAGTGTAATTGCTGGAAAAAATTATTGATGTCTTGACACATTGTATTGTTTTATGGCTTTATTTGCCTTCCCCTTTCACACACAGGCATGGACATGCTTCTACAAATGCCCAGATCCTGGACCTCAGCAAGCCTCAGTACTTTACTAGCTTTGCTTAACTTATCCTGGACCTCAGCAAGCCTCAGTACTTTACTTAACTTTAGAGCAGTTAAAAACACACGATACCATCTCCCTGTGGATCCTCCAGAAAAATTTGACTGAAATTTTTTGGTTGTGACTTGTGCCTTTGTATGTGTTGTAAAAAGTCCATGCATGGTCTACTCCGATTTAAGTAAAAGGGAGGCTCCAAGAGAAATGACAGATAACAGCATCTTCTTGAGAACTTCTGTGAGGTGTTACTCCTCATTCAGGTTTATGGACGTGTATATGTGTTTGGTGCTGCTGCAGGTTGGTTGATTTTTTATGCTTATTGTGGTATATGTCTTTTTAATTGGATGTTAAAATGCAAGCAAGATTAGATTAGGCCAGTAACTCCTGGAGGATAATTTGCTGAACTTAAAGTAAATTAATAATCATATGATAGTGGTTCTACTGGCAAGAAGGACTTCTCTTTTTTGTCTGTGTCATCAATGCAGTCAGCACACTGGATTCTATTTTTCAGCTGTGGGGGTGTTACTGCAAAGTTAAGACACTTGATCTGGTGTATTGGTTTAGGTTTTCAAACTACACCTGAGCATAAAATAAAATGTTGGTAGAACAAATGAAAAATGGCAATTATTTTCTTCTGCACAGAAACACTCTCACTGGAAGACTCTGCATTCAGTAATTCAGTTTCATGGATTTTACTTAAGGAAATGATCTTTCATAGATCTCACTGTCTTTCTTGTGGCTCGTTTTGTGCTTGATAAATCATTGCATGAATCCATCAGGCACACAGTGCCACAGATAAAAAAAAATTGGAGTGAGCTAAGACACAGTTGTGTCACACTGTGTGTGACAGCTGGAGTAACAATCAACTTACAGCATGCAGAAGGAGAATAATCATTAATTTCCCACAGCTTCAGAGTACTGTTGAGTCCTTAGTCCATGCACATCAGTTGAACCCAAATAATCTCTTGGCCCAACCACACAGAGTATCTTCCACTTCTTCCAAGTTTTCAGAATATCACTGACAGCAGCAGCCAGAGCCAGTTTGCTACACTTGCCTATACAAACACAAGTTAGTGCTTCTGGTGGATCCCAGTGTGCAGTTTGAGCTCCTTGCTATTTCCAAGCCCAATCCCACTCCAATATCCAGGTGGGATCTTGGTAAGCAGCTGCCTCTAAATCTGCTCTGCACCTGTCAAGGTTCAGATTCCCCCTGCTTTTTGTCTTGCTATGAATGAAATTGCCCAGCCATTAAAACCAAAACTCTTGTGAGTAACCATAGCCTATGGTATCTGAAGATAGAGAACAAGTCTACAGTATGACTATAGCTAATCCTGCTGCAGAGTAGATGATGGACCAGGTGATTTCCTGAGGCTTCTGACAACTCTTTGTTTTGTGGTCGGATTCCGTCTAGGGAAAAAAAACCACTGTTCTGTGGTTCTGTTCTGTTCTGTATAACGTAGTGATGGTCAGACAGAAGGATGATAGTCATCCAGAAAAGTGTAGGAAAAGAAGCAGCCCAAATGCAGCTTGCAGCCACCAGAGATTAGGGTCTAGCTGGTTCAGTTAATGAAATTATGCCAATTTATACCATCTGATAATCTGGTGCCTAAAGTTTTCATCTGTATTAAGTCCTAAGGGAGAGGATATATTCTGGTTAAGGGCATGTTCTCCACTTGAACAGTGGAAGCAAGACAGAGGGATCTGATTTGTCTCAGACTACAGATGTATCTTTTCCAAAGACTTTTTCTCCACGTGCTGGAATCCACTTCTCAATCTTTTAAAATTAAAACATGGTATATTCCTTGCCACCAAACTGTTCTGGGAGAAGCTCCTGTTGCTGTGGTCAGCATTGGCTGGGGATCACCAGCTGGAATGAAGGCATAGTTGGAGCCTAGCCTCCAGGGTAGCCATCATGGGGCACCAGCCTTCTTGCAAAGTACAGAGCACGTAAGATCTGGCCATAAAACTCTTTCTCATACAGGTAGACAGCTTGACAGCTTGCTTGGGCAAAGACAGAGGCAGGTGGATTGGAACTTTGGACATTCCATACCATTTCCCATCCTTTTTCAGTCTATCCAAGCTGACATACATAAGTATGAGTTTCATGAGAACTTTATTCTCATGCTGTTTTCTCTTTGCAAGGTCATTCCCAGCATATTAACTGGCTGTTTATGAGCTCTTTTTTCTCTGAAATGCCAAGCTGTGAAAATGTCGAGAAAAACAAGAGCTGTCCCTTGCCACCATATGCAGTGTCTTCTGAGGCAAGATCCTCTTCAAATCTAGCACTTAGGAGGCATAGTTTATATGGAGTGACTATGTCCTGGTTGCTGAGGGACTTGAATAAATTGAAAGAAAGTGAGGGAGCTCTCAAGATATTTTAGGTTAACCTTTATAGAGATGAATGTATTTTAAAAGTCATAATCAAAATGTCAACAGTTTTGGGACTGTTCGTTGTTTCATTTAAAAGCTGGTAAGCTGAGGTAGATTTCAGTGCAGTTGTTTAACAATAAATGTTGTTAAAGAAACTCAGAGACAGTTATTTTATTATAGTATTATTGTCCTGCCTTATTTGATGTCTGTATTTTCTGCCTCATTATTGTTTGACATTATCCAAAGAGAGCACCAGGAGTGATGTATCAGCTCTACTTAGCAAAGTGCAACAGAGAAATCAGTATTTAGGCAAAATCACTTTTATATTTCTCTACCACTTGGCCATGAGGGAGCTAGTACATTAATTTCACAGCAGGAAGGAAAATGCTCTCCTCTCAATATGTTTTAAATTTTCTTTCTAAGCAAAGGGTTTTATAGATTATACAGTATCAAAAGTGCTAAAAGGTTCTACTCTATTTTGTGATAGTCAGCTGTAAAATTCAAGCTCATAATGAGATGCAACGAGACTTATTTTTTTATTTAGAATCATAGAATCTGCTGAGTTGGAAGGGACCCACAAGGATCATTGGGTCCAACTCCTGGCCCTGCACAGGACACCCCAAGAATGACACCATGTGGCTGGGAGTGTGTCCAAATACTTCTTGAACTCTGTCAGGCTTGGTGATGTGACAGCTTCCCTGAAGAGCCTGTTCCAGGTACCCTCTGGGTGAAAAACCTTTTCCTGATATCTAAGCTAAACCTCTGCTGCCTCAGCTTCATGCTGTTTTTGTTTCTACCACTGCACTGTTTTCTTTTAACTGCATAAATTATGTTCTATTCAACATACCAATTGTACATTAATAATCTGTCATTTGTTTCTGTTATTGTTGATGTCCACTGAATGTTAGAAGGGTTGGCACTCATAGAAACTCCTGTCAGTTTAGGGAACCACAGCTTTATAAATACACATGGAATGGTTTTGAAGGACTAATCAGTCTTAAACTGCCCTTCCCAGGCATGCTGTGTTCTGCTGTAGGCCCCTGAAGATGCCTTCCTGGGCATTGTGATCTGCAGAACACAGACATAGCTTGAGGCTAGGAAATGTACAGCTGGTGGGGTGAGAGGGTGCCACTGCACTGCTCCTGGGGGTCTGATTCCTGGGGTGGACCTTGCCCCAGCAGCAGCCAGGAGGTGTCTGGAAGCAGGCTCATCACTGTTTCTCTAAATGGCTGTGGTGGAAGAGCTGGGTATGTGTGAATGGGCAGAGTGGATGGCACCACAGTGAGAGGAGGTGCCTGAGGCAGTGCTCAGTGCTTGGCTGGCTGCACACAAAGCTTTGCACAGGCAGTGCTTCCCTGAGCAGCTGCACACGCTCAGCAACCTGGGTGGGACATGCTTGGCAAGACTGTAGTCTTCTCCTCCCTCACTCTCCTTTTCCAGTCTTCTGGGAAGGTTTAGCTGGCAGGCTGGGCCCACCTCTACATTTGTGGGTCATTTGGGAACATAAGTGATGACAGTCCCATACTGGTACCCAGCTGGAGGAGCACACAGGCTTTGCCTGTCTTGGGCTGCACCCCTTCCTGAAGCACCCAGGCACAGGCTTCTCCAGACAGTGGAAGCTAGGGGCATGCTAACCACTGGCACCTGCCATCTTGGCATGTCCTGTGCTGCTGCTGCTGTGACAAATGCCTGTGTGCCCAGGGGACAGGGCAGTGAGGGTCTCCCCGGGCTGCACAGTGCTGTGCCACTCTGCAGTGCTGGCCACGTGTGTGATGCACCTGCCAGGTGCATTCTCACAAAGCCACTCTGAGCTGCAGAGCCTTAAACCTTGCTCTGTGTCTGCAGCTTACCTATCTACATGCCCTGATCCCAGCTTACCAAACCCAGCACCTATTCCAGCTGGTCTTGCTCTTGCTTGGCATGGAGTGTAGGCAAGGGCTTTGCCATACTGTCCACTTCCAAATGCAGTGTGTGGGAAGCAAACTGTATCCACATATCATTCTGCTCCCCAGAAATGGTGTGCCTGCAATGGAGAGGCACTAAGGAAGTTGAAGATGCAGCCATGGCCCTGGTGCAGAAGGGCAGTTCTTCATCTGCAGTGGGATCTGCTCTGGGTGGTGGCCAAACTGTACAGAGAATGTTGTTAAATTCATGGTGTGCACCTGGTCAAGAGCTCTTCAACCAAGGAGTTCATTTCCTTCTAGAACAGCTAAAGAACAGTTTATGGAGAGTGAAGAAAGATAATCCTTTTAATTGTCTTTTAATAATTGCTAGTGTTTCATCTCTATCTAAGATATTTGACTAAGCCCCTTGGGCTCTGAGTTTCATGAGGCAACAGGTTCTGTCAGGAAGGATTCACAGTTCATGCTCCATGGGAGACCTTCATGGGTGAGCTCATGACTTTACTCCTTGTTTTGTTCCTTCTGTTTTAGGCTGCCTGCATGGACTTCAGTGACTGCAATGTCACAGATACAGAGCAGAGTGGGGAAACAGGGAAATTGGGCACCAGCTTTTCCTCTTTTTCCCCCTCCTGCACATGCAGGACTAAAGACTATGCTGAAGGAAAGAGGCAGGAGGTAACTAAAAATGAGAGGAAATACAACATGAATTTGCTCAAAGTAGATCATGCCAAGTTAACATTGTGCCTTTTTTTTGTAAGATAGCTGACCTTTTCAGGCAAGGCATATGCAATCTGCACTAAGATGTTGAAATAAACCAAATAACTTCTTTCTTATATTGGAGAAACGTGAATTTTAATGTAAGGAAAGCACTGATAAATAGGGAGATAATGGTGGGTTATGACTTAATGAGACCAAGCATGCCAGAAAGAAATGCTGGTGAAATGCTGGAGGTCCAGGACTGGACTTGGAATGGACCTTATTTAATGCTTTACTCACAACTGTGTCACCAGAAGTGAAAAGGAGGCAGTAATGTAAACTGATGACACCATGCTGGTAACAGAGATGTGGTGAAATGTAATAGTGGAGCAGTAGCCATGGATCTGGGCTGGCTGCTGCAAGGGTGAGGATGTTCAGCTCTTGGGCCCCATTTGCTGTGAGTACAGCCTTTTGCCAGGGGAAGGAGGTGACTGCCTGCATGGCAGTGTGTCCCACTGGAGCTGCTGCATGAGCTGTCATGCTGCATTAGTCAGCCACAGCACGACTGTGAGCCATGGATACATGGGAAGCATCGTTCCAGGGCGTGGAACATGAACAGCTGACCAGCAAAGCAGGGCTGGTTTAATGCCTTGGTTCAGGGCTATTTGAATCCCAGCTGGAAAGCTGTGCTTGCCTGCATTCCCAAGGGATTTTTTGACGGTGCAGAGAAGAGCATCACAAATGAGCAGGGGATGAAAAAGCCATATGAGAGGAGAGTTGAGTGTCAGATTTGTTTCAGCTGGCAGGATGAGGTGAAGTGGGATGTGACTGCTGCCCAGCTAAGGGTCTGGGCATTTCGAAGTCTGGACAGAGGTGAGGTAAGACCAAAGGTAAAAGACAGAGCTGTCCACAGATGACTCCAGGCACAGGATTAGTAGATGTGGTGCTCCTCAGGCTTGCTTTCTAACAGTGTGGGGTAAGCAGCCTAACATGTTTTAAATAGATTCATTTATGTTTGTATTACATATTTACCTATGATAACTTAAAATGGGTAACTTACAAAGGGCAGAGGTACCAACCTGCCATACTTCTTCCAGTTCTTTGTGAGTTGATATTATTTCAGATTAGGTGAGATTTCAATCAATCAATCAATCAATCAATCAAAGCTTGCAGCTGTCCTTGCATAAATTTGAAAAATATTCCTTCCTTACTGAAACACCCAAGTTCCAGGGAGTATCTCAACAGCAAGGAGGAAGTGATGCAATTCGTGACTGATTTATAAATCCTCTCTGGTCTTCAGCCAGTGCTGTTTCCTGGGCACATATCCTGATATGTATGTGTTCATGTGCAAGGCTGAGAATGGCCCAGTAGATGCTGGGATGCCAGACCAACAGTAACACTGCCTTGAAGAAATAAGAAAAAGAACATGCTGTATTTTTTTTTTTATACCAATACTTGCACATGCTCATGCCAGTGCTTCTGAAGTCTCATTTTGGCCAGTGAATGAACATATCTTTATGCACATATGTGTGCATGCACATGTATTTATATCTATAGGTATCTAAAATGAGTTCAAGAGTGGAGAAGAGATCATGGAATCATAGGATTATAGAATCACATAATGGTTTGGATTGGAAGGAGCCTCGAAAGTTCATCTGTTCAAACTCCTGTGCCATAGGCAGGGTCATTTTTCACTAGATCAGCTTGTGCAAAGCCCCATCCAGCCTGGCCTGGAGCACCTAGGTGTCTAGGTACAAATGCAGATGTACTAATTTTACATTGTAGGACATTATGATTTCAAAGATGATCACACTTCCCCTTTTGGAGAGACCACAGGGAAGATACTGTTGAAGTTAAATCATGGGCATTAGTACAATGATGCCCAGGAGGACATTCCTGTGCTTCCTTTGCCATGTCATTTGTCAGCCCATGACCTATCACATCCAGAAGAGTGATGGAAATCAGTGTCCAAAGCCCAGTGTAGGAGGGGCTATCGTTGTAGGGGAAATCCTGCATGACTGTGTTCTTGCAGGTATTAGTAAGACCTGGCTTTCAAGTCAGCTTGTCAAATTCAAGATTCCTGTGACACATGGTTAAACCAGCAACAAAAAATGCTCCATTGTTTTACATAAGGAGCCTTCTTAGGCTGCACCCATACTTGGCAATTTAGTTGTGTCAGCATAATTGGCTACAGCTGTAAATTGATGACTTGTAGCATGAACAAAATTTTTTGTTTTTTTTTCTCCCAGAGCTGACATCAGATTTTCCAATTCCTTCCACATAAATGGGAATATTCCCATTGCTCTGGTCCAGCTGCCAGGGGCACTTCTGTGAGCACCCAGCCCCCTCTCTGCTGTCCTGAAACAAAGATGAAATGTAACCAGACACTTGTCTCCGTGAGATGAGCTCATATTTAATGTTCACGAGCTGTCAGATTTCTGGAGCTATGAAGCTTCTACAATTAACAAAATAAACTAATGTAATAGATTTAAATAGCTTATACTCAATCCTTATTCTAATATGGATGGGTCATCTATTGGTCTGTAGTTTTGTGTGAAAGGTATAGAGATGTCTGAAATTTCTCCTTAATAGTTATATTTTTGGTCAGCTATCACTTGTGAAATATGCAGCTTTTTATTTGAAATGTTTTATTCTAGATGTTAGATTTTGTATGATTTTAAGAAAGAAAATTGTTTAATTGGATTCTTGAACAGTGACTTTAGTCTTTAAAAAAAGATACAGAAAACCACATGTTTTCTGGCTCTGGGAAGGTATTGGAAACCACAGCGTCTGATATATTGGTGGGAAAGAAAAAGAAGAAAGAGAAGAAGCCACATTTCCATAAAAAATAAAAAATTGCTCACATTTACCTTATTTTGGAAAAATAAAGGCCAATAACTTTTTTCCTACTCTTTTTCTTGCTTGGTTACACTTTGACTTTCTGGCTGGAAGAGTAAGCTCCAGATAGGTAGAAAATTGCCTGAAATTGCCTGAAGCAGTGCAGAAGAATTTCCTGGGGAAGAGGCAGGGCTGTCAGTGGGGCAGGGGGCCTGGGCAGCGGAGGAGGAGGCGCGGAGCAGCCGCGGGTGAGAAGGCGCGGCCGTGGCGCACGTGCGCGCGTCGGGGCTCCTTGGGGCACCCCATGTGGCACAGCACGACACAACACAACACAACACAACAACTGTGTGGTTCACACAGCTAAACTGTTTTTCCAGTGCCGAGTCTTTCAGCTGGGAAGGGTATTTCCATGCAATGGAAGTTTGCTGTGCACAGTAAATTTGTGACAGCTTTCCATGAGATTTTAGATAAGAAACACAGAAAGCTGCCAAGCGAAGAGAGAAGAGATATGGTGAGAGACTATTTCTCACCTTTCTGAAACCCTCCTCCATAAGATGGGAGCTGTACAAGGCAGCTTAGGCCTTTATTATTTAACTCCATCATGACACAGTTTGATAACAGCAATCTCCACTTTCTTCTAGCACATATTAAAACCCTTCTCCCCAGACACTCAGCCAAATAAATGCCCATTTATCTCATTTTTCTGCTGCTGGAGGTCTTCAGGCTGCCTCCACACAACTCCTACGCAGACTGCAAAGAATATTTACAAGCAGTCTCTCTCACACAGGTCTTAGCACATGCACAGCATTGGTTTCATTTAGTGTAGGAGGTTTCTATGTTTGTGTTAGTACCTCCCAACAGGCTTTGCTCTAGCTCACATTACATCAGTTTTTATATATGGTGGACAGTGTAGAATGATAACAGGGATGAAACAGTACAAAATGGCTTCAGACTTTCCATTCTAAAGGGCAAAGGGAACTCTCTGCTTTTTCTCCTAATTTTTCTGTGCGAGCTTCAGGTAGCGCCATAACTGGACAACTATTGGATCAGAACTGGACCATTTAGTTAGTATGCTGCCTCTTGCACTGACCAGGGCCATAGTCCTTGGAGCTGACTGGGAACAACTTCATCTTCCATGTGATTTCTTGACACCCCAGAAAGTGAGTGGGGAGCTTTAATTTCTAAGCCTGAAAGTAAATTTGCTAGGAAGGGTGTTTTTGGTGCATAAAACATTGAATTTCCATTCAAGAGACCCAAGATTTTTTATTTGAACCATGGATCATCAAGAAAACAGGCCATTCACTTTAGCTGTCTTTATTTGTAAAATTCCCTGTCTTGTTGGTCACTGGGACATATTGGGATACCATAGTGATGGTGCCCACACAGCTCCCAAAAAGCTACTAGGATGACAAGAGGTAATGTCCCCTGCTAGGACTTGGTTTGATGGCAGGAATACCCAGGATATGTCCTGGCTGTTTTTCCAGCCTGCAGTTTCCTGGATTTATAGCTCAGGACGGGCTTAGATGACAGATTTGTCCACACTCCTGTGTATATACATGGTTTGATTAGAACCTCCAGGAGTTAGGTGGAAAATTATCTTTCTGTGCCCAGAGGAGTCTGGGCCTCTTCATGGAAGCCTCTGTAGCTTGTCAGTGTGAGATGATACTCCTCCCACAGGAGCATGTGTACAGACTCACTCATGTTCTACACAAGCCACTGAATTAGTGTCAAATGTGATCATTTATGGCCATTCCTCAATCAGCCTGGACACCTTGAGTGGATGAATGACCTTGAGTTAGTGGATTTTAGGCTCTCTTGCCAGTTCCTTGAACTGTCTCACAGATAAAGTTTATTGTGAGTGTCTGTCTTACCCAATAGAAAGGCAGGAAAAGATGTTTCGCTAACTAACTGCAAGATACTCTCTACATTTTTTTTATGCTTGACTGAAGTAAAATATGACCTTAAAAGCATCAGTAAATACTGCAGCTTTCATATAAACACATCAGATATACATCTGCTCTTTCTTTGTTCTTTACTGATAATAGAGAAGTTGTAGAAGGAAGAGTTGTGCATACCTTCCACTGTGTGGGCTCCTTTCCATCTCTTCAGCAGTGATCTTTTCCTACCAGGAAATCTTTCAGTGAGCTTCCTGTGAAGGAAGGAGACAGGTGAATGGATCTGGAAAATCTGGGTGCTGTTCTTGCCATGAATTGAGTCCCTGTGAACAGTTGTACTTGATACTCTGTGCTCCAGGGTGCAGAGGACTGTGGTGGTGTTTACAGGTAGGACTGTCCCAAGAGCTGTGGTTCCCATGCAGGGATTCTAATGGGTGACTCCTCCACTGAGACTTTGGGTTCAGTCGCCCAAACTAAACAAGGTGCTGGCTGTGTGATGCTCTTCAAGCAGAAGTAATTATGGGCAGAGAATGTGAGTAGGAAGGCTGAAAATCCTTTCTCCCCTGTATTCCTTACACATGGTGCTACATGGGTCCCAGTGACCTCCACACACAGCCTGCCTATTCTGAACTTGTCCTGTGCCTCCACATAGCACTGCCTTGGGACTTTGCAGGGTGGGAGCCATGCAGCTCAAATCCACAATATGCTCCCAAGGGAAGCATGTCTGGGAACAGCAATCCACTGCTGAAGTGCTGCATAATTATACACTTTCACCAAGGCAAAGGGAAAAGTGCTAACTAGTTTCCTTCCTTGGTAAAATATGTTCTACATTCAAAAAACCCATAAAGCTGCTTTTGTTATTCCTGAAAACTCTGAGAGCTCATCTAGGGAAAAGGCCAAAGGCCACCAACTCCAACACTTTGGACTCATAGATGTTATGATAGGTAGAAAAATTCAATAGTGTGTCTTCATCCCAAGGTAGTCATTGCATTTTGAAGGAGGCAGGATAAACACTATGAAACAGGATAATCCCAAATGTGGTAGTGGAATGTTAGCCAGAGGCTTGGCATCCCAGAGAAATGGGTGGGGTAAGAGGATCAAGAACTAGGCAAAGAATCCCAAGCTTGTGCTTCATATATCTTTTAAATTTTACCCTGAAAGTAAATACTAGATCAAAGATGGCTTCATCTTTTGACAGCTTTCAGGCAGGCCACGGGCTGAGATGGACAGTGGGCACTGCCACTGAAGCACTGTAGGGCTCATCCCCTGGGTGCTGCATGGACACAGAACCACAGCCATCCTGATCCCCAGGAGCTTGAATCCAGCCCCCAGTTCACGGCTGAGCAGCAACACAGGGTGCTGTGGAACAGCTGACAAAAGCACTGGCTGTGGAGAGGGCATCCCTGTATGTGAAACTCAAACAACCTCTTGACCCACAATTCACCTGTAGTTCAATCCACTCCACTCCATCAGATAGAAGCTGCTTGCAGCTATGCAAATAGTCCATCCTGCCTGTCTTGTTGGCCTTCCCTCTGCCCAACCTAATCAGTGTGGTGAGTAAATAGAACAATGAGGTCAAATACAGGGCTAGATTTTCCTTGAAATGGTTCCAGATATGGCCGGGACACCTGAAAATGTGGTATCTACAGAGCCTGCTCTGGGAGCACTAGCTGCAACATCTGTCCATCCAGAGGCAGGATGAACCAGAGTGGGTGACAAAGTTACCAGCCCCTGAAACTTTGGGCTGATGGCTAAAATAAGCAAAATGCCATCTGTATCCACTGATTTATGTAACAACCAGTATTTTCCCCGTTTGAGCTTTGAAGTTGTGCTCATGCATTCCTTTGCTTCAGATGCATTTCCAGGGCAAATTACAACAGTACCTGACATGGTAGGGGCTTTTTAACACAGCATCAGGCGCCAGGTGATTTTTTTTATAAGTATTAAGTCAAGACAGTCTGCTAGGGAGGCAGGCAAGCCCAGTCAAGTTCTCACATACTCATTCTATGGTATGAAGCCAAACAGAAAAGTTTTCCAAGTATTTTAATGAACGTGTTTCAGACCTTTTTATTAACTTTTAATGCCTCTTTATTTTGGCAGTTCACTGCTGTGCTACAGGAAAGGCCAAGACACCCTTCAGTGCTGTTCCAGATAAATACGCCTTAACCACAAATTAACACCTATATCTTGTACTGCTTCTGAAGCTGAAGGCCCCACGATCTGTCTGAGAATTGCTGTTTGCAGTTCCAGGTTGTGATTTTGCTAAATGAAGCCCCAGCCAGCTGAGGATCTAGCTGAAAGCACTCCTTCCTCAATGCCTAGGCACTGTTGGCACCTTGAGATAAAAGCAGGAATGGCAGCCTTGTTTGTTGGGCTTTCTTGTAGCGATTTTGGAAGCAGACTCCACTTCTGGAGGATGGGGCTGGGCGGCAGGGTGGGGAGGGAAAGGGGTTCATCAGAGGAGCAGCTCAGAGGATGCAAGGGAGATCCTGCAGGCCTGTCCTGCTCTGAGCACTCTGCACACGCCATTGTAGCCCCAGCAGAGAGTGATGCTCAAGGTGCTGCGTCACATCCCTGGCCTCTGCTTGCCTGGCTGAGTAACTCTCCCTTCTTTACTCTCACAGGTTACTTTTGATTAAAGGCACAAGAAGTATTCAGCATTCTTGAAGGTAGAAGATGCCCATAAAACATCACTTTGCTTCTTTCAGAAATTTGTTTCCAGATTGCCTTTCAGGATGAACTTCAAAACTGGGATTGACATTTCTATTTCTCTATAAAAGAGCCTGTTCTAGTCCAGGCCTTAAATCACTCCCTTTTTACCTAGAAAGCAATAAGGATATGACCTCTACTGCCCCAGAATATCCTCAGGCCAGACCCTGAGACATTATTTCAACAAGTTCTTCCAACAGACACAGGCCAGGCTGGAACTACGAGCATTCTGTTAAGTCTTCCATTACTTTGCCAAGTTTAGGAGATTTCAAATTCTAAATAAAGTGGACACACATGAATGCAGCCAGAGTGCAAAGTAAGTGTTAATATTTTCTTTGCCCTTTTCATTTCATTACTCTTTAATAGCCTTATGAAGGAAAATGCCTTCTCTGCCCTCCTTCCTTTTCGCTGTTTTTGCTTTTTCAGAACATCTAGTCTGATCTAAATATAGTGAAATGTATCAATGTCTCCTCCATCAAGTGTGTTCAGCTGTGACTCAAGTGTGGTTTTGCACCACTGCCTCCTGAATGTGCAAACACGTTACCAGGCTTGTACAACTTCCCTGTGCATATACCCATGAATGAAGTCAGCAATAGCAAAACCATGCACAAACACCCGACTCTGTAGGTCATCTTGGCCCAGACTAAAATTGAATTCTTTGCACCTTGCTATGTTGTAGCAAAGCCCTCTGTGGAGTACAACCACCTCCAACCCCACTTCTGAAAATAACTCGTGAGGTTGCCTGGTACTGGCAGAGTAAGAGCTTAGATTCATTCTTGTGAAAAATAATGTTCATGTGTGAATTCTCTATTTTTGTTGTTGCAATACTCACTTGCTTAAGCTGTTCCTTGATCCAAATTTCAGATCTCATCAGCTGATGATTACTAGAGTCAGCAATTAGGGAGTAATTCCTAAAGTGTTTGAACTTGTTTCTCAAGAGACCTTGTTGAGATCAGCTCCTAGTCGAGCCCAGTGCGGACACCTTTGGACACTTGTCATTGCTGTAGCAGATGGTACTGGAGCTGATCCCAGCTGACCACAGGGATATCCCACACCATATGGCATCATTCTCAGCATTTACAACAGGGAGGAAGGAAGGGAGGAAGAAAGAAGGGAACACATGCTTTTGCTTTGCATGTAGTTTTCTCAGTCCACGAGTTTCCCCAGTTTTACCCTTCCAAATCTCTCCCTTATCCCACAGGGGGGGAGTGAATGGATGTGTGGGGCTTAGTTGCTGGCTGGATTTAAACCACAACAGGTCTCCAGACAGTGAATGTGAAACTGGCTGAGGCTTTTCTGCATGGTGCTTGTAAGACCAAAGAAGAACTCCTTGAAAATGCTTTCCATTCTTCACTTTCTTGCTTGCTCTTGCCAGCTGTTTCATTTCTCTGGTCTAAGAAATTTGGGAGTCTGCAGGGCTTTGTGCACAGCCACAAACCCAAGCAGCTGCTGAGGACCAAGTCACCTCCTCTTGCATCTACAAACTGTAGGTTCTGTCACTATCCATGCTCTCTCCTGAATGCCAAACCCTGATTATTACCTGCAATCAATCCTACAGGAGTGCAACAATCAGAATAAACCTGAATCTTGAAAATGTCACATTGTCTCTTGAATAAGCTGTGGCTGTTAAATCTGCGGCTTTGCTTTTCCCAGATAGATTCAGGCTGTCTTTTGCATGAGGACTAGATGTCATAGCAGCAAGCAGCCTGTTTGGTAGCACAACCTCTGCAGGCAGCAGACCCTTTTCTCCTATGCATGACATTATCAGCATGGTAGAAAAATTAATTTTCCGTATTTGTGTGTCACATCCCACAATTCATGTGACTGCAAAGGCTGGGTTTCCCCGCTTCTTGCACTTGCATGGATTAGAGGTCCCTTTTCAGTGATGCCTGTGTATCCACTTTGCACAGGACCCCAGCCCAGTGAAAATGTGGAGTATTCTGAATACTGCCATTGATAACCCATCTATTCCCATTGTGTTCTATGTGCTTGATTTATAACTCCCTAAATTAAACCTTGCTCTGGCTTACTTTTCCTCTGGGGTCACCAGTGGTGCTCCAGACCTGAGTACACATGTTCCCCACAGAGAGCAGTGAAACAATTCTCATAACTGCTGGTGCCAAAGCAGTATTGCCAGGGCTTTCAAAGGGTGTCAGAGCAGTATTGCTAGGGCTTTCAAAGCAGGCACAAGAACACATCAGCTGGGCAGTGCCAGGACTGGCGCCCCAGCACCAACATGCAATAAGAATTCACAAAAACTTGGGTCAAGCCAAAAGCACTCCTCCAGCTTGGGCCTGGGGGTGGCCTGAGAGGGGTTCAGTGGCATGGGCATGTCACCTAATCAGTCTTTGAAGACCAACTTTCAAGTTGTTTGGGTTTTTTAAGCACAAAAGGAAAAGCCAGCCCCATTTCCCTCGAGTGACATCTCTCCATCCCAGCCAAGGATCACTGTCTTTGACAAATGTCCACTGCTGGCCAAATCCACTGTAGCTCCATCACTGCTGCAGATCCAGGTTTCTTAAGGGAAATGGCTGATGCAGTCCTGTGTGAGTGTGCATGTGTGTGTGTGCATACATGTGTGGGTGTGTGTGTCTGTGTGTCTGGCTCTTCATCTGCCTGTCATCCCCTGCTGAGCCGTGAAGCCACTGGCTGACTCAACTGGATGTCAGACATATAATTAACTATCTATTTTTTCCCACAAAAATAAAGGAGTAGAGGGAAGAAAGAGAGAAAAAAACCCCACCAAACTGTAGAAAAAGTGGCCACAAGAGCTTGCAATTTATCACTCACCAGAGGGTATGCATGGGATAGTGGTTTTCAAAATCTTCCTGCCACAAAAAAGCTTCCAGTTGGTGGTTATGGGTTCCTGGAAGCCAGATCAGCTGTTAATAACAGAAAACCCCACAGGAACTCCAGTCTGCTATGTACATATGGGGATGCTTTTAAACAGCTTGTAACCTGGCTGGGATTTGGTGGATTTTCACAGGCACAGGAAGACCCATGCCCAATGCCAAGCTGCAGCAGCGATGTCAGGACATCTCAAGAGAAAGGTGATGAAACCATCTGCTCTTCCCAAGGTGAACACTCCAGTGCCTGGCCCAGGGCCCCTCCTGCAAAGGGCTAGCCCATTCCACCAATGCTGGCTAAGTCTCAAATGCAGGCTGCAGGAAAATACCCCAGGACAGTTTAATCTTAAAATGGTTGAAGTTTGGCAGTGGCTATCAGGAGCTGAGTGGGTGCCACTGGGGAGGATCAGAAGCCCTGAGCATTAGCCAGTGCTGCAGCAGGTGCTGAGGGCAGGGGCTTGTGGGGAGCTTGGCACTGTGAAGGAACAGATCTCTGTGGACACAAGGACAGGCATTGGATGGGAAGCTGGGGATGCCTCTGTCACTACTTGTACATGAAATAGGCTGTGTCTGCTCCCTGGATTGGGGATGGTGGTTAAGCACAGCTCCTGTCCATACAGTGAGGTTCTCCATTCCCCCCTGCAGGGTCAGCTGCTCCCTCAGGGGCATGATGGCCCAAATGCCAGGGCACTGCTAATGGGGTGAGCTGGGAAAGGGGAGAGGTCTCCCTGGGACTGGGAGGGAGTGGTGCCATGCTGCAGCATGCAACCTCCTGCTCTGCACAATGAGCCTGAGGAAAATTGGCAAAGTGGGATGGGGCAGGATTTGAAGTGCATGTGAGCAGTGGGGGGAAGGGGGCTTAAGCAATTGTTTGAGGCATGAAGCAATGCAAAAATATTTCTCAAGAAGCCCTAACACACTGTGTGCTGCTGAGGTGCTTCCTAGGAGAACAGAAAAGGTGGCTCTGAGCACGGGCTGCCGGCTGTGCAGAGCTGTGCAATGCAGGGCTGGCCTGTGCTGGGCTGGGCTGTGCTGGGCTGGGCTGTGCTGTGCTGTGCTGGGCTGGGCTGGGCTGTGCTGGGCTGGGCTGTGCTGGGCTGGGCTGGGCTGTGCTGGGCTGGGCTGTGCTGGGCTGGGCTGTGCTGTGCTGTGCTGGGCTGTGCTGGGCTGGGCTGGGCTGGCCTGTGCTGTGCTGGGCTGTGTTGGGTTGGTCTGGGCTGTGCTGGGCTGGTCTGGGCTGTGCTGGGCTGGGCTGGGCTGGGCTGTGCTGGGCTGGGCTGGGCTGTGCTGTGCTGTACTGGGCTGTGCTGGGCTGTGCTGTGCTGGGCTGGGCTGGGCTGGGCTGTGCTGTGCTGGGCTGGGCTGGGCTGGGCTGGGCTGGGCTGTGCTGGGCTGGGCTGGGCTGGGTTGGGCTGGGCTGTGCTGGGCTGTGCTGGGCTGTGCTGGGCTGGGCTGGGCTGGGCTGGGCTGTGCTGGGCTGGGCTGTGCTGGGCTGGGCTGTGCTGTGCAGAGCTGTGCTGGGCTGTGCTGGGCTGGGCTGGGTTGGTCTGGGCTGTGCTGGGCTGGGATGTGCTGGGCTGGGCTGGGCTGAGCTGGGCTGGGCTGGGCTGTGCTGGGCTCTGCTGGGCTGTGCTGTGCTGGGCTGGGCTGTGCTGGGCTGTGCTGGGCTGGGCTGTGCTGGGCTGGGCTGGGCTGGGCTGTGCTGGGCTGGGCTGGGCTGTGCTGGGCTGTGCTGTGCTGGGCTGTGCTGGGCTGGGCTGGGCTGTGCTGGGCTGTGCTGTGCTGGGCTGGGCTGGGCTGAGCTGGGCTGGGCTGGGCTGGGCTGTGCTGGGCTGTGCTGTGCTGGGCTGGGCTGGGCTGTGCTGGGCTGGGCTGTGCTGGGCTGTGCTGTGCTGGGCTGGGCTGTGCTGGGCTGGGCTGGGCTGGGCTGGGCTGTGCTGGGCTGGGCTTTGCAGAGCTATGCTGGGCTGGGCTGGGCTGAGCTTTGCAGGGCACAGCAGCTGGCGTTCCTGGGACACAGAGGGGCAGTGGCTGCCAGCCTTCTCCCAGAGATCACTGTGACCTTACAGCAACCTGCAGAGGTCTCACACTTTGCTACTAGGAGTGGTTTCAGTAGTGGTGTGAAAAATATGTCTGGAGAGTTAAAATCCTGGCAGGCTTTGTGCATCTCTACATGCAAATACCAGTTATTAATCTGACACAAAACATGCCTAGGTCTGTGGCCTATCAGGCTGTACTCACAGGAGAAGGGGTGGGGATGAATCCCACAGCTCTTGGGTGGCTGATGCTCATCCAATTTCTTGTAGTGTTCTATACCCACAGTCATCCTCCTCAACTCTGCCACAGTCCAAGGTGAAAAAAGTAACATATTTTATTGTTGGGAGGCCTGTGCTATTCGGCTGCAACTGCAAATGCCCTATTCCCTTGCTAAGAGAAGCTTTGCAAACACACACCAGCCCTCCCAGGATGCTGCTAACAGCTGATGCATTATGTGAAAATCAGATGTGGACGAGGCTGGTGAGTGCAGGAGCTTCCAGTGCCCTGGACACATGGATGGGATCCAAAACCCAGAACTGTTTTTCAAACTCAATTAAACCCAGAAACTCAGCATGCCCCAGACCATCAAGACCAAGTAGGAGTGTGTGAAAACAAGGGAAAAAGGACATTTGAAAGTCACACCAGAACTGAAAATTCTGAGATAAGTGCCAGTGGCACTGGAGAAAGCAGTGACACTTAGAGCATATACCTAAAATACAGGCAAAGCTAAGGGAAAGAGCCAACACTGGGAACAAGGGGAAAAGAGCCTTCTTGAACAAAGGTAGAGGCAGATCTGGGTGAGCCAGCTGGAAAAAAACCTCTAGTTCTTTCAGATGATTATTCACATGAGCATCATTCATGAGTTCACACATTCAGCATGACTGAGGAATACTGCAGCTAAAGAGGAGGCATGTGTACACAGTCATTTTTAATCAGATGCAGCTACTTGATGTATCATGTCTGATAACTGGCCACAGAATTATGGCTGCAAGTTCAGACATGTAACTGCTCATTTCTCAACTTCAGTGAAAGACTGACCTGAGACATAAAATCCACTAAGGAAGATGCAGAGTCAAACTCTAACTTAAATTTATGACTAGATGGCAACAGCACCACAAGAGCTGTTAATCTCTGATGCTGCTGTTCAAGAGAAAACTAAAAGCAAGCCTGCTCAACTTGCTGCAGGTTGAAGTTCCAGTCACTGGGATTTACAGATTTGCAGAGGCAGACCCTCTGGGTCTTTTGGCTGCAAGAAGTGGCCTCCCCACTAATGTGCTGGGGGAATTCCACTTTCACACCAAACATTCCTTGTGGCATCTTTAGGAGAGCTCAGCTGGGCTGGGAGCTGCTCAGATGGAAATATGACACTGACAGGCACCACTTTTGAGGGTGAGGATATGTGGGCAGAGTTATCCATGAAAAGAGAATAAAACCTTAGAAGTTGTGAGAAGAGCTGAGAGTTGCTTTTCCTAATGTCTCATGAGGTGGATTTCATAACTTGTATTGCTCCATGGAAGTTAAGAACCCAGCTGCAGAGTGCATCCAGTTGCCTCTGCTTTGAGCTCAGCCAGGGGAAGGGTGGCTGGGACATGGTACCCTTGTCACTCCCACGGGGCTTGGGAGCAGGACAGAGCGAGAGCTGCTGCTAGAAGCTGGGATCAGACCCTTTCCATGGCAGGGGGAGAAGTCTGTGCTAAGTGCATTTTCACAGTTGACAGCAGCTCAAATCAAATTTCACCACCCTTTTACCTTGAGCGATTTAGTCATCCTGAAGTGTTGTGCTAACACAACCTGCTGCCAGCAGGCAGCTCCTCCTCCCTTTTCCCAGGGGAGAGAAACACATTGCAGCCACTGGTCCTTACACTCCCCTAAAAATGCTCGTTTCTCCACCATGGCTGGACCTATTCAAAAGTGCCATTTTTATGAATGCAGCACTACAGCAGCGAGGGAACAGGCATGGATGGGTTTGGACACAAGGGCTCCAAAAGAGACCTCGGGAGGGCTTGATGGGGCTGGGCCCCAGGCCAGGCAGGGCTGAGATGTCAGCCTGGCTGGCCAACAGAGCTCCCAGCACCTTGGCCCCTTCTTCCTGCACCTCCACCAGGGACATGGGGTGGGAAGCTGCAGTTTTGGAGGCAGGAGACTGCCGTGTCTGCAGCTCATGGAGGTTGTACCTGATGTAAGAGCTGCCTGGGGCAGCTCCAGTTGAGCAATGACTGCAGAGAGCCCTCTGTGACCACAGGTATGTCAGAGTAACTACAGGAGGTTGTTATACGTCATCCGTGGGTCTGGCCCAACTTATTTAACAGGTTCTGAAATACTCAGTCTCTGCACTGCAAGTAATAAAAGTGACTAACTTCCATTTCTTTCACAGGGTGAGCTTAAACAAGGTTGGCAAGTGGTTTTACAGGTGTCAAATTGCTTCTGTGCACTCATACATAAGTGTCAGGTATAACAATAATTGTTTGAGTTGTTTTTTTATTTTTACACAGTCATAAAGTTGTAACTTATTGCACAGCAGTCCTTTCTTCCAGGGCATCTCACAGTCCTGGCTCTGCTCCTGGGGAGAGAGAGAGAAGGCTTTAAAATATTTATTTCAAATTTATTTGCAAAACTTGTCTGAAAATACATGACATTTCACTAAGGATTTTTGAATCAGAATATGGAGTAAAATAATTTCTCACACTTAAATCAAGACATTCTTTCAAAACCTCCATTCAGTCTGTGAATTTGTGGGGGAAAAAATTCTGAAAGTAACCTTCATAGCTTCTTTCAGTTCTTAGCAAGACCATTTTCAGGGGTAGAAAGGTGAATTTCCTTTTGACTCCATGCCTCATTCAGCTTCTCGAAGAGTGCATTTGTAAAGATCATGAGAGTTTTCACAAAACAATAGGGATAAATGGAATTGAAATGTTCTCCAGTTCATAGGTCCTAAGGCTAGATTTACACATCAGCATCTGAGAAAGGGGAGGAGTGGACTGTGAAGATATTCACCAGCCTTGCATTATCATTGGCTTTGGAGTGGAGATTGAACCTGATAATCCTGTATTGTGTGTTTTGTGGGGTGCCTGGTGTCATCAGGTGCTCCTGGTTTATTTCCTAATAAATCTTGTCACATAACTGTTCTTAGCAACCCCTGCCTTGGCATAGCCATTGGGGCTCGTTGCCTGACAGAAAAGGAGGCTTAAAAGGGCTTGGAGGAAAAGGTTCTGTAAATAAACACACTCAGATTTTCCTCATAAAACTTTCTATCGTCTGCTGCATGGGCTAATCTGTGCAAAACCACCTGTCTTCCCTCAAAAGTTGGACATCCTGGGTGAGTGCTCTCCTTTAAGTGAGTATGGTGAAACATTCCAAGACCAGATTAAACTGCTTCCCAAGCCCAAAGTGCTGCATAGGACCTCAGATATATCTCTTACCTGTGAAGGCTGCCCATAACATCCTGTGCTGTTTTCAGAGATAATTGCACAGACAAAGGGAGATTTTATTTAAATGGCTGCCATAACTTCTTTCAACCATTGAAGGAAACAGGCTGGGACATGTCAGTTGTCTGCTCAGGCTTTGTAGGAGGCTTTCATCCTGCACTGCTCAAATAAGACAAACTATGAGGTCACCAGTTGCTAAACACTTGACGTGGTTTCCCAAGGTTTGCCTCTCTGGTAAGTGCTCTGGTAATTTGGGTGGTGTTGACAGAAGCCCTGAATATTACCCAAAGCGCTCGGTGATTATTTTTTTCTGCCGCCTCCAACAGCAACCCCCCTTCCAGACAGAAACATTGTTCTGCTGCTAATGGTGCACAAAAAAAATCCACCTTTGTGTTCCAAAAGCCTTCCTGCAGACCAAGCTGCTCCATTGCTCATCTCCCAGGATTAAGGATGGAATGGGGTGGGACAGGATGGGACAGACTTCTTGGGCCACCTCCACCTTTGCATCTTTTTAGGTTAATATTTTGAGCTTAACATTTGAAACATAATTTCAGGTTGCATTTTAATATCCCATTCCAAGTGTGGAGTGGTGAGATCTTTTAAATATGCATACATAATTTAATTTTCATTTATGACCAGGAAAGAGGGAGTCTTTGCTAAAAAATCTGTATGGCTCAGGGTCTAGTATTTACATTCAAAGACAGAACTCTAATAAATTTTCCTGCATGCCTTTTTACACATTAAATGATCATGCAGGTGTCCTCTCTATAGTCAAAAGCTGAAGCAAAAGGAGGAAAATTTTGCTACCTGTTGTTTTATGAAAACCACCAAGTCTCCTAAAGGAAGGAAGGAAACATTTCTCCTATGACATCCATTCAGCAGCATGGGCCTTAACCATGCTGAGCATGGGTAAGAGCAGTCTCACCACCATTCTTAGAGGCAGGACTCCACATCTTGCTGATAAATATTGAAAGACTCCCATGGACTTCTGCACTTGATTGAGAAACATCATGACACTCACTAGAGAAGCCACAGCACAGAAGGCTTGGAAGACCTTGGAGAGGTGATAGGAAGGAAAGGCAAAACATACTGTGGCAGTTCTTAGAACTAGAAATACATCTGAGCTTGCCTGTCCATTTGGATGACATGGAAGGTGCAGGCATTAATCTGTGATATTCGTTATCCGGGTTTAAACTCTCATACGGTGTCATATACACTGCTTATAGAAGGAAAGCATTATTATTATGTTTAACAATGATGTAATAAAAATTAGCAGTTACCAATTACTTATAGAATATTGGACTAAATATTATTTATGTGCAATGCACAGGTTGTGTTTGGCTGTGTTCTTTGTATAAGCCTTACAGTGGGGAGAGGAGGGAGGAAGTGGGTGTGATGACATGCTAATTCCAAATACTTTTCCTTTTTTCTTACAAAGAAAAAAACATCAACAGCAGTCCAAGCTGCACAGCTATTATCACACTGTACACCAGTCTGAAATAAGATGGTCTCATGGCCTTACCCTAGACAAGACAGGATGCCAATAAGCACACAGGCTTTTGAAGGAAACCCTGGGACCTGCCACCTTAAAAGGAAGCTCAGGCTGAGGTCACGCTGAAGCATTCTGAGTGCATCTCTCCTGGGATTTTGTTTAAATTAAGCCATTGACGAAACTGGCAAAGAGCAGCTCCAGAGGGTGGAGTTGCATAAGAACCTATTTGTGTTCCTGCTTGGGTGTGAGGATTTGTTTGCTCTTTATTTCACAGATATGAAAAGATTTAGTAAATTATGTATCACTTAAGGAACAAATCTTTTACAATCTAAATTCTTGCAACACAAAACATAAAGGCGCTACCGCTTCATCTTTCCCCAGTCTGAAGGAGAGACTATATACTACAGTCCAAGAGATATTTCCTCTTTATCCTTCATAACTTCTCTTATCTCTGGCAAAGAAAGAATCCCCTGAGCTGTGATGGCTGCAGTTCATTTTCCACAAAGGCTCCAGCATTAGCTGAGCTACAGTCAAATGCACATTGTTTGCTTTGTCCCAACCAGCCTTGGGTAAGACAAGTTCTTTGTGTCAGAACTCAGTTGTTAAGTACAGATAGTTTGCTTTTCTGTTTCTTTTTTTTTTTCCCTAGTAGTAGTACATAATTAGGTCTATATGAGATCTTAGAGATATGAGATCTCTATATGAGCTGCAGAAGACAAAATATGATGCTCTTCCAAAGGTCTGGAAGATCAAAACCAACTCAAAAGTTAGGAAGTGCCAGAATGGAAGTTGTTGAGCAGGTGGTCTGGAAGGGCTCACATTTCCCACCAAGTCCTGCCTCTGAATGGTTCTGATAGTGTGTCCCAACCTAACTGCATCCCTGAGCCCCTTGTTCTCACTGCTCCTCCTGTGAGATCTCTTCTGGCAACTCACTTCTCACCTGGTTAGATGCCACCCTTTCTTTACCACCTGGAATATGTCAAAGTCCATTTGTACCCTTTTGTCCTTGTGACAACACTGCCCTTTAATTTAAATCCTGTTTGTTTCCTTCTTCGTTTCCTTGGTAGTTACTTCCTTGATGTATTAGTACCTCCTTGCAGTCTTCTTCTGTGCAGAACGAGCCTGGGACACCATCCTGGGGCTGAATGAGGCAGGTCATGCCCTGGGCTCTCACTGCTCCCTTCCAGAGGGGCCTCAGCACTGCAGGCGCTGGCTGGAGGTGCCATCCTGCAGCAGTACAGCAGTGCTGCCTGTCCATCCATCTGTCCTGCAGCAGTACAGCAGTGCTGCCCGTCTGTCTTTCCTGCAGCAGTACAGCAGTGCTGCCTGTCCATCTGTCTGTCCTGCAGCAGTACAGCAGTGCTGCCCGTCTGTCTGTCTGTCCTGTAGCAGTACAGCAGTGCTGCCCGTCTGTCTGTCTGTCCTGTAGCAGTACAGCAGTGCTGCCCGTCCGTCTGTCCGTCCTGCAGCAGTACAGCAGTGCTGCCCGTCCGTCTGTCCGTCCTGCAGCAGTACAGCAGTGCTGCCTGTCCGTCCGTCTGTCCTGCAGCAGTACAGCAGTGCTGCCTGTCCGTCCATCTGTCCTGTAGCAGTACAGCAGTGATGCCCATCTGTCTGTCCTGTAGCAGTACAGCAGTGCTGCCTGTCCGTCTGTCTGTCCTGCAGCAGTACAGCAGTGCTGCCCATCCGTCTGTCTGTCCTGCAGCAGTACAGCAGTGCTGCCCGTCTGTCTGTCCGTCCTGCAGCAGTACAGCAGTGCTGCCCGTCCGTCTGTCCGTCCTGCAGCAGTACAGCAGTGCTGCCTGTCCGTCCGTCTGTCCTGTAGCAGTACAGCAGTGATGCCCATCTGTCTGTCCTGCAGCAGTACAGCAGTGCTGCCTGTCCGTCTGTCTGTCCTGCAGCAGTACAGCAGTGCTGCCCGTCCGTCTGTCCGTCCTGCAGCAGTACAGCAGTGCTGCCCGTTGTTGTGCTGCTGTCAGGGAAAGCTTCCTGGTCTCTTGCTCTGACTGTCAAGCTCCCTCATCCTGCAGCAGCACAGCACCAAAACTGTTACATGCACTTACTGTTAATCCAGTTCTCCAGTTTCTGGTTGTCCTACCCACGATGTCTCGTTCTACAGCCTCCCAGGGACATGGTGGAGACCCCATTGCTAGTGGTGTTCAATATGTGACTGGATGGGATCAAGCTCATCTAGGCTCCCTTCTGTGGGAAAGGTTTGACCAGATGATCTTTAAAGGTTCCTTCCAGTCTGGGCTGTTCTAGAATTCTGTGATTCTACCATTAGAAACAGCAGCCATCTGTGATCCAGTTTGCATATGAAAAGTGACTTTCCTGCAGTGATGAAGCTCCTGGCAGTGTAATTAGTGTCAGTAGTGTTGAGATCTCTGGGCAATCCAGTATCAGGGGAAGGCAGGAAACACAAACACGGTGGCTGAAGCAGGAGGCCACACACAGTCACTGGTCTTGTCCAGCTCAGCCATCAGTAGCCCTTGCTCCTCACAGACCAACCCCACCACTTTTCCTTCTACCTCTGTTAGTTCTCTCCAGTTCAAAAGTCCTAGTCCCTCCCATGCCCACATGTTTGTGTTCACTCAGCCCTTCTGTTACTGCTGTGCCCAGAGGTCCCCACCCTTTGCTCCAGCCTCATCCAAGCAGTCCAGTGCTTCCCATGCTCTGGATCTTAGCTGCAGCCTATCTGCTCACATTCTCAGCTCTCAGACCCTTCTTTCCCCTGTGCTCCTTGTTGTGGTCTGCTCCTCTGTCCCCACCCCAGAAAGCCTTTGCTGGGCAGCTTGTCTTCATGGGGGACTTCTGTCTCCCCAGGGTAGTCATTCCAGCAGGAGAGCTCTGGAGAGGCAGAGGTGTCTGCTCTTAGGCCACACATAGCCTGGCGTGTGCTCAGTGTGGATGGAAGCCCAGATGCATTTAGCTGCTGACATTAACAACTACTGAGCAAATGTGAATTTCGAAGGGATTTCCCAAAGCAGACTCCTGAAGCAGTACTTTTTTTCTGTCAGCCTCTCCTGATGCCATGCTAACTTTCAGCATCTTTCTCTGAAGCATGGGAATGGCAGAACTGTTCATATGTGTGAAAACAACTAAACTGGACAAAATAGTGTCTTTTTCTCTATTCTTATTGCCACTTGCAGCAGAACCATTTGGCTAAAATTTCTTAATATTACGTTATCAGCCTCAAATTGATAAATATTTCAGAAAACTTCCTCTGAAATAGATCTGGACATGGGAATCTGAACCCAAGGTCTCATAATGCAGTGTTTCTGAATCCTTACCCTGGTAATAGCAGGTAACACCTCTCAGACCTGTGGTTGTGTAAAATAATCCATAGAAATACCTGCTCTTTTCATCTGCCCAGAAAAAGCTCATAAAATGAGTTGCTGGGTGTAGTAATCTGTTTGCAGCATGCTGGGAGGATGGAGCAGCCTGTAGGTGTCCAGCAAAGCTCCATTCAGCTATTGCACACTGGGCAGAGCCAGAAGGTTGGTTAGAAAGAAGCAGTGGCCACTGTGGGTTCACTTATGAATCATGGGAGGGACCTTTCTGTATTTAGTGACTTGGTGCTATGGTGACCAAAATTCCACAAACGCTTCACAGAGAATAAGGCCACGTGTTTTCTGCTCCTCCTTTAGGCAGTGATGCTGCCTAGGAATTAACTTGTAACTTGTAACTTTGCAAATTTAGTAGTAAAAAAGGTCAGGAAAAAATGAGGGGAAAAAGCAGAAAGATATTTCATGAAAGGAAAGCCTGTACATAGATAAGCTGCCATGGAAGATACAATATTTAGTGTAAGAAGAAATACTGAAGAGAGTTGACAAGGCAGAGAGTGTATCTACCTAGGGCAGTATTCTTTTACTTGGTCATCACTGCTGCAGGCATTTCAGAGGGACATATGAGTAGAAGAGACAAATCTTGCAGTGCAACATCTAGCAGTTTTGATAGCCTAAAATGACAAGTTCCAAAACAGACTATTCAACCAATTTTATTTGAAATACTTCCCTTTAACACACATTTCCTTGCACAGTGCCTTCTGATTCAGACACACAGAATATATAAGCTCCACTGATGTGTCAGACACACTTTGTCTTCCAGCTGCATTAAACACATGAGGATCCTTTTGGAAGGAAACAAGCACATGTACCTCATTCAAACCATCATACCAAGAAATGTAATGGTGATGTCAGGTGGTTTATAAACATTAAATTAAAATGTATCAATAGCAATTCAGATATTTTTAAATCATACATATTTTGCCCAGTCTCAGAGAGCAAAACCATTATGGACACAAAAAAAAGGATGATGTGGTGGTGAATTCCTTTGAGTTGATCCTTTTCCTATGTGTCTCTGCTGGAATATCTCCTTCTGGGCAGAAACTCTACTTCAGATGCCGTTCATGACCCACTTTATCTAGTGAGCTCTTTATTGGTAGTTACCAGGGAACAACAGAGTCCTTGCTATACTCTTGAGAGTCCCCTTGTTCAGCCTGAAGTATTGCTAACCTTTTGTACAGAACCCAAACAGCAAGTGGAGTCATCCTGTCTCTTAACATGCAACGAGTCACTCATTGTAAGCTTTACCTGGTGATGGTTGAAAGCCCTTTCCAAGCAGTGTGTGCTTCCAAAAGGTGTGTTTAATCACCATGACTGCACTGCTGCAGTGGGAAGGCTGCTTCCCAAACCATGCTCTCCATAGCTTCATCCCTCCAGGTGTTCATTTAGAAATGCATTTTGTACAATAGCTACTCTTTCCAAGTTCTTCATGTCCCATTTGCTTCTGAGTCACCTTAATTAATGCCACTCTCTAAATGCTTCCAACTGTTCTGGTTAAAGTGCTGATACAGCAAAAAGCAGCACCAAACTGAAAAGCTGAATTACTTGTTTTCACAGAAAGAATTTTTCACAGTGAAAGGTTAGGCAAAACATTTTCACCAGGCTGCCACTGGTGAAACCGGTGAAACCACCAGGCTGTCACTGGCTGCCACCTTATTTCTTTTCTATGTTAACAAATCTGTGAGCATGAAATTTCCCATTCCTAAGGAGCAGAAGAGCACGTCACTCAGCACTAATCATGGCTCAGGTTCTCTGTGCAGCTCCTCTTGTCCTTAACAAGGGATGCTACCAGGACTTCCAATCTTGCTGAAACTTCTTCTACTGACTTCCAGTGGTGGGGTGATCAAGAACACACAGGACACAAAACCTAGGGGTGGGCAGAAAGTTGCAGGAGGGAGGAGAGTTCTTTGCTTGACTCAAAAGGCATTTGTGCTTATTCAGCGTAACTGTGCAGCAAAATCATGACCATGATGTCTGGTGGAAGCATTGCTCAGCATGCTCTGGTTGCTCCCATGCTCAACAGGGCTGAAACAACATCAGGAATGTAAGAAATCACTGTTACATCACCAGGCCACATAGAGCATCCCAGGTCTGGAACACTGCATGCAGTCCCCTTCCAAAGGGCAGGTGATTGGAAATATTACAAGGTCAAAATGATCACAGTTGGAAGACCAACTGCATATTGGAAGACACCAAAACTTCTTCCAACTGTTGGAAGACACCAAAATATGCAGGACTCTGCAGCTGGATAGGCCAGCAATAAGTGGGAGACAAAAACATTATTTTGCCTGCTGTTTCACACAGTACCATGGATGCCAAATGCTGCCGTCAAAAATGTGGCCTATAATAAACAAAATTATTATTTGAAGTATCTCACAGCTTGTGGGGCTCATGGCTGCTTATGGAGGTAAAATTTACACTGGGGCTCCAGTGGCAGTCAGACCAATCCATTACTTAAGAGATGTGAGATGCAGATCCAAGCTCCAGCTGAGGAAGTCTGAGGCTCAGAATGAAGGATGCTTGGAAGGGGAAGAATGCTGCTCACTTCTTCCCAAAGGGCAGGGGCTCTCAGAGGTGTGCAATGCAGTGTATGAGCCTCTGGTCCAAGCCAGGATAGGTAATTGCAGCTTCTCATGCAGTGGCTGTGGACAGAGGGACAGGACTCATAATGTATTTCTCAGAACTTTCTGAGAAAGGGTTGTTTTCCTTTGGTTTGATCCCCAGTGCAGAGATGTCTCTGTGCTTCTGTAGTGCTTTCTTGTGGCTCCTGTGGAGTTCATGAGAATAAATACAAACCTTGCTATTGTGTCAGCCAGTAGTCAGGCCTAATGACCATTTACTGGCCCACACACTGTTGAGCAAAGAGACTCCCTCTTAATGAAGGTCCTGCTAAATAACAGTGTACAAATAGTGCATAATTACTCAAAATGATGCTGGGTCCTTTAAGAACAAGGAAGATGGTCTCAAATTATGCTTGGATTTCTTCTTCCTCAAACGACATCAACTGATACCCCAAGGACAAAGTTCTTTCAGCCAGAGAAGCTGATTATAAGTTTAAAAATATGTGGTTTTTATTAAAAATAGTATACTTTAGAATCACAGTAAAATAAGATTCAAAGGAATTATTGTATGATATGTATCTGCAATTGCATACATGTTAATAACTAGCAGTACTTGTAATCTGCATTTTTTGTGGTTAATAACACGGGACTTGCTACTCCAACTCTGCAGGTGAAAATACAGAGACCAGGAAAGAGGATGTGGCTTCCCCAAAGTCACACAATAGCTCAGTTGTCAAATATGAAACACCGAAGTGGAAATACACAAACACAGAAGCCTGTTCTAAATGGGAATAAAATATGAAAAGAATGAGCAGACCTTTCTCTTCCTAGAAGAGCTAGAAGAGGAGGGTCACCTACAGTGGTTAGAAAAAAACAAAAAGATCAAACCCACCTGCAAAGTCCCTGACTGTCTACATAATTTATACCAGCTTCCCTCGAGGGAGGGGCTGATGCAGGAATCTTTCCTGACTGCTGCAGGAGATGGAAATGGAACCACAGATAAAGTGGTTTTATTCAATAAACCAATAAGGCTTGGGTTCTCACTGATGGCAGAGTTGAGGTAACTGCACATAAGCTGTTTAACCGTTTCTAAACCAGTTGAGACATGGTTTCCCCACTTCATATCTATCCTGTGCCAAGTGAGCTTGGTTTTTCCCTTCTTTCTGTTTTTATCTCCCATGACACCGTATCCCACTAAATTATCTGTTATCAGGATTCTCAGGGAAGAATCAAAACTCTTCTCTCTTCAGGGAAGGAAATAAAAGGGCAGCTGCTGCTTGCAGCCCTTTCCTCAGCTCCTCTCCTGTTCCTCTATTTACTTTATTTCTTTAC
Organism: Agelaius phoeniceus; assembly: GCF_051311805.1. NCBI lineage: Eukaryota > Metazoa > Chordata > Aves > Passeriformes > Icteridae > Agelaius > Agelaius phoeniceus. The sequence goes on along the minus strand of NC_135265.1, from coordinate 130,477,460 downwards.
CTTGCAAACAGCTCCAGTGTCTTGGAGCCTGGGCTAAGCCCAGCCCTTTTGTGCCCTGCAGTCATCGCTGCATCTTTAAGGGAAAGCTGATTCCCAGGAATGCTGTGCATGCACATACCTATCTGGGCGCTGCACCACACCTGCCCACCGGGTAACCCGGGCCCGCTGGCCCTCGCAGCCGCATTCCAGCCGGCAGAGCTATTACTCGCTAATTGGTACCTGTCAAACAGGTAAACGAAGCTTTTGGGCCAAGTCCAAACAAGCGTGTATTCCCACGAAATCCTAAACCAGCAAACCTTTGACCTTTCTCCAGCCCCACTGGTGATTTTTACTGGGGCTGATTTAAAAGGACGATGGTATCTTTGAGGGACAGAAAAAAGTGGCAAGTTGTGGTATTATTTATTGTGAGGAGGCTTTCTTGTACGTGTCAATACCTGCAGGAGAGCAGAGGCTTTACCAACACGGGAGAGCAGAGAGGCAGCCCAGCAAACACGACAGAGCTCACGTCCCCCAAATCCCAGAGTGGAGTTGCTTTCCAGTGCTGATCCAAAAGCAGTTTGTAGATGGTGAGGAGCTAATGTGCAAAACCTCCTGAGGGTGAAAAAGTTAGTGTACAGAGTAACTCAGAGCCATCTGAGAGGCCTGGAACTGGCATTTCCTCTTCATTTCACCCTGTTCAGACTTGTTCCACTGAGCATAACAGGATCAGCTCCTGTGGAGGAGGGGGGTCTCTGCACACAGCCAGAGGCAGCAGCCTGTTCCTGTCACCCACTGAGGCTGGAAGGATGTCTGGCTTTGCCCCTCTTAGAGTCTTCTGAGCAGGCCAGTGAGAGAAAGCAGCTCAGTCCAAACTGCTCCATCATAAAGTTTGATCTTCCTAGCTAATTGCATAGAAAAGACATTCCCTCACAGCATAAATGGGAAGGCAGGCTGTTTTCACTAGATATCTGTAAGACTTCATATGCTTTAACATCAGAATGCAATTAAAGAAAAAAAAAAAACAAACAGGTTTCATTGAAAAACTACAGCTATAAATCACAACATTCAAAATAGCAGAGCTATCCTACTCTACCATGACCCCCCTCCTTACAATCTCTCTGGCTTGGAGGATGAGTACCTTGGGGAGAGGACACAGACATTCTCACTGTTGGTGATATGATCTGGGACACTTCTGAATCAGTGACATGACTCAGTCTCATCAGAGCTTCACCCCAGGTGTTGTGTCAGAGGCAATAGCTTAGGAAAGAGGGGAGAGTAAGCAGTATAAACCAGATTGTTATTGGTAATAACAGAAACATGATCTGTCCAGTAGGATGGTAAGCTTTCTCTGCAAAGGTTGCAGAGAGCCTCCATGGTAAACTTGATTTTGACCTGTCTCTCACCCTAGCTTTGCTCCAGTTAAACCAGACTTATGTAGATCTCTGAGATGTCCTCTTAAACACTGAATTTTATTTTGGAATGGATAATTTTTAACATTTTTATAGGTGAAATTATTGTTTTTAATTTTGGAATAGCTGAGTTTTATTTTGGAAGTTACCAGGAGAAAGCAGTTGTTAGAGAGAGCTTTTGCAAGGCAAACTGGCTTCTATGCCTTCTTTCAAGAAGCATTTCAATTTTTTTTATTTTATATGATCACAGAATGGTTTTGGTGAAAGACTATCTAGTTTGGGGCACTTTCCACTAAACCAGGTTGGCTCACAGCCCCATCCAGTCTGGCCTTGAACTCTTCCACAGATAGGGCATCCTCAGCTTCTCTGGGCAACCTGTTCCAGTGCTTCACCACCTCACAGGGAAAAATTTCTTCCTAATACCTAATCAAAATCAGTTTTCAGTTTAAAGCCATTCCTCTTTGTCCTATCACTAAATGCCCTTTCAAAGTTCATCTCCAGTTCTCTCTTCCAGTACCTAAATCTTCCAGATTTAGGTACTGGAAGGCCACCTAAAAGGTCTCTCCAGAGCCTGCTCTTCTCCAGGCCGAACAACCCCAAATCTCTCAGCCCATCTTCATAGAAGAAGTGCTCCAGCCCTCTGAACATCTTAATGGCATTTCTGCCACAAAAGCTGCAGAATGAGGTCTGGTGCTTTTCTTTGCAGCTGGCTAGCACTTTGTGCTGATCTTGAGGAGTTTTTAGCTGACATGAAACCAGATATGCTTGCAGGACTTCACCTCAGTCCAGTACCTTCTCTAAATGATGAGGAAATGACTCAGAAACCAGAAGAAATCCTGGTATCTACATCTGAGCTAACAGGTTTCATGGAGCTGAGCACAGCTTTGGGCTCCTGCAGACCCATAGGGGCATGCACATTTCCTTCAGAAGCTGGAAACTCCTCTGCAATTCCTTCTCTTTAGCTCCTTCACAATACTCTCCTGTCCTCTCTCACACACATAGCCTGTCAGAACCCCACAAAACCCACAAAACACCTCAGCAATACAGGAACTGCTCAGACATAGCATCTGGAGATTGGATGAGTCCCTCTCCCAGAGCCTCTTCTGCACTCTGGGGGAAGGCTGGACTGTTTGTGGTCAGCTGACACCCACCTGCATCATCTGAATGCTCTTGTGACAGGGCCTTTCCCAAGCAAAGAGGAACCCATGGGCACACAACCATTGGGAAGCCTTGACTTTAAATGGATGCTGTGAAGAAGTAGCTGGTCTGGCCCTACTTCTCCTCACCCAGCAGCAAGAGATATCCCAAGCCTGGCAGGGAGCAGGAGGGAAGGAGAAGGGGCTATTCCAATATGGCCAGAAGAAAAGGGGAAATGTTTTCTCTTGTGGTTCTCAAAAGGAAGCAGCATCTTGGCAGAGGCAACATGCCTTCCAGGCCAGTCTGTCCTCTCAAGATTCCTCTCCAAAGCTATTCAAGCAAACAGTGGTCCCTTCACAAGCTCTATTCAGCTGAATATATTTGATTTGGGATTCTTCTCCCTTTTCACCTTACAGGGAGATTATTCAGATGCCTTATCTGCTCCCAGCTGCGTGCCAGGTTCCAGCATGAAGTGTCTTTCAGCTTGCAGCACTGTCACCAGATTCCCATGCTGCATCAATCACTGAGGTGACCAGCTTCCATGGGTATCATCTTAATGTTACTGTCCACTAGGATCTGAAACCATCAATAATGGTACCCATAGGTATTTTGCTTAAGATAAAAAGGGAAAATACCTTAAAAGATTACTAATAAAAGGGTGTCTGTTCAAAAGCCATCATGGGGAAACTGATAGCTGCATTACTAATACCCACCTAGAAGCAGCTGGAAATAATTTTGCCAGAAAGTGCTGATTTTTCCTGTATCTCTCATTCCTGGTTTGACAAACATTTACTGAACGAAGAGCAAGGTTTCAGGAATTTGTTGCTTCACACAGGCTATTAAGATTCCTGGAGCACCTGGGCTCTCCAGGCTGCCCTGCAAGCTGGTGTTATCTGTGACAGAGCTGACTGTCCATGTCTAGGGCTGTCATGCCTGTTCTTTCTGTAGAATTTTTGAGAATGGGCCAGAATAACTTGGTTTTCTCTTTCAGACTGATAGAAGAACTTCTGTGTCTGAAAGCCTGTTACCTTTTCACAACTATGTATTAGCCCTGCCAGCAAACCTTCTCTCTCCTCATAGCATCAATTTTACAACATAGCTACGATATAGAGGATGTCCACTTTGTAATTAGCTCTTAGTGGTGATTCAGCTTTTTTTTTTTTTTTTAACAGCTGTTGAAGAGGGTTGATTGACTTGAGGGTTAAGGAAACTGGACTAGATGTTCTCATGCACTGACCACAACAAAATCTGACTATAACCAACCTCACACGGTCCCAAGCCACTGCTGGTGGCCACAGGCGTATGACATTATCTCATTTGTGACTCCAGCTTGAGCAAAACAGTGTTATTCACAGAGCTGGTGACACAGAAAGTTTTCTAGCTTCTGTGATGTTCAGAAGTGACCCATCCTGGTATTGGTACTTGATGCCCGTGTAGGTTTGGTACCAGTTAGTTTAATCGAGAGGTTGTGCAATAACTTAAAGCAGTCTTTTACACATTTCAGATTTGGAAAAGCAAATGTAACAAAAAGAAGAAAAAGTGTAACTCTTTAGAGTTACAAAACAACCTTTCTTAATTTCAGAAATAAACAAGGGATTATCACAAATGGATGCCAAACAACTGAGAAAAAGAGCTGCGTGCCTAATCAAAGCAAGCCCTGCTTAGTTCAGTGGTGTCAGTGATGCATCAGCGACGCCAATTCCTGCAATTTTCTAAAGGCCACCCTCACACAGTGTCATATGACAGAAGTGTGTTCTTTAAATCTCTGATTCTCATACTTCATTTGTACTTCAGGGAAAAGCTTTAGAGGGAAATACCGAGACACTGGCAGACAGATGAAACCTCTATTTTTAAAATGTCATGATTCTAAAGCACGATGCAAAGAAGGGGGTGCCACCATCTGTATGCATTCATTTCAGACTTTAAAGCAAGGCTTGAAGCTGAGGGCCTCCAGAGTGTGTTGTCATCTGCTGCAAACACAGCATAAAAGAAGCAGAAAGTAAGATAACAGGAATTGTGCATTTGTTAAAAAGAAAAAAAGAGCTCAGTTCTCAGATGCCTGGATCTGTGCTGTGGCTCAGGACACAGCAAGCCACAGAGACAGCAGCATCTCTGGCACTGCTTCTGTGCACGTAGGGAGAATCTGTTGCAGCACTGACACTACGTGTATCTTCCCATCTCCACAAATACCTGCTGTCCACAACACTTGCTTCACTGCCAGTATCAGAGCAAGAATTGCCTGCCAGGGCCAAGCTGCCTGTTCTCAATGTGAGCTAGCTGGGAGGAGTGCCCTCCAGCTCCCAGCCACTAATTAGCCACTAATCTCAGGCACTAGGATTCCCACACACCATGCAGGCTTCCTTTGGTGACTTTTCAATTAGCATCACAACACCCCAAGCTTTGAAGGCTTTGTGTATATTTATCTTTTCTTCCAATCGTCAGGGCCAGCATACATAAATTAAACCAATTTTAGAGCATCTGTGTATCTATTATTTGGCAGCTATTAGCCTAAACTGACATAGTCCTCTGCCAGCTGACAGTTAGACACACTTATATTACCTGGGTGTGATTTACTTGTATTCTTTCACAGAAAATGTGACACATCACACAAGTACTGCCTTAAAACTGGAATTCACTTCTACATGTACAGGAGAAATGTCTTATTGCACTGATGTGTCACCTCTAGATGTAGATGATGCAGCTCTGCTGAGCAAAGGAGGACAAAGCCAGCACATCAGTCCCAGACTGAGCAGGGACTACATGCAGTGAGTGTTTGGGAAGTTTGAAAGAGGAGCAGTCATGTGGCATGGGAAGATCCTCTTCTAAAACCAGAGACCAGGGTGAGGAGCCTTACTAAGCAAGTAGCAGCACTCACCTGCCAACAGACTGAATTCAACCATATAGGGCCTGATCAGTAGCTCACAAAATTAGAAGGATTCTCAGTGGACTCCATCCACGACAGGATCAGGCCTTCTAAAAAAGCAGTATAGTGTTCAAAGGAAAAAATGATACTTGAGGCTTAGAAAGACCCAAAGCTAGAGGAAGCTGCAGAATTCTTGGGAAAGTGACTGGTCAGTAAAGTGAAGGTTAAGCAATTTCCTGGACACAAAGACAATGACTACACATACATGTAACAAAAAATTCCAATTCCTTCACACTGCTATCAAGGATTTGTGTTGGCTGATACAGGAATCCTGCAGCCAGATTGCTACTGGCTACTGCTTCATTGCTGTTGAAATTTCAACTCCTGTACTGTCATACCGCTCCCATCCATCTCCCAATCCACCCAGCTCCATTGTCATTGTTACCAGACTCCAGTCACTGGAGCCAAGAACTGCTGCTGGGGCAATTCTCTGCATTAATAGGGAATCTCTGAGCAGAGGCATTTCAAAGCACCTTCCTCAGGCTCTAAAGGTTCTCCCCATTATAGTGTGATTGGTTGTTTAAACTGAGGTAATTGGCATGTGTATAATTGGCCTTGTTGACAATGAAGATTTTCAGATATCCTTAATCTCCCTTCCCCCTCCCTGCCCTGATGGAAGCTCTGGAACCCAAAGGGAGCAGCACAGATCAAGGGGAAATCCCTGCTTCCCATCCCCCATGTTGCAAGGGTGTTTGGAGTGCCACAGCATCAAATTTAACTTCAGGCATCTAAACCTTACAACATCGGAGCACTAACCAGCAATGGAGTCACTGCCAAAGCAAAGAATAGACATGTAGTGCAAAGGACAACTTAAATGAGTAGCATTCTTCATGATACTATCTATTAAAACACCCTCTGTATGTACATCCTTCAATGAAAAGATGGTAATTTCACCTGTGGCTAATGGAATACCTTATTGCCCAGATAACTACACATCTGTACACTTGTGTGAATTCAGAAGCTTCACTGGTACTGTATGATGCTGATCCTGTCTTGCACTTGCAGAGGTTCACCACCACTCCAGCCACTGGAGGAGCTGAAACATACAAGAAATGGGTGCTGCCAGAGCTGCTGGTGATGGCTCATCTGCTGGTAATGCCAAGAAACATCATGTGGTCCAGCCATGTGTGAGTCTCTAGGAGAAAAGGGCTGTGCAAATGCTGTCATTAATTCCCTATGCTTACATTTGGAAGGCTTTAGTTCGCCCTGAACAGAAGAGAGTGCTTTGCATGCACTTTCACAATCACTTTAACTCAAAGCTAAAATTGGGTTGCTGCCAAAAGAGGTGGGCCTCTTTCCTTTTGTTGGGTCCAGCATTCCCACAGTTTGGCAATGGAATTTTAAGAGGTCAAACCAACCTATGTACCTGCCTGAAAACTAACGCTATTAAAAAAAACCCAAACCAAATGAAAAGAGGCTTCAGCAGATGAAAGAGCAAGGCTCCTGCTGGGACACCAGAGGGCAGAAATGCATGACCTGGGTAAGAGAGAGAAAAAGCCCCGTTAGACAGCCACACACTCTTCTGCCCAGCTCAGCCAACCAGTGGTAATCCCAACACATTGATTTCTTGGGGATCTCAAACAGATGTGCTTTTCTCAACCCCACTCTAAGGAGGAGGGTAGAAGCATGCAGTTATTCCCCCTCACCTTACAAATAAGATCCCAGGATAACTAAGGTTACAGGACCTTCTGACATATTTTTGTGTCTTCCTTTTTTACTCAAGTTGCTGCCTGCTCATCACTGTGACCTCAGGGATAGAATCACTGCTATAGGATTACTTTGCTCCACATAGTGGTACCAAGCTCAGTGTCCACCACCTGCACTTCATACATACATTACACTGAGAAAGATTTCATCAAGAGTTATAAAACTGTGGTGAGAGAGGGCTCCACTCTGCCCAAGGTAAGATGTGTACTGGAAGCCAAATTTGATACCGCATCATCAGCTGTCCTGTGTAGATACTGGTGTCAGTTTAGAGTTATCAATGTAACATTCAAAATTCAACCTATGCTGCACCAATAGGATGAACCAATTAGCCCTGATAAAATGAGATTTTAAACGAGGTTTAAAATATCACATTTCATATGTAGTTTGTCAATTTTGTGAATGGAACTCACCTGGAATTTTTCTCCCTCTGTAAGCTCCACTTTAAGCTTTGCTAGTGCTTGAAACAAAAAAAATGGCAAGGCTAGATTAAGAAAGGCACCTCACACTCTCTCAGGCTCTGCCTGGGAGCTCAGGAGGACTGATGGATGCTGCCAGGCAGCAGGTTTAATGAGAGGTTAGGCACGATGATGTTTCAGGGGCTAAGAATCCACAAAGCACTCAACACTCTGGCACACGTTTCAAAACAGGTTTCATGTTTGTCAAAACATATTCCCTGTCTGTGCAGTTTAAAAATAAATGCACTCTAAACTGGGGAACTCACTGGTTTCACTGGGAATGCAAGAGTACTTTCCAGGAGTCAGGCTGAGGCATTCAGCAAACTCCCCAGCTGTATTTGGCATCAGCCTGAGCTTTGGGCAAGGGGTAATAAATCCCTGGCTTTGTACATCTCCCCATATAACCTTTGGCAAGTCTGTTGCTCAAAAACCTCACATATAAAATGGGGAGGTGCTGCTTGCACACCTTCCCTGAAAGTGTCAAAGCTCAAGAACTATCTCTGGTAGATGGTGCCTGGGCTGAAAGAGTTCAAACAGCTTTTCTCTGATACCAAATGCCTCTGTCTTGGGGCTGGGAGCCTGTGGTGTCAGTTTGGGCTCCCTCTCATGAAGGTTTCCTGAACCTTTGAAAGTGTCCTCCTGCACCTAGTTCATTCTGGAATTACACAGATTTTAACTTACCTTTCTCCCTGAGCATATCAACCATGGTATTGATTATGCAAAGGGGTAACTCACACTTCCAATGGTGTTAAAGCAGCGTTTGCCTTCCCCTTAAAAGTCCTAGCACTCAGAGTAAAGTTTATGGTGAAATAAAGAGCAACATGCACAACTTGCCCCACCCTTCCCTGCAGGGCTATTGGTCATGTGTGGGAGCTAGAGAAAAAAGCAGTGAAGAAATGTAAATGTAAATGCTTTTCCCCTCACACCCAGACACTCCACATAAACAAACAGCCATCTCCAGGTACTGTTTTCAAGTCAAATAGAGACAAGCAAATACTCAACATCTCTGTCCTGGAGTCAGGTAAAACTTCCTCGCTGCAGAATGCTTTCACCTTGATTCTTTTTAATAGCTAAAATTTCCTCTTACTTGGGAAAAAGGAATAGAAATAAAACTGTAAGGGAAAAGCATAGATATCGTGAATTTGTTTAGTCTAAAAGATTTGGTTTCTCTACTGAAACAAAGGAGGGAAAATTTGCAGTGCAATTCCTATTTACAGACAGTGTCTAGGTCATGACAAAAAAAACCAAAAACCATGGATGCTTTGTCTGATCATTTCTTAAACTAGGAACTAAGAGAAAAAAAGGTAGGGTAAAAGCAGCATACCTTACAGGCATGTAACATTCCAAAAAGTTGGAATTACATAGTATCCTCAATCTGCATTAAAAGACAATGAAAAAATCAATAGTGAATTAGGCAGTGTAATAGTGCAGACAGGTAACAGAGTTACTGCAAACAGAAAATGAGGTGCAAAGCAACTTGGAACCAACTCATCAAAGTGAGGCACTGAGAGCCTGATTTCTGGGTCTGGCTATGCCACAACACATGGGCAGAACGAGAGAGAATAATTATCACATCTCCCTGGGTGTCAGGGAAGCCCTTCCAGCAGCAGAGGAATAGCAAAATCTACTTTTGCAGCACTCTGAGTAGAGATAAAGCAGGCTTGTAGGTGCATGCAGGGCATGTGCATTGTATAAACATGGTATCACTGAGATGGCAAACCTGATAGGGCAGGCTGACGAAGCAGCTGCAGGGGATCTAAGCTGGGGTCTTCCCCAAGCCATGGACTAAGTGGGCTTGAAGCTCCTGAGTGCTGAAGAAACCAAACCTAGGCAGTAGGAAAGGCCAAAGGTTATGGTAACAAGCTGTGATCCCAAAAATGCTCCATGGAGTAATATTATACACTGCCTTCATGTTTATGAATGAAACCAGTTGGAGGCTTTCTTCTGAAATACTCCTGTATTTCTAAAGAGAATACCAAAAAGTTGTAGAAAGTGACACTGCTGCACCTGTCTGTAAGGGTACTAAAGGCAGAGCTGACAAAGCTTAAACAGAAACACAGAGACACAGGGTCTGGTGACCTTTCCACAGAACAAGGCACTGCAGAGGTGCCCTGGCTCCAACACTGGTTCCTTTTGTGCCACCAGACAATCCTCTTTATCCTCTGCCCTTCAAATAAAATAACATTTGCTTGCTTCTGAGGGCATCCACAAGGAAAAATGAGCAATAGCCTAGTGATTGTTAACCTCACCCTTTTCAGAATTCAGTGAATTCTGAAAGCAGCTTTTTCTACTTGCTGTCATTTTTTAAATACCTTTCTCTTTGATTATAGTATTGACCTATTTTAAGGGAAAACTACACTGATTTTAAGCAAACAGGTTGGTGAGTCCATGGCTCTGGTTGCCAACTCCTAGTGCTAAAATATTTCTGTGGATACTATGGGCTGCATTTACTCTAGTTCTTGAGTGTGGGAAAAGTAAACAAGCAATTGTTTATATGCCATCCTTCACCTTCTGCCTTCTGGAACACTTATGCCTATTTTAAGACAGACTGCTGGAGCAAAAAGACACATTCATCATGGCTTTTAGAAAGCTTATTGTTGCAGGACAATATTTTAGACCTGTGGAGCCTCTCTATTTTTTTAAACTCTCAACATACTTATAACCAATGCAAACACATTTGAAGCTCTTGGTTTTGCCCCATGTTGATCACATCCTTATTTCAGGTTCCTTTAAAATGGTGCTCTGTTGGCCATAATGGTTCAAGGACTGACTGATGTGAGCTGGGAGCAGCATCCCTGCTGGCAAACACAGACCTGGCCATTCCCACTCTGCAGCCAGAGCCTTCAGTCTGGGCCTCCATGGAACTTGGAGAACACCAGCCCATCTCCCCCAGACACCCACTGCAGTACCAAGAACAACCCTGGGCTGATTTTGTACAACTGAGGGAATTCTGCCTTGTCAAGAGGAAAAGAAGGTGAGAAGGAAAAAAAAAAAAAGGTATCAAATAAAGAGAAAAAGAGAAAGATAAGATAGAGAGAAAAAAGAGAAAATGAAGTGAGGGATAAAGGAAAAAAAGGGAAAAAGAAAAAATAAGAAAGAGAAAAAAAGAAAAAGGAGAAAAATAAAATTTTGATAAAAGAAGAAGGAGAAAAAAAGAAAAATAAGAAAAAAAGTAAAAATTTTGACAAAAAGTTGGCTTTAAAGCATTACTGGCAGTTAAAAATGATCTAATAATTAAAGAAAAAAAAAGATACATATACAGGTGTAGGGGGATACAATATAAGAAAATAAAGATAGTATAGAAAGTAATCTTATCCCCTAAAGAGTTGCAGCTGAGCCAATTACTAAAGATTTGGAGCAGGCCTGATGTTAACAGGCCGCAGCTGTAGCCAATCAGAAGAGTGTTATAAAAGAGTGGATTGGTGGCTGCAGGGGAACTGGAGTCAGTGGCTACTGTGAGGACAGGGAAGAGTTGGTGCCTAGAGGAGCTGCCTGCAAGAAACATCAAGGAGGTATGAAACTCTGGTAATATGGAACCTTTGTAATATAATGACAATGGAACTCTTGCACTATAATGACAATATATAGGTATTAGGACAATCTTCTTACATTCCCTGGAAGCTGTTTACAACCAAAACAAACAAATAGTACTTGACCTTTATCTCAAACCAGTTTGAATTAGGATGACTCAAAATGTGTCTATGAATTTGCGATTTTGTTCTGTGATGATGCAAAGACCTTGTCAATTAATACAAGAATATGGGCAAAGCTTTAGGAAGATGCACTCTCAACATTTTTCTCACTGGTCAGGTTATTTACATTCTCTAGGACTGCCCCATAAATACAGGACACAATTTCAATGTCAGCATAATTCATGGATTTCTTGGCTCCCACGTCACATGAAATTGTCTTTCAGAGATGTCTCCTTAATCTTTTTTTCACACTACAGTTTTACACTAACAGCAAAATTACCATCATTAGGACACCTAACTATATTTTCCCTGTGTTTAAAAATGGTTGTATGAATCACTAAAAAACTCTACCAGGCAGATCAAAGCATCTGCAGAAAAGCCATCATTCTATATTAAGTTCTATTGAATTTGATCCAAAACTATGAGCAATCTTTATGAAATAGATTGGTACTTTAATGTCTGCTAATCAAGGTTGCACCTAATATTCCTATCAATTGTCAGGCTTTGCCACCTTCTCACCTGTATCAATGTCTCAGTGTCAATCCTGAAAGGACTGACATACTGCGAGGTGTTTTCATCATTAAAAATTACTTCTGTTTTAAGCTGAAACAACACTGTGTGTGCCACACTGCCTCAGTGCAGTGTTGCAGATATATAGCATAATCATGTTATAACTCTGTCATGTTTCAGAACTGTGACATCTGCATTCAAAAGGAGCAAAATAAAAATAAATCTTCTTTTTTTTCCCCCTTATATATTTACATATTGCTTTGATGAATCTAAAAGAAATGCAAATCAGCATTTCATATAGAAAGTGCCACACTCAGCTTCACACCTTACTCTGTGGGCAGGAAATGCTTGATATTCCATGATCCTCCACATGGCTGAGCTGCTGCTGTCATACATGATGTGGAGGTACTTGAGAGCTCGTGGTTGTTAAAAGGCTCCCAGCAGGCCTGTTTGGGGAGCACAAACTGCAGTTTCCAGCAGCATTACAGAAATCCACAAGTACTTGCCATTAATCACAAAATCTCCTATTCCAATAGGAATTTTATAGTTAATTGTGAAGCGTTAAAAGTCAACTGTTACCAGGATCATGGTTACTTAGGATCACTTTCTTGAAGCTAACAGTGCACAGCAATTCATTCTTAGAGCAGAAGAATGACCTGTTTTGGGGTATTGGAAGGTTGCACTGCAATCTTTTAAGCTTATTTTGATGTACACGATGGCTTCATTGAAGTCAGTTGAGGATCAAGGTCTGCACAAATTCCAATATAGTTTCATACAGAAGACTACAAAGGAAGAGCTGTAGGGAAGATTAACAGTAAATGTTGCATATCACAAAACTAGTAAGTAGGTGGTTGTCTTTGAACTTACTGTGAGAGAATACATTTTATATCAACAGCCATCAGTGACAGAAAGACACAAATAAAAATATGTGGTAATCGCTGCCTACTGAAAACAGTTGTTTTCAAACATCTGCTCTCTCACTGAACTGCTTTACAACACTGTTTTGACATAAATATCTCTCCAACATCTTTTATCTCATAGACTTCTTTTAATAGTTTTCTTAAGTGTATTTTAAGTGCTTGCTGCAATTAGTAAGCCTAGTTAAGCCTTATTTGTACACTTGATTTCCTTCACCCAGTGCTGGCAAGTCCAAATGATATTCACTGCTATGGAGTGAATAGCATAAACATGAGGTAAAGCTTTAGACAGTTGAATTCTACACTGAATCCTTACAATGCCACAAAAAACTATCAGCTACTGTGCAAGCACAGTATGAAAAAGAGCAGCCTACCATCTTAAATATTTCCTGTACACTCCAAAGACAAGTCCTAGATTTTCAATAATGTATGGCATGACTATTCTATTTTTGCTCTACACAGCCTTGGATTCTACAGGTAGAGAGACTGGTCTGCCCAGAAATAACATTATCTGATGTTTCAATGACTAACAGATTAGTTTATAATAATCTTGTAGATCATGAAGAATGAGCATCAGGCTGGATTAAGTAGGACTTGTTTGACCTGTTCAGCTAGAGGTGGACTCTGACAATTTAATTTCAGCCTGCAGTGTGAAGCAAAAGGCTCATCCAGGAAACTCTGAGCCCCATGCCTACCTTCCTAGTTAAAATAATTTTCAGGGTATATTTTTCTATATAAGCAACTCCTAACTAAATAACAGTTGTCATCTCCAACTACCTCAAATCAAGAGTTCATTACTGCATTTTCCACTTATATTCCTAACTTTGACCTTGGAACTACTCCTAAGACAGTGAGCAGTAATTCAGTCTCCTGACTACCTCATTCTAAGAGGATCTCTCCTGAGAGCAGGCTGCTAAAGGCAGTTTTGTATTTGACCCAGTACTAGAACAACAAACTCCATTTCAGTTTGAGTTACAGCTTGGGTTTGGTCCAGGACTACAGATGGCATCAAATGCAGTTTTCTTTCTTGTAAAATCACATATCAGCAGCATTTCTACCTTGGGGAAGGTGGTATTTTCAAATGTGCTCATCACTGATCTTCCTCTCCTTCTTCCTATGCGTTTCATATGGGAAAAATAGAGGAGGGGGATGAACACAACAACATCCAAATGTTTCTTAAAACTGAAAAATTAAAAAAGAGAAAGAGGATACCTGACTAGCATTAATCCTATTGATGGTGCTCAAACAGGGTAACCTTTTCAGATATCAAAGTTTCTTTCAGCATAACTATTTGGGAAAGAAACCTTATAACTTCTGCAGTTAACAGGGAGAGCTTCAGTAACTTAAACTGTTATAGCATTCAACCACTATTTCTTGAAAGCAGTATATAGTAATGTATTTGAGAAGTCCAACTTATTTTAAGATTATATAGAATTCTGTATTCAAAATGACTGCTTCATGTGCTATGAAGAAGTAACTCTGTTTCTCTCGTGTTTTATGAAGCCTTATAGCTTCCTCAAAATGAGCCATACAAAACAATTCATACAAGCCTTGCCATGAACAATGGCCACACTTGACAACTTTTGACTGGATTGTATATTTCTTTCCTATGAACTGGTAAATGGACAAAGAGATTGGCTAACTAATATCTTGTGTTCAATCGAAGAGTCATTGATCTAGGTAAAGAATTTTTCTTTTTCTGTTTAAAGTGACAAATCTTAATAGGACTATGTTTAAACTTAAAACTGACTTAAAACTGATTTATACTGATATTTTTATTTGATTAGTTACTATGAACAGATAAGGAATGATACCCAGTAATAGATATTTGTGCCTGATTGTGATCCCATAATACCACAGACTTAGCAGAGTTTGAAATCAAGTTTGATTTCAACTGCAGCAGTAAGCAAATGAAGATGAGGCCCCAGACCATAACATGTTTTATACCTATGTATGTATGTGTGTCTGTGTGTATACATATGTATTTGGTTATACACATATGTATTTCCATCAATATCCCTCCTACTACATTCCCCTGTCAAGGGAAATTCCCTTGTTCAGAAGTTGGACTTGAAGATCCTTGAGCATCCCTTCCAACTCAGGGTATTCTATGATTTTATGAAATCAAATGTAGAAAATGGAAAATTCCCTTTACCTAAGACATTATCAATTTGATGGGTTTGTAATGATTTAGGTAATTGTCTTGCAAAGATGGCTAAATTACATAATGGTCTACCCCACATAATGGTACATTTTTCACACATTCAGCACGATTTGTACAGCAGAGGTTGTCAGCAGTCAAGCTGGATGCCCAGTACACAAAGCTGTTTCCAGGAGGGCAGGTGGCAGCAGGAAGGATTAATGCAGTCCTGGCCTGTCTCTGATGGAGGAACGGGGACTGAGAATGGGTGATGGCAGGTGGAAGCCTCGTTGCTACTCTTCCACTCCCTGTTCTCAAACTGACCCACGGAGGTCCCCATCCCCACCTTCTCCATCAGGGTCAAAGCTGCTGCCCCCACAGCCCGGTCTGGTTGTCCCTTGTAAACCCACTTTGGTCCTCTGGCAAAGTACACAGTAGGTTGTACTGGGCTGAAGGGTGACTGATGGATCTGCAGTCCTCTCCATTCACTTCATCCCTGCATGACAGAGCCTCGATAAACGCTCCATTCCAGCTTTTCCATTCTCTTCCAGCTTTCCCCTGCTGACAAAACAGACCCCTCAACACCCGTCATCAACATCCCCGGTTCAGGTATCAGCTCTTAGATCTACACAGTGGGTGTCATCAGCTGGCACCACCTCATCCTGCTGCCGTGAGATGCCTTCTGCAGAATGATATTCACCAACGTCAAACTCAGCTGGTCCCAACCGTAGTAAGATCGAGAGAAAAAGAAAAAAAAAAAAAAAGGGGGGGGGGGGGGAAGGTCAAAGAGTCCCCAGTCCCAAGAAAAAAAAAAATCAATCTTCCAAACTGTCCTGCGAAGGGCGACACCTCCCTGAGCATTACTCGACGGCAGCCACAGGCCAGCGAAGCCGGGCATTTCGGGCGCGGAGCAGCCCGACAGGTGAGGCAGGCGGACCGCGCAGGGGCCGCTTCAGCCCCACGGGCACCCACGGCCCTGCGCCGCTCCTCGCCTCCTCAGCGCGGCCGGCCGGGCCCCTCTGTCTGCGGCGGGGCAGGCGGCGTTGTTGGACGGTGGAGCTGCCCGCCGCCCGAGCGCCGGCTCCCCTTTTCCTTTTTTTTGTTTTCCCCCTCTTTTCTTTCCGTTCCTTTCCCGCCGGCGGCGGCCCCGCGATGCCTCCCGGCGCGGGCGCGCGCTGCGTTCGTTACCTGGCGCTCGGCGGCGGCTCCGTCCTCACCTGTGCGCGCCTCTGCCAATGGCAGCGCACCTGGCGGCCGCGCCGCCCAATCAGCGCGCGGCTCGTCCCTCTCCCCGCTCCTTTAGTGAAAGAATCCAGCGCCGCTCGGGAAAGTTACCTGTGCGCGCCCGGCCCGGCCGCTCTCCCGTGCCGAGCCCCGCCGGCGCCCCAGCCCCGCCGCTCCCCACATGCCAGGGGGAGGGGGCTCTACCTGTCCTGCCTCGGCGGCTGGCTGTGGAGCCGGGAGAGGGGGGGAAGGAAAGCAGAATTACCAGTAGCTCTGGTTCTGCCGTCCCGGGCGTTCACACGCACACCTTCACCTGCACAGACCTGAAAGTCCAGTTCCGCCAGGCAGACGGAGGCACCGGGAAAAGGGGAGAGAGTTCATTGGATCAAACATGTCACAAGAGACGGACAAGTAAGTGATCGCAGGCACGCCGCTGCGCCCGCTGCGCGGGGCGGCCCGCCGGGCTGGCCGTGCTCCCCTTCGCCGGTGGCGGACGCGGACCCGCCGGGACGGCGCTTCTCCCTCTTCTCCCTCCTGCAGCGACGCCGGAGCGGGCGCACACACACTCCGGAGAGCCCGAGGACGAGGCTGCGGCTCGCGGCCCCGCGCCTCGCTCTCCGCCTGGCCGTGGGGCTGCGCGATTATTTGTTTAACTCCCCTTTTAGTTCAGGGTTTTTTTTTGTTTTGTTTTATTTTGTTTATTTGTTTGTGTTAGTTTTGTTTTTTCCCCCCTCACCTCGAGGGTCGCTTTTCGTGACAGAGAGCTCCTCACCCTGGAAGAGCGGAGCGGCCTCCGCCCGCCGAAGGCCTCGGACGTAAAGAGCTTCTTGGCTTTTGTGTTGGCGCAACAAAGGGCTTTTATCCCCAGAGGGCCGGGGACGGCCATCTTCCTCCCCTCGGCCGGGGCCGGCGGGGTAGGGGGCCCAGGCGGCGGGAGGAAGGCCCTGCCTCGGCCCAGGTGCTCCCCGGCCGCTCCATGCGGCGCCTTCTGCCTCGCCGTCCTGACCTTGTTTTCCCGGCGGGACGCCCGGGCGGGCCCGCGGCTGCCCGGAGACCGGTGGGGTTAAAAAGTAACTTTCCCAGTAGCGGGGCCGAAGGAGAAGGATGAAGAAGAGAGGGAAGCCTCCCGCTCCTGCCGGCCCCGGGCCCGCCGCAGCTCCTCTCCCGCCCGGCCTGGCGGTAGCGAGGCCGGGACAGAGCGGCGGTGCGGGGGTACTCCCGTTGTCTCCTGGGGCCGCCGGCCGTGGTGCTGTGTCCCCCCCGGGGCCCGCAGGACCGCGGTGGGCTCGGTGTCCCCGGGACGGGGAGCGCCGCCGGGAGCCGTCGGTGGGCGCGGAGGCCGCGGCGTGCGCCGCTCCCGCCACCGCGGCTCCGGCAGCGCCCGGTGCCGAGCGGCCGAGGCCGGGGCTGGGTTACCGACCCCTGGTTAATAACTCGCCCAGGCGATGCTGCGCTCCCGCCATGGCGGCGGGTGGCTCGGCGTGGCGCCCAGAGGCGCCGTGAGGCAGCCAGGCGGGAAGGCCATTTTCCCTGCTCGGGTGATTAGGGTTTCTGCAGGAGGCGGCTGGCGAGAGTTACGGGGTAAGGAAGATGGAGGGCGGGAGGTGGCTGTGTTGTTTCACTGCTGCCCTGATACAGGTAGGAGTGCCCCAAACACGGGTGTGATCTCGGCTACGTTTGGTGTTGCTCAGGTGCTAGCCCTGGTTGGGCTGCCCAGAGCCTTTGTGCCAGAGGAGGTGGAGAGGAGGAGCTTGAGGTTGGAGAGAGGCTTGGTGACAACCTGCCTGTCAAAGAGTGAAAGAAGGAGATTACCCGGCCAAAGAAAACAGCAGGGCTGGGTCCCCCGACAGGGAAGAGACAGGATAGGACGGTTCAGAGGGGAAAGAGTAAACAAAAATATTAGGCCTGGCCTTTTCAAACATCAGCTGACAGTGGGATTATACGAAGATAGCTACTGACATGAAATGATTTGAGTAGGAGCTGAGAGTGGCATTTAGGAGTTCATTTGAGTTGGGATGGGAACTAATGCCTTAGGTGGCCAGATTAGCGCAGTAAATGATTAAAGTGCGAGGAAGAGAATAACGACAGAGCCCCGAGGCGTGCGGGTGAGTGAAAGAGCAGCTGAAAGAGCAGTCGTTCAGGAACCAAATTAACTGTGGAAGAGCTGATAGGCAGTGATAGAGGGCATCCCAAAGCAATGGGCAGTTCCAGGACGGCGTGAAGGTGAAAGGGGCCTGTAAGTTATTTCCTGGCTAAGTCTAGCTGCCAGTAGTTCCAGCAGCCAGAAATTAGGCTGCGGCAGATCAAGGGCAGTTAATGGGAGTGAGAGGGGAATATGGAAAGGTGGGGGCGTCAGAAGAGCAACTTCGCACCACAGTCGGTTTTGAATCAGAAGAACAGTGGAGAGGAAACCTAACTCATATAAGAAACTAGGGCTAAAGTGGTTTCCCTCTGGGTCTGGGATGTTACTGAGATACTGGACTATCCTTCCTTTCCAACAGCAACAATATGGCAAACGTGTAAACTACTGAGACTGGAGATTAATGCCCTTCATCCCCTGCTCTGTGTAGTGCTGCTGCTGTTACCACTGTGAGGAACTTAAGAGCAGTGCAGAGCACGCAACCTCAAGTAACAGCACTTGCTCCATTGCAGGTATGCCTGTGATCTGTTTCTGGTTAAGGCGTTTAGAGAATTTATAGGTGATAGGTAAGGGTTTGAAAAGGAAATGAAGAGTAAAGAAATCCCCTGTGCTCTCTATAGGCAAGTGTAAACATGAGAAGACAAATACATTTGTTTCCAGAAGAGATGACCACATGGAATGAGATAATAGACTGGTGTGAGGAGTTTGCATGGGAGGGTTTTCAGTGGTTTTTTGTTTTTTTCCTTTTAGGTTCTAATTATATCCTATTAGAACCTAATCCAGAGAGTAAATTATTCTCATCCACATGGCCTTTCTTTTACTTAAAACTAGATCTTCCCTACAGGCAAGACTGGAGAGTGGAGCTTGAAGTTTTTGAAGTCAGTTAATTTGTCAGAGTCATTGGACGTGTTTTTGTGGATCTTGTGCTACTAAAGTTCTGGTGTAGAGGACTAAGCAGGGGTGGGGATATAGAAGGTGTGGAAAAATACATTCTGTGGGACTCACCTTGCTGGAGAGGTGATAGACCCTTCTGTTCTATGCAGAGCTGCCTGCAGTGTCTGTCTTGGGAGGGAGCAGTGGGGACAGGTTCTCTAATGCTTTAAGGGAGGAAGGTGGACAGGTGAAAATGCTAAAGAACCAGGTGTTTGATTCTAATGCTAATTGAGGAGCTTCGAAGGGGAGATTATCCTTGAGATAGGTGTACTATCTCCCTGTCTTTCCCTTTAGACTTTCTGCCTAAAGTGGGTCTTGTCTGCTTGTTTCCACAAACTCTGGGGTCAGGAGAGATAAGGCATGATTGCATATGCGTTTTTCAGAGGTAATACCGACTGAAGCAGGCTGTGGCCACTTGTTCCCGCCTCTGTTCCAACCTTTCAGCTGTGTCAGTAGAGCTGTTGTGCAGCTAGAGAACTGGCTCAGAGTTGTTGTTATTTTTGACATCCGTTTTTCATTGGTCTAGGTTCATATGCAGCAGGGCTGCAAGCACATAACAGCTGTTAAGAAAATAACTGTTCAAACTATAATCTCTGCAGAAGGAAATGTGTCCCCCTCCCACTCTGAGTGTTTTCTAGGTCTGTACTGCTGCTTCTGTTATTATCCAGTTTCCAGATCCTTTGAGGGGGAGGCTGAGGGACACAGGGTGGGAAGGAGTGAGCATCCCTTTTGCAAGGTGAAAAGATTATTCTAGGGTACACTTCTGCATTTATAGGCTAAAGTTGTTCTTTAGTAGTATACAAAAATGTGATCAACACAAAACTCCAGAGTCACTGCTCTAGTGCATTAGTGGAGCAAATCAGTGAGCTTGCTACTTGTGAAACTTAACTGGGTTTTAGAAATTGACAGCACTTCTATGAATGAGGAGCAGCAATTGCACAACCATGTGGGATCTGTCTTGTAAATGGCACAGTTGTGTCCCTGCTGCTCCCGGAGCTGTGTGAAGGCCCCGGTGGGCTGGGACAGCAGTTGCAGGAAGGGCAGGCTGGTGGCAGGCCCCGGCACGCTGGCTGCCCTGGCTCTCTCTGCGGGCTGCCCTGGCTCTCTGCTGCCTGCCTGCCCCCTGCCAGCCTCCCAACAGCCCAGGCTGTGCAGAGCTACTCAGGACACCAGGGAGCTGGGGCATGCTCTGACTGCCCGCATAAAGGAGGGTTTGGGGCAGCCTGGGTCTGCAGCAGACGGTGTGCATGTAGGTAAATAACTGAGTGGAGAGGAACCCGTAGGTGGGAATGGGTTCAGACCTGTTCCCATGTGTCAGTGGAGGCATGTTCACGTCCAGCTTGCTGCTTGGTAGTATCTGTGGCAGAAGTTGATACTGGGCTCTTCACAGGGTAATTCTGATTTACTGTTTTCTCCTCAGTGTGTAAATTTACTGCCTTCATAATATTTAACTTAAGCATCTAGTGCTGTAACAGAAAGGGGTTTGTCATTTACAATGTGATTCTGTGTTTTGTTCTTAATTTTTTCTTGAGGGTCAAACACTTTTTCCATCAGCAGATATTAAGTAGCAATTAGGTGATAAATCAATTATTTTTTTTTTCCCCTCAGCCAATTGTCTGTATGGGGCATCCAGTGAGATTAATTTTCCAAAGTGTTCTCATCTGGGAATGAATGCAGAAACAGAAATTGGATGTGTTTGGTTCTTGCACTTTTTGAATGCCAGACATACTGTCACAGATGTTCCCTAGAAAACCATTTCTGGGTAAGGAAGGTGAAAAATCAGCGTGCAGAACCTCATAGAGCTTGCAACCATAAGCTTAGCTAAGAGGAGTAAGAGTATCAAATGGTTAGGACTTGCTGTTTACACTACTGTCTCTGGCGCTGGAGTCTGAGACCAGGCTGAAGATCAAAGCCGAAGAGGAGGAGGGAGGGGATTTTCCCAGGTCGCTTTAAGTTGATTGTAATGGTCACATAACCTCTTCCCTGTGCAAGGGTCAGCAGGGACATCATTGTCCCTGTTTTGGCTGGGACATCTGCAGGGGAAATGATATTACACCAGTTGACATTTGTTGCCAAACATTTCACGAATATTAATCCAGTGCAGTGGTTACCTTAAGTATTTTTTTTATTAGGAAGCAGTAAATTAAGCTGCTGTTCTTTGTATATACACAAAATAGCACTTTCAAATGCTGATCTAGGAATTAATCCTGGGGTGCATCTTCATTAGCTTTTTGATCAGTGATTAGGACAGTACTAACTAGTTAAAAGAAGAGAAGTAATTACTTCAGACATCTTAGTATACAGGGATACTGTTCTGTTCTTCTACAGTGCTGACATAATAAAAAAGACAGTAGTTGCTTACACAATATTTAACCAAGGAAACCATATTAAATACATCTGAACTGTGAAGTCAAATATTGCAATGTATCTATAGCTTGAGAGTGTCTCAAACATCAAAGATTACATATATATTTTTTTATATATATATTTATCTATTTATAGCTATATATTTTTATATATAGATTTGTTAATACTCCTAATTTGGAGAGGCAATGGTATATTCCTTAATGATGTATGTAAGTAGTTCTATAAAGTATATTTTTGGGTTTGTATACTTTTAAAAAATGTTTGTGGGAAATCTTGACTCCCAGCTCTGCTTGTTCAAGTCATGTTTTCCTTCTAGCTACATAAAAGGTTTAATATCCTGAAAAAAAAGCAATCAGTGCTATCAGTGAAGAAACGATTCCATTTCCATTAACTCTGTGGAAGCAGTGAATGAACACGGACCACGGGGCCAAGGGTCAGGTTAAATTGTAGGAGGTCTGGGCAGCCTTGTCATGACCTGTTTTTAATTTTACAGCCTGCTTCTGGCTGCTTCAAGTCAGCTAAAACAACCTCAGGTGCTATGCACACGAAGTACTCTTCTTAGGAAAACAGCATGGCCTCTCATGAAGCTACTAAATAATTGCTAATTCTGATCAACTCTGTCAGCTCCTGCAGAAATGCTGTGACCTTCAGGTTTTCCTCATTTTGATTTTTTTACAAATGTGCTGAAACCTGTCATTTTTTTGAGACTCTTAGTCATGATTAAAAAAAATAAAAGCAACAGCCTTAGTATACAAGTAACACAAGGTTATCTGGTGGAAATAATATTTTATTACAAGTGAAACAAAAAAAAGCCTCTGAAATCATAGATATAAAAAGTCTGTCCCAGGGTAAGTAATCGCCTCCTTGAACTAGTCCTCAGTAGGCATTTATTGTATGTATTTAATCCTTGTGTCAGATTTCTTTTTCATACTTCCTCTTTTACGTAGTTAATAATAATTTTTTGTCAATGTTAATGAATCACCTATTTGTTCTAATCTCTTGATCACTACTGCATGCTCAAGTTATTTTGGTTCAGAGTAAAAACAAATAAAACTTCTACTAGGCATCTAATTGTTAAACTAGTCTGTTTTGCCATTCATTGTTGCTGTTCTTAATATATTATTTTACTTCCTCTCAGACCGTTTAGTAATGGTAAAATAATTTCTTTTAATCATTTCATGTGTGTAATCTTGTTCAGATTCATCTTGTGCTCAAAAAGTATAATTGTCCCAAAACTGCAAGAGTCCCAAACATGCATTCATTAGAAGGCAAAATTACTCAGCCTCTTTAATGGGAACTTTTTCCTTGGTATGGACTTGTGGGCCAGAGGGCATCTTACCTTTTTGTTTCCTGGTGGTCTAAATGATTTGGTGTTTTGGTTTTTTCTTTTTCCTTCACTCTCAGTTCATTTTTGTGTTTATATAGTCTCTGGATTAGGTTAAGTACATTTTGGAGATCTGTTGTGCTGGGAATGATGTGATTGTCAGTTCTGAAAGACAAAATGCTGAGAAACATGGGCCATAATTTTCCTGTTCATTAAATATTTATGCTCCTTTGTAGTTTTAACAGAACCCTATTATCTAATTGAAACAACAGTATTGGAGACTATTAAATTATACCTTTGGCAATAAATCCTGATGAGTCTCAAGTTTTGGATTTTTTTTTTTTTTTTAATCAAATAAATCAAAACTTGCAATGAGCCACACAAGTTGTGGGGTGGTTTTTAAATTTTGTTTTGTTTTTTGCTTTTGTTTTGTTTTTAACTTGATGTCAAGTAGGCAAAGTAGTTTTCTGAAGGTAGTAAACTTGGGCCAAAACAAACAGTAGACTCTTTGAAACAAATGATTTAAAGTGCTAGGACTACCTTTGATTTATACTTCAGGCAGAAGTTTATGATCTGGAATCTGAAGTTTAACTTATGCAGCTTCTGTGGGATCTGTCCTGCATTTTAAATGGTCATAGTACTTCATTTTGTGCCTATGAATTCATATGTATGTGCATTAATTTTAAGACAAATTGCATGAACATCTGTTCTAGATCTCTTTTATAGTTGTCTTACAGCTGAACTAAGATTTGTGTAAATGTAAAATAAACTTACAGAGGGTTTGAGAACTACTGAAATATTTGTACGTGATCATACTCTGACCTTCTTACTGGTGTCAAAACTGGAGTGGGAACTTCTGCTCTATTTTCTGGTTCTTGGATGTGTCTGGAGCATGCTCCTGTACCTTTTGTCACACCAAAGGAAACATGGGTGTTTTACAAGTTCACCATTTCTTTGACTTTGCACTGGAGGAAAGACCACAGTGCACCGTGGTGTGTGATGCATGTCTGTGTGCAACAGAAGTGGTCCCTTTGCTAGAATCTTGTTTTAGATTTTGTTTCTCCCAGCATTTGCAGATTAGAGACAGTTGCCCTGGTCACCTTCTTATCATGGAACTAACAAGGAGCTTATGATAAATATCCTATGACCTTGATGTGCTGGGCTGGGAACAAGGGTGATGTGAGTCTGTCTTGCCTTTTCTAGTTATTTGACTAGTGCCAAAATTTCTGGATGTTTTATAACATCTGTATGGACCAAAGCCTTGTATCCCTTCTCCTGAAGGAACAGTTTGCAGATGATGTGTGCCTGGTGCTCTTTTGTCTCACCTGTGTAAGAATGGGCAGGCTGAGGCCTGGGCTGAAACCTGGGAACTGGAGCCTCTCCCATTCTCCTGCCTCACACACATTGCTTGTGTGTTCCCATCTGGCACCTAGCCTCTGCAGGGAGGGGAAAGTCTTCCTGCATTGTCACAGGGTGAAGAAGTCTGCAGGTATATTCATGGAGCAGCTTGATTGTAACTTTGTTTTTTTAAGAACAAATGCAATGTCAAAAAAAAAAAAAAAAGAAAATAAAAAGAAATGAAAAAACCAAACAAAACAACACCCCACAGTTAAAAATGGAAATGCCTGGGCTGGGTGCCCACCTTGGCAGTTTAAACAATCTGCTTTGGATTTCAGGGTTGAATTTCCTGAGCAAGGCAAAAGATGTGGGGCAGGTAGGAAGAGGCTTTCTTTCCCACTAGTTCCAACTGGATCAGGTTGTAATGCTGAGCATATGATGCAGCAGGATGCATATGTACTTGATGCAGCACGGCTGCCTGAGTCTGCTTTATGTTCAGTGGCAGATACAGCTGAGAAGTTGAGGGCTGCTTGAGCTTTGCAAATTCAAAAGAAAGCTCTTGAGCATCAAAACTGGTTTTGAGAGACTGGCAGGCAGCACACCTTGTTTCTGAATAGAAAGGAAGCTCTGGTCACCAAGCCTTTTACCACTGTTCACAAGTGTGTTAATGGGCAGTTCTGATTCATTGTGAGCTAATTCGCAAATTGCATCAAGTTGGGTGAGAATTTGCCTGTAGTAGGATTTTGTAGCCCCAAGGGCTGGCTCTTGTATGTTCATTATCTTTAATCCGAGGAAGAGCTTGAAAGGCTGGCCTTTTCCATTTAGCATTATTGATGTTAAGTGCAATGTACCTTTCCAATTTACATTGCAGTAACTGAAATGAAACTAAGTTTTGGATATCTTTGTATTTATATGCTACACTTGTACAGATTTTATGAAATTCTATATTCTTAATTGTAAAAAAGTTCAAAAAAATTACTGTAACTGCTGTTAATTTGGAAAAATTATGTATGTCTTATGAAAACACACAAATCACTTTGGATGGTAAGAACAGGAAAATCTCTACTAAGCAGTGGAGGGAAAAAAAGATTTTGCAAAATAAAGGCCGTCTGAAGTTTTAGTTTTGACATAAATGCTCCCGTGTCAGAGCAATCTGGCTCCTAGCTAGACCATTGCCCAGAAAATACCTTTCATTCTTGCACACTTACTACTGTTTGACATAATACAATGGAAACATTTTGCATTCATGAGGAGCTCAAGTGGTAGCTTGAAAGGAAACATTTACTTTTTAGATACCAAGTATCCTAATTCTTCATCTCTTTCTCCACGATAAAACGAGGATGTGCTTTCAGCTCGTACCAGTGTGTCCCGCACAGCTGAGTTCTGGTTAGCACACATCCTGACTCCCAGATAGAGGGGTGGTGGGCTGGCCCGGGTGAGGAATGGGCACAGCAGGCGTTGCTCTTGTTCTCTGCTCTTTTGCAGGTTTTTAGGTGTGGCTGGGGCTACAGTAGGTATTTGCTGGTGTGGTTGGTCAGGTTGAGTGGGAGTCTTTCAACCTTGGCCTATCTTTTTTCCTTAAGTGTGCAGTTCTTGGTGGATGTGTTCACTGATGGATTTTCAACTTTTGATAAGATTCAAAGATCGATGGATCTACTAACTGCAGGTTGCAAGTTAGGCTTTTCTTTCCACTGGGATGGTCAGGGCAGCTCTACAGTGGGATTGCTGTTACTTGTAGGTGTCACCCTTTGTCTTCCGCACGGTCCAGGTACCACCAGAATCACTTTCCTCCCTAGCACCTGCCAGCTGTCATCAGTTGCACAGCTGGAACAGCTGGGGCTGCCCTGGCATGGAAGTATGACTGACAAGACCAGGGAGCTTATCCGTGTGGAGTCTCACTTAGGATGCTGGGTTTTCTTGGTGTATATTAAAATACACTGTATTTATCTCCTCTGGTTATGGAGGATTTTGCTCTGTCACATTTAGCTGAAATTGTCCAAGGAGGTTCAGCAGTTGTGCAAAAAGGAAAGGGAATGTGTGTGCATACACGAGTCTCATTTCTTCAGAGAAACTCTTCCTCTCATCCAAACGGCCTTATTTAATAGAGAAGTTTTCTTTAAGTGGGCCCAATTGTTTTGGCTGACTACTTTGGCTATAATCTTTGAAATGATTGACTATGTTAAGTCATGATAATTAGCTCTGACCATTAACCTCCTGCAGAGCTGATTACAGGGATAGGGGTGATGAGGAAGTTTTTTATTTTTCTTAGTGCTATTGTTTCAGTCTGTTTGCAGAGTAAACACAATGAGTGTGGCAGTTGATTATGCTGCAGACCATCTCTCAAAGCAGAGGAGACAGATACTTTGCTTTCAAATGTGAAAACCTGAGTTTTAGAAAAAAAACATGTCTGAAGAGATGTTGGGAAGGCTCTAAGTCTATGCACTTGTGCCTTTCCAGCCATCCCAACTGCTTACTTACTGAGTTGCTGTTTCTAGAGCATTTATTCCCTTTGCTTTGGCTTCTCCCCAAGACAATCAGATATGCACCTCTGTGAGACTGCACTCTGGTCATTGCTTTAAGATCATCTTGGCTAAGTTAGAGCAACAGAGATTGACTCCTCCCCTCCAGCATTTTTACAGACAAGCACAGCCCAAGTCATAAAAGGTGTATTTTTAAAGGGATCTTGCTGTCTGACTGTAGTGCTCATAAATCAGTTATGACTGTTGCACACTGTGAGTGCTCAGAACAAAAGGCAGTTATTGATTTTAAGGGAAGATTGCTACAGGAGGAAGGGTGAGTGGGATTTTGTGCGTTGCAATGGGCAGCAGCCCATGTGGTGAAGCAGCCCAGATTTAGCTGAAGGGGAGCTTTGTTGAGGAAAGGAGAATCCTTGCTTGGAATAATTGCATCTGAGCCAGGGAGAATTGACTACTCCAGAGTGGAAACAGGTCCTCAGCTATCTTTGGCACAAACAGCAGGGCTGTTGCAAATCTGATTTAAGTTGCTAACAATAAGGTATTGAAAAGGCAGGCAGACCTAGCAGTTGCCTCTGTATTTCCTTAGACTGCTAGTTTATGCTCAGCTACACTTGCTGAAGCAAACCTGTAACAACACAAATGTATATGTGAAAACAAGAGGGACAAAAATCTTCAGCCAAAGGCCAGGCAGAAGTGTTGTCAATAACAAAAAAACAACCAAACAAAAAGGTAGTTTCCAAAAATCCAGTTACTTTATATGAAAGGAAAATAGAACCGGTACTGTAACTGTAAAAATACTGGCTGTATTTTCTGATATGAAGCTATGAAATGCTCTCTTCCCCCCCAGAGCTCATAAAATTGTGCTCTGTGTACCAGATGGATTATTTTGTTTTTCATTAAATAAAGAAACTTGTAAACAGTGCTCTGTACCATAGAGATTATAATCTCTACCACCCGCCTTCTTCTTCCTTAAGCACTGGAGCACCAACTTTGCAGGTTGGATTTGCACCACAGCAGAGATCTGGTGCTACCCCAAGGTGCTGGTCACTGCAGCTTGGGGCCAGGCAAGGCATGCTCCCAGCATCTGAGAGCATTTACTGGGTTCAGTTGTGCTTTTATCAAATCCTATTTCGGAAAACAAATAAAAGTCTTGTTTGCACAGTTTAAATGCCACTTTCTGTGCAACAGCAGCAGTTGGTTGGGTTAGATCTGTGGAGCTGGCACTGGTGCAGGTAAGGCAGAACAGAAAGAGGAGGCTGACTACTAAACTGGCTTTTATGTGGAAGATGGCAAAAAGTGTTTTATGAAAGTCACCAGGAATAACTACTAGTTTACCATTTGGTATATTTAGTTATAATACCATCTCTGCAAGTTTCACATTTGTAAGGTGTAATGTGTTAAAAGTTTTGTTGTCATAATTCTAAGTTGAGCCACAGTTCTTGATAGTGCTCTTGTAACACCCATGAAGCAGCACACTCCTCACTCCACTATTTCCCATGCCTAATCTGTTTGCCTACTATCTTATGCAACCTTTTTTTAATGCAGTTGTTTTATCAATAAGTTTATTGAACAGTTTGCAAAAGCAGGTGCTATTATCTTCATTTGTGTTTCCATTATACTGGAAATTTCAGCCATAGCTGCGGTGCGGTAGCTTCTCATGCAGTATGCACAGGCACAGGTCAGTTTGCACCACTTCCAGGCTGGAGGAAACTGCTTTGGCTGCAAATGCCACTCACTGATGGTCTTGTGTGTGTTACCATGGGTTTGTAATTAGATGCAGTGAGTGATAAAGTGTGCATTGAGACCAAATATGTTTACTTCTGTCCCATCCACTGGACCTATTGCTCATGTCCTGGTACAAAAAACTTCTCTGAAATTACTGACAAGTTGCATTCTGAAAGCAGAGAATAGCTTAATTTTAAGGTGTACCCACTTAATAAATACTGAACTATACTCTGTTTAGGTGAACCCTAGATTAGTATTAGATGCTTTTTCTTGTTTTTCATTCATGTCTTATGTCAGTTAAATGTCACATATTTTTCCCTAATCAAGTGTACACATAGCAAGAATACTGGGGCAGAATGTTCTTATATTGTTGCTTCATTTTTTTCCAAATAGTTTTAAAATATTTTTGTAACTCTATTTGTATATTAGCAAAAATAAATTTGAATTATTATCACAAGATCTGCGCGCAATTGAATTATTTTTTTTTTTAAGTACTGAAGATAGCTAATACTGATAAATATTTATGTCACCAAGTGTAATACAGAGACACTTGCTTGATGTAATCATATAACTTTAATTGAGCTATTTGATGTTCTTTACCATGCCTTGTGAATAAAGTAACCCCTTCTGGATCACAATTTTATTCTTCCTGTCTATGCAGTAACAAGCGGCTTGTGGCCTTAGTGCCAAATGACACTTCATTCAACACCAGACGAGCCTACACCAGTGAAGATGAAGCCTGGAAGTCGTATTTGGAGAATCCCCTAACAGCAGCTACCAAGGCTATGATGAGCATAAATGGTGATGAGGACAGTGCTGCTGCTCTTGGCCTATTGTATGACTATTATAAAGTAGGTAATTCTGTCATTATCCCTCCCTGCTGCACTAGCAGGGACCACTCTAAGAGGCAACAAAAGAACCGGTTTTCAAAGAAAAAAGTCACTGCATCTTCTTTTCTCTCTAATGTTCCCATCATGCACCCATTATTTATAGAAAGCCTGTCTGAAACTGTTTTGATGTATTTAATTCTGGAGAGAAAAAAACAATCTCAGAATTCCCATATTAAATTTTATACCATGGTTTTTTTTTTTTTTTTTTTTTGAGCATAGTGTTCTTCCTTTGCAAGGACATTGGATGATACTTGAAATACTTAAGTGTAAAAGGGGAGGCCTTGTCCATCTGTGCATTTGTCTGCTTTTCTGGTTCATTCCACACATGTTTTAGTTTGCTCTTTAACTGGGGTATCTCTCATCTGACAATTTCCCATGTTATTTTTGTTTGTATAATGATTGCAGTAGGCTGTATACAAACATACAGTGAGGGCTAACCCTTGCACTGGCAGTTTGCAGGACAGAAATGAAGCTGGACACAGAGCCAGAGATCTAAGTCAGTTTACAGGAAAAGCACTGATGTAGCTTCAGTTTGTCATGTTCTAAACCCAGGGCTTTACATACAATTTTAGTAAATTTTTTTTTTAAATATATATATATATTTCATAGTGTTTAAATAAAGCTATGTTTGAAATTTTTGCTGAAAGCAGAGGAGACTCCTAGAGAATGCATCTCTATGTAATGCAAAAATGTCATTCTGAAGCCCATGCTGACCCCTTGGTACTCTGCAAACAGAATCAGTGTTGCCTCCCAAGCACTAGAGTGTGAAATTCATTTCACTGCAACTGTCTCCATACCCCTGAAATCAGTTATGGCTGCCTTGGACAGATGATCTTCTGTGAAAGCCAGCACAGTGATGCCAGGTCCCCTTGTAATTCCTGAAGAAGTAACAGGAATGGGAATTAAAAACCTATTCTTTTAGTATTTATTAGTATAAATGCTTTAATGAATGGACTCCTCTTTTTAATCTCTGTGACATTAATTGAGTGTTCAGGAGAAGGGATTGTAGGGAAGATGCCATATACCAACCTTATGGTTAAATATTGTTTTAATTGCTTTGCTGATTATATTCCTTGCTTTTGTGTGTTGTTGTCAGTAGAGAAAACTGTTCCCAGTGAGAAAGAACAAAAGGTCCTTTTCTCTGCTTGACATAGTTACCACAGTGCCAGAGTCTTTGAAATTAATATGGATTCATAAAATTCAGGATGTCTATGAGCATCTGGAGTATTGGCTTCTGTCTTAGTAATACCTTTGTATGTAGCAGTTCATTAATCTGATGGATTTTTGTAATAAAACCAGAAAATTGCCCTTTTCCTTCTCAAAACCATGTTCTAAAAGACATATCTGCTCCTTGTTCCAGGTAGTTGCTAAAGTCTTGGGGTTCAGATGGAATAAGGTGGGATTAACATCTCAAAACCATTTCCAGCATTCAATCATATCTATTTTTGTCTTAAATAGGGATAAAATGATAAGTCTTGTTGATACTCCCAAACACAAACTTAAAACTTAACCTCTGTGCTGTAATGGGGAAGTGTAGAGGACTTCCAATGCACGAGACTCTTGAATTGTCCTTATTTATAATCTGGCTCATCAGCTGTAACGTGCTGGATAATATTTTTGAATTACTGTGTCCAGTCAATAGGAATTATTTGAATTTAACTGTCTGAGTTTTTTTAACTTTTCCTTGTAGTGATATTTTACCTAAACATAGAACATCATTCAGAGAAAAATACATAATCTTAAAAGGGGAATCAGCATATGTAAACTGTGGCTTTTATCCCAGTTCAAAAAAATAAATGAAAATGGTTTTTTAGCCAGCAGGATGCTTAATATGAAAGGGGGATGATCCTAAAAGAAAGAACAGCTCTGCACAGAGCTCTGTGACTGTGCTGCTCTCTTGCAGTTATTGTTGATGTTATCATTGGCTACTGGAGTGCACTGTAATACTTTTTTTCCTCTAAAGTCAAATATTTTTCTAATGTTTCTTTAAAATATTTAAAAGTAAAAAGCACGGCTTTAGCCCATTCGTAGGTCTATTCTTGCTCTTTAATCCTGAGTTAATTGCTGCAATGGAGTGGATATGTCTTGTGCAAAAAATAGAAGTCTTAGCTCCCAAATTAATGGCTCAGCAAAAAAAGAAAAATATGGTCATGGCAGCAACTTTTCCCTTAGTGATTTTATATCTGTGCTGGTGTCAGGACACTGGTGTGTAGGAATACAAATCTTTAAAGTCGCTTGATGTCAGTTCTGAGTCTGTCAAGGGCCAGATTTGTCTGGGTTTTTACCTCTCATAGCTATTGATGCAGTCAGCAAAGCAGAAGTCAGTGTTTCTGATGACATACCAGCATGCCCTGACCTGTCCCCATACTAAGAAAGGGAAAGATCCACAAACTTTAAGTGTGAGTCCTGCACTCTCCAGGCTTCTCTCTAACAGGAGGACTTACCTGGCGCTTATGGTTTAATTGAAAAGCCTTTTTTGTCTGAGCTAAAATGGTCTCAGTGTACAGCTCATCAAGGTATCCTATCTTCCTTCTCATCTTGTTGTATTCGGTGAAAAGTGTGTGTGTGTGTTTTTGGAATAATATGAGCTTTGATTTTGAGATAGCTTGGCCTAGCTTGATATTCAAAAGATAGGACATAAAGAAGAGTGCTTTGCTGCTAACTGGTGTGCCCAAGAACTAGAAAAGAAAGAAATTCCTATTTTTTTTTTTTTGTCTTTGGAAATTTTCTTTCTGTTCACAGTCAGTCATCCAAAGAAAAACAGCTCTGGCATCTGTGAACTAGACAACACTGATAGAGTTACATTTTTCTAGTTGTTGCTGTAGAGCAGTCTGAAGCTGCAAATGCCTGACAGTTGCATTTACCTGACCCCATGCCTGGTGTTGTTCTCAGGTTCCCAGAGATAAAAGGCTGTTGTCTCTTAACAAAGTGAGTGATAATCAAGAAGACCAAGATAAAAGGTACAGTATTATTCAAAATCATATACCCAGCTACTGAAAGTGTTGATCAGTTGTGAACTGAAGGAACTGTGAGAGCCTGAGGCGTTGATGGTTTTCTTTCAAAAGTTAAAAGAATGAAGGCTGTTTTGGGAAGCACATTTTACTCCTTTTTACTTTCAATTGATTAGAAAAAATGGATGGTATTCTCAAACATGCAGTTTGGAAGGTAGCTGAGAGTTTCACTCCTTGTTTGTGTTTGGTGGTGTTGTTTTGCTGCTTCTGCTGAGATTAGTAAAATCAGATTATCTTGACAGTTGGCTATTGGCTTTTTTTTCTTTGTTTTCTTGTTGTAGGGCAAAAAGTGAGTAGTTTGGCCTCAGTAATCTCATTTATAGAGTCTTATTTAACATAATTTAAGATCTACCCAGGAAATAAAGTAACTCTTAAAATAATTTGCTTAGAATGTTTTTCTCACTCCTCTCAGATTTCAGCTTTTCTCTGTAGGCTAAAAGTGACTC
The DNA here is from genome assembly GCF_051311805.1 of Agelaius phoeniceus. Taxonomy (NCBI): domain Eukaryota; kingdom Metazoa; phylum Chordata; class Aves; order Passeriformes; family Icteridae; genus Agelaius; species Agelaius phoeniceus. Next base: position 130,444,716 of record NC_135265.1, on the reverse strand, counting down.
GAGTCAAAGGAAGCTGCCTCCTACTATTAAAAGAAAAAAAAGAGTGTATATTTTTTTAGAAACAAAGAAGTTTTTACATACTGGAAGTATCTCCATAAAATTATGACAGAGATGAGCTATGTAAGGTTTATTTCAATGTAGCTAATTTGTGACAGCCTTAGATGGTCTCCACTAGCTGTTCATAAGGTGATTGTTTCAGTAGGTAGTAGTATAAATTTACTGTTTCAAAACAGGCTATGAACTGGTTTTTGGACAGTTTTTCTTGTGCAAACCAGAGAAATTCCTGATGTTCAGTTCCTAAACTGAGTGTGATTGACAAAATTTGCCTTCAGTGGAAAGCCAAGAGAGAGGAACTGGGCACTGGGTAGTGTCAGAGCATTTCTCCTGGGTTGAAAACAAAGCAATGTTATACCTACTGCAAGTTCTATGAGTTAACAGTTTTATGTCAGTGTAACTACTATCAGCAGTCAGATTGCTTTCAACAGCAACTGTGGGTAGATGTGGGAATGCTGCTGAGGTTACTTTGCAGCCACTATAGTTACTGATCTACTCTGCTACAATGGAATTCCTGGGCTTGCTCTTTTAGAACAGCACTGCTACCAGAGTTAAGCAAACAGTAGTGGCCTGTCAACAGCCTGAAAGAGCATGCCATCTGTGTATGAATTTTGCTGTTGATATTCTGCCTATTTCATGTGCAAAATATCTACTGTGAGTAATCCATGCCCTGCCTTACTCTTCATTCTTATTTTGTGTCTAAAGGCTGTTGTACTGCTGGATTGATTTTGCATCCAAATTATAAGCTAAGGCAAGAGCAACCCTAAATACCCAGAATTTATTGTAACCAGTCAAATCAAATGTATTATCTTTCTCCATTTGTTAAAGAGCTCTGGACCTCTGCTTGCCTCAGAATTTCTTTTGCCTAGTATTTGTTAATGTATTACTTCTTATGGCAGTGGCTTATCAGAATTGAAAAATCTCCTTCCCTGACATTTAAGACCATTAAGCTATTTAAGAAGGAGATTTCCTCTATCAGGACAGTTCATAACATCTTTTGGTTTTGTCTCACAGAAATTGTCTTAATACCACGGAAGCTCAGAATAACTTAAGTGGGGGAGAGAACCGTGTGCAAGTCCTGAAGACAGTGCCAGTTAACCTTTCCTTGAACCAAGATCCTTTGGAGTCATCCAAAAGGGAATACAACACAAATGTGTCTGGGAGCTCAACACCCATCACAGGGTCTGCAGTGACTGTGGTTAAAGCAGAGGAATTCACCCCTGTTTTTATGACCCCACAAACACACTATGCAAGAGGAGAAAATGAGGAGCACCGAGGTGTTATCTTTGAACCATACGAAGTGTCCAACATTGCTCCCCACACAAATTATCTTAAAGATGATCAGCGCAGTACTCCTGACAGTACCTACAGTGACACCTTCAAAGATGGAGGAACAGAAGTAAGTTTTTCACCTCAAATTAGCTTCTAAGAATGCAATAAAAAGCTGTAAACAAGATAACGATATTTGAGCTTGTAAACAAGATAAGGAAATTTGAACTGTCCACAAGTGCCATTAGAAGAATAGTGATGCTTGTTTCAACAAATTAATTTCTGCTTCTTGCTGTGTTTCCATCAGTCTGTGCTCTGATTAAAGGGGAGCATCATGAGGCATTTCAGAAGACAATTTTAAAGATGTTTATTGAAAATTCTGAGAATAATAAGCACTGATTTTTTTTTTTGTTGTTGTTGTCTTTGGGGATATTGTGTCAAGTAGAAGATAGCTGTTATTCTGAAAGAAGTTTTATTTACCATTAACAAGATCTACCTTCAGAATAGTAAGAAATAGCCACTTTGTAACAGGGAAATTCTAGATGTTCTTTTGAAAATGCAAATGAGTAGCAGCAGCCTCTGCTGCTGGATAAAAACCCAAGTAATTTATTCAGAAGCTGTTTGTTGCACTAAGCTCTTTTCTGTAACACAAGCAAGTGAGAAAAGGTAGAAGAATTAGACTAATAGAGGGGAACAGAGAATTTACCAGGCAAGGAACAACTGTGTGTATATGTACAGGAATGAGGAGAAAAAAGGCAAGGAGAGCTCCTTCTAACTATTTTACAGTTATGCTACAACCAAAGTAATTTTACAGGCAGCTTTAGTATGATGAGTACCCTCTGGCTGCTTTTCCCTGCTGCAGAATAAGGCAAGCAAGCTGGAATTGTAGAAAGGTAAAGACAATTTAAAGCTAACAGTACCTCCGCAAATAATTAGAGATATTAGATGGTAAAACTCCCCTAGGATTTTTATCCTCCCAACTCTACAAAATTGTAAACATAACAAAAGTACAAGGCAAGCTACATTAAGGCTGAACTGCCCTGATTTAGTACATGAGAAATTTACTGTGTGTTTGTGTAGTATAGAAAAGTCCATTGTCTCCATAAGGGACACAGATCCAGGATGTCTGGAGGTGAAATTTGTTTTCAGATAAAGAACACATGTAGGTCAACTAAATAAATAAAGAATGAAGAAATCTAGCTTCCCATTGTAAAATCAGTAGGACCAAACCTTGGATTAGAAACACTGTTCTGCATTATCAAACAATATTAGTTTGGCAGTTTTTATGTGTTACTGGGAAATGGCTCTTATGGTACCATACCCATGGCTTTCCCTGTGGTGCTCGAGCAGAGTGATTCCATTCCTTTGGTTTGTTCTGGGACATGATGTTGAGAGGTTCCCAAGCATCTGCCCTGTGCAGAGAGCTGTGAAACATGCAAAGTTGTTAAATTTGGATGTAAAAAGAAACTTTACATCTACATATTGGCTTTGCATCCCAAATTTTGTGTTATAGTAACTTTGTTACATGTTTTTTTGTAATATATTGTTATATGTTTTTAAAATGATTGGTTAATAACAGGGTGCAGTATTTGCCATCTAGGATTTCTCTGCAGTCTATGGAGAAAGAATCAGTTCAAATCTGCTTGCCAAAACTGGATGGAGGGGTTTTCTAAGTGCATTCACTCCTCTCCATCTTCACCTCCCTTATTAATTCTACAAAGGACACTGGACAATTAACTTTATGTCCCCAGCCTTAGTTGTTGGGGAGATGTGTGCCAGTGTTGGTGGCCTTCTAGCCCCAAGGGTTCACGTGCATGTGGCATGGGAGCAGTCAGAACTTTGCCACCCTGCTCAGCCTCACTCAGCACCGAGCCTGTCCCTTTGTTTTTCTCAACTGCCCAAACCCCAGGATGTGCTTAGCCTGGCTGTGCTCTGACTGCTCTTCCAGTCACTGTTGTGTAGGCACAGCTGGATGGAGCATGTGTGGGGAAACCATAAGGTAAAATGTCAAAACATACCAAAAGAAACTTAGGCAAAGTTAGTGTTTAGAGGTAGGAAGGCAGTTGTTCTTACTAGTTTTCCTGAGTGCTTGCCAAGTATTTCCTAAGTACGGGTGAGAATGACTGGGTTTGGATTTGGTCTAATACTTACTCAATTTTCAAACACATTATAATACATATTTAGGAATGCTTTCAAAGCATGTATGAAGTGACTTAGTTGTATTGTACTGAAGGAGTGCTAAGCTTTTATAGATTGCTGTGGTAGTGGACACTTTGGTCAATCGCTTGCTGTGTTCTTTGTAACAATTATAAATATGCTGTCACTATTATAAATATGCTGTTCTAATCTCTTTCATTTTTTTGTTTAGCTGTGCTTAGTTTGTTAGTTCTCTATAGTATAAACAAGTTCTTTGACGTTAGGTACCAAAAAAACCTACAACATCATTGTATGTTTTTTACAATGCCAACCTCTTAACTTATATATAAAATGTGACTAGCTTATTAATATCCACTCTAGTTTTTAGGTATTTTGAGTTTTAAAGGGTTGATTTTTTTTCTGAGTTTATCTTTAAATAAACATAGTTGCACTTTTGTTGGTATTTGCATTTTGATTTTATCCAAGAGTATTTAATTGGTCTTATTTTTCAGAAGTATCGGAGTGTGTCAGTGGGGGCTGAAGAATATATTTATGAACAAACAAGGTATGGCATGAGCTTTGCAGTGTGCTGACTGGCATCAGGCAGGAATGTATTGAGGAGTAGCTGCCTGTGTCCACTTCCCGCCCTTCCTTTCTTCCCCCTGGGGTACCTGCAGGGCTCCCTTAATGCTGCCAAGCATTATTCTCCCCTTTTTCTCCTGCTCAGTCTCCTCTCATCTAGCTCTTAGATCTGGATAGTTTATGTCTTCATCTGTTGCCTTCCCTCAGCATTGCTTTAAACTCATAATTCCTCTGAAGCCCCCCTGCCCAAGGTATGCAAGATGAAAACTGTTGAGAGGTTCCCCTGGTAAAAGAGTATGGCTTTGACAACCAGCTCATAAAAAATCTTTTCAGGGTGACAGAATGCACAAGTCAAATGTCCAGGATAGTTAAAAAAGCTTCAAGAAAAAGTTTCAAAAATTAAAGTTTGAAAAGAATACTGTTCTGCCTAAGCACAGAAGAATGTGCATGCAGCATGGGCAAACACTGTAGAGTCCCTTTGTCTAGGAAAGACTGCAATCACTAAAGATTTTAAACTGATGCTTTATTTCATACTTATGAATGAATGGTTCTGTTTATATCTGAGAGATTACTCTCACTTTAGAGTCAGGAACATGCCTATGTAGTTTTTGTGGATTAGGCATATGGCCCTGACTGTGGTGAAGGCTCCTTAGAGCTTGATATTTTTCCTGAAGAATGTTAAAACAATCATTAACTGCCATGAGCTCAGAACTGAATCATTATTTAGACAGAAGATATGAAACTGATATTTAGCAAAGACTTCTCGCTTACTACACTGAACATTTGTAAATGTTCAGTAAAATTGAATCCTGAAGCATTGGTGTTGTTAACAAATTTCACACATTTAAGTCTTTCATGCTATGGCCCAGGTTACCTTAAGAATGAAAGAAAACTTTAAGAAAACTCCCAGGAAAGATGTATTTAGTTTACCTGGAAGTGGAAGGCTCAGAAATGAGAATTTCAGATTGAAAAAAGAAGTGATGAATATGCAAGTAATTATTGCTAGAAGATCTTTTAGTGACTACACAGGGGTTTAGTTGAGACTCATGGTGAGGTTCATAATAGTATTATAATAATTCAGTGACTGCAATAGGTTTTAAGAGTGAGAGTAATCCTCCTGCTATAGGGCATGCTTTCCTTGCCAACTGAAAACGAGAAGAAAACTCTGAAATGGCACTACACAGAGGCTCCAAAACTGGCCAAGTGCAATGTGTCTGGGATTTACATTTTTTGACTGAAACATACAGAATGCCAGGGAACAGAAGACCAGCCTGTGGCAGACTGCAGGCAGTTCTGTTCAGACATTGTGTGTGTCTGACTTTGATCATTCTAAGCCCTTCTCAGCACACATCCCTGTTAGTTCTTCTGTCTGGTGTGAGGTTTTGAGGCACGTTTCGCAGGACACTCAGTGTGCTTTGATGTGTGTTATGAAGTGGTCTTGAGCACAAAATCTGCAGTCCTTACGTGTGATGCTAAATCAAGGCTGTGCCCCTACCTCTAAAAGTGGTGCAGCCAGATGGATGCTGGTTCTGCAGCACTGCTGGTACAGCTCTTCCAGTCCACTCAGACAGGTCCACACTTGCCAGTGTTGGCAGTGCCTCTGTCCCCCTTGCACACAGGACAGGGGCTGTGCCAGCACACCCCGCAGCACAGGGGACAGCGGTGCCTTGTGCTGCTTTCCCACTGCGTGCAGGAGCCTTCATGGTGGCCCCGGCTGCCCTGTGTGGAAGCACCAGTGCTGCCATTGGTGGGTTGGACAGGTATAGACGAGTGTTTGCTTATTACCTTAGTTTTGCTTTGACTTGTAACTTTTAAGCAATTAGAGAAATGATTGGACTTCAATTTATAAGCTAAGAAGAACTTATAAGTTGTCTTCATTTGATTGAATGATTGCAGCTAAACTGAATAATTGATACTAAGCTGATGAAGCTCCTTTTGGATGGAAAGACTGGATCTGTTGGGTTTTTTCTACCTTCTCTTCAAGTGGGGATTTAAATGTAATTATTAGTTACGTGTTTTGTTGTGGGTTTTTTTCCATTGGATAGTTAAAATATCTTTTGTTTTCCCTTTATTTCTATATCGCTATGGCAGCGATGATTATCACTATGATGATCTAGAGTATTTGCTTGAATTAGAAAGTTAGGGATACACTGTTGTTTTGGACCAACATATTCCTCCTTTTTGGTTCTGCTCTGGCACTGCTTAAATACTTTTCTGAATTAGAACCTTTGTGAAAATGCTTCCACTGTATCTCCAGTTCATGAGTACTTTGCATTAAGGTTCCTATGCAGTTTGAAATTTTTTTTTTACAAGATCAATGTTATTTTAATGTAAGAGAATGTGAGGAGCTGCAGGCATCATTTTTATTGGATTATTGTTCAAGCCCATTATTGGAGGTGGTGGCTGAAGAGGCTCAGTGAGAATTGTTTCCAGCTAACAGTTCACTAGTTAATGGAGCCTTAACTTTTCATGGTTTGAGAAGTGCTTTGAAGTTGGAAAGTTCTTCTGTGAAGGAGGGTCTTTTTAAAACCTAAAATTTCAACACAAGAGCTGTTTTTGCCTGACATTTTTCTAAAGGGAGGTTACTTGATTGAAGATAAAGCTAAATGTAGGCACTTCATTCAGTGTGACTAATTTTGAAAAGAAAGCTTATAAAAACCTTGATTTGCATGTTGTCTTTGCACAAATGAACTTACTGTCCATTCTCTTTGTATTCCTTCTTTGAACTGTGCTGAAAGTAGCAGTTGGACTTTCCATTCTTTCTGTCCATCTTTCACAACATGTTTTATTCTAGTTGGGTTTTAAAAAAAACTATTTATTTATTTCTCTTTCTGCAACTTTCTTCTAAGTTTAAATGTCCGTGGAGTTGATGATTTTCTGCAAATCATACTGAATCCCCTTTTGGTAATTGACACTCTCATTGTGAGGTACACAGTCTCATAATTCATAATGGTTCCTTTCAGAGATAGTACCTTTGATCCAAGAAACTTGCAGTCCAGATAGTTTTACGCTTGATTGCGGGATCTGATGAAGTCAAAAAAAGAAAATTGCAATTTTAAATTGCTATGTCACAGTTGCCTGGAATTTTGTTATTAGCTCCTTATGCCTTATTCAATGCAATAATTACATAATAAAAAAGGGGAAAGTGATATGGATTTTGTGGATGTTTCTCTCCTTGTCTTTTCAGCAGCACTTTTCAGTACACACTAGAAGCTACCAAGTCTCTGCGTCAGAAGCAAGGGGAAGGACCCATGACCTACTTGAACAAAGGACAGTTCTACGCCATCACCCTGAGCGAGACGGGTGACAACAAATGCTTCCGGCATCCCATCAGCAAAGTCAGGGTATAGTCACATTTCTTTCCTAGATGGGAATGTAGCTCTGCAGATAGTTGTGGTTGTGGTTGATTGGCTTTTAATTTAAATTTTTTTGGGGGGGGGAGGAAGGACAGAGCAAGCTTATTCTCATGCTCAATGTAAAGGTGAGATAACACCTTATTGATGGTAACAAATGTTTTGCTGTCCAGTTTTTTCAGAGTGTGATCTTATGAGTTAATGATAGCCTCAGTTTATGGTTTGGCAGAATGGTGGTTACACAGACACTACACTTAACACTGGTGAACTTATTGCCGTGAATAAAGCAAAGAAGTTCAAGATCTGCCACATGTACTTTGTGTAGTCCATCTTTACTCACTGGTGCATGTCATCAGCTGCTTTCCAGTGCATTTCAGAGAAAACGTGAAGAGTTGAGTCCATCCTTTGTGACATAAATTTTAAATAATTTTCATTGTCTAAGTGTGAGCTTTCACTTGACATTCACACAGAAGTGTAACAAAATGAATTATTTGCATCTTAGATTCTATGCATAGAACTGTAACTTGTGTATTCAGCAACATCTACCTGGTGAATGAGCCTCCTGATTTCCTTGGTAATGCTTTTGAGTTGATAAATCCTAACCCAGTAACTTTGGAATGAAAAATGAGCCCTGTAAATTTTACCTTGAAGCTGTCAGGGCTGCGTATGTATGAAGCCACAAAAATGTTTCCATCCAAATACATGAACTTCTCTAAAAATGTTGTGACTTTAGTCAAAGGAAGCAACGAAAGTCAACGTGAGCAGTGAAGCAAACAACAACCTATATGTTTCTATCATACATGAAGTTTAGAGAGACTCTTCCTAAACAGAGGCAATGATTTGGAAACCTGAATTAGCAGTTAATTTTTAGCCTGGTTTCCTTGAGACATGAGGCTATTGGCTGAATCTGATGCAAGACTGCTCTGTTGCTGTACAATCTCTTTCCCTGCCACCCATTCCTTCCCATTTTGTGGTTCCAGCTCTAGCACTTGTAGAGCTGAAACAGGAGTCAGGAGGTACTGGTCTGACTGAAAACCAGTCCTCATATACTTGGTTCAGTGCACTGCCACACAAGTTTTGAAGCTGTGGCAGCAGAAGGGTGGAAATTATAAAGGAGAGGTGAGATTGCATCCTTCTGGAGGATGTAGTTGACAGAAGATTGTGAAACTGTGTGCAACTTTCACAATCATGTTCTGTTTGCCAGGGCTCTACTCAAGTGACTGTTGAATTTATTGCTGATTCCATCCAAAGCTAACAGAGGGGCAAGAGGTTTTGAAGGTATTAAACCTCTACAAGTTCCCTGTAAGTGGTTAATAAAAACATTAGTGCTGTCCTTGGTGGAAATGCCAATCTGCATGGCCAGTTCTGGTTAGTGCCTCAGCTGGCCAGCCACACACACCTGGTGCCCAGCCAGTATATACAGGCATAACCCAGGACTCCTCCATGGTGTGTACTGCCTCGTGCCATGGAGAAGAAGATGTGGTGATGGTGGTCACCTTTTATAGGTGGAATGCAGAAGGTCACAGAGTGCATGAAGGATTGTGATGGTGGTTTTTGGAGGGACACAGATGATGAATCAATTGTAATCTACCTCCTTGGCTTATAAAGCAGCTCGATAGTGATTTTTTGTGCCTACTGTCTCAGGGTGAAAATGAACATTCAAAAGTGAAGTTTTTTTTCTCTGGTTTATTTTCACTTAATTTTAATTGGTATGATCATTCTTCCGTTGTTTTGTGTTGTTTTGCTTGCCTACAGCAGGGCTTATTCAAAAAGCCTATATTGCTTGTGTAAAATTTTGCATAAAAATTCAATCTGTTTCCTTTGAATCACAATTTAACAAAGTGAATTCAGAACATGAATTGAAAACCTCAGTAAAATTCAGTTACACTGAATTTGTTATTAAACACATATGTATAAGAGTCCTGCTCCCAAAAAGAGTATTTGTGTATACTAAATTGAAAATGTCTTGCCTTTAGCCAGTGAAGGTGACTTTTTAAAACTAAGAATATGATTAATTTTTATTTGGACTATCAAGAACATAATCCTGGATTTTGCATTATTTTACAACTACATTTCTTTTGTCCTGGGTTTTTAAGTACACTGTAGTACTGGACTGATTAAAACCCAGTATTCTACATCAAAGTATGTGAGAGTAGCTGGATCAGAATTAGAGACATATGGAGATTTTAATTTTTGTGTTCCTGACTATTAATTATTTTAACTAATGTGGCTCTGGTATTGTTTTTCATAGAGTGTGGTCATGGTTGTTTTCAGTGAGGATAAAAACAGAGATGAACAGCTGAAATATTGGAAGTACTGGCATTCCCGGCAGCATACAGCTAAACAGAGAGTCCTTGACATTGGTGAGTGTAAGAACATCTCCAGATGTTTCAGGGAAGATTTCAGATACGGAAAGCTCTGGTGCCTTGCACAGAATTATGGTGGAATATATTGGCAATGGCTTCTTGGTTTGTACCAGAGTTTTTAGCAATGGCTCATTGCTGCTAGGACTGTGGGGTCTATGGAGCTGGGTAGGGACCATGCAGAAAGAATGGTTCTCAGTATTTACACAGAAGAGCTGCCCCTTGCATGTGTATTTAGTGGTGTACCTCCTTCTGGGAAATCAAGGTCTGCACCTCCTCAGGTGTGGCAGAGTATCTGTTCCCTTTATTTTTTCAAAGGGTGATCCAGTCTTTGATCCAGCAACAGTTATGTTAGCCAATTGATGTGGAATTGCAGCCTGAGAGTGCAGATGTCATCATTGTGGTGACTGCAGAGGAGTGTGCAGGATTCCTACACCCCTAGAGTGAGTCAGTGTCAGCAGTGAGGGAGAGGCAAGCTCTGGTGTGCTATCCTGAGAGACCTGTTTATCGTTCATCCCATCTAAAGTATCTACTAGCCCATTTGAGCCTCAGCTGTCCTATCTGCATGCTCGGGAGATTTTAGCAGAGGAAGAACACGTACTTGCTGCCAAGGAGCCTGAAGTTGAAGTCAGTGGCAGTGTCTAGACATCAAGCGTTTCTCCCCTCCCACGTGCAGTTTACACATGCACCCATCTGCACGGATTCCAGTCAAAGAAGTCGGCAAGACCAAAGCAGACAAAGTCTATCTTGTTTTGACCGCCTGAGGGAACCAAACCATTGAATGGCAGGAATGAGAGGGGGCAGAGACGGGGGCTAAACCAAAGCAGGGTTACTTGTAGAGAACATTCTGACACTTCGGGGGACGATTGAACTGGATGATCAGGGAATCTGTCCCCAAGCGGTCCTAATCACTGTGCTGCCCCATAGATTTTCAAATGCTGTAGTTTCCACTGAGGCCTGGTGTTATTTAAGGTCAAGTGTATTTTCTCCAAGCAGCTCTTCCAGAATATCTTTGCTGCCTCTTGTCTTAGCATCATTTTTCTGGCTGAACTGTTTCATGAACTTCATTCTTTTCTCCCTTGCCCCCATTTTCTCTTCTTGTCCATTAGGGTACCTAACTCAGTAAAACCGCCCCCCCAGAACAAATTACTTTTATCATGGCACCTTAAAAGAAGAAACAGGCCACTTCACAGCTCTTTCTGAAGGCTGCCTGGTTTTTTTGTGCTAGTCCCTACAAGCTTGTGGTAGTAGTGCTCATACCTTTGAAAAGTATGTGCTGAGCAGCTCGCTCCACAGTAGTGCCAGCACCCTCTGATTCCACTGCTCTTGTGGTGTCCTGGCACATTTCAGTTGCCTTACCCCAAAAAGTTAACTTACGATACATATTCTGAAAAATAGTGCTCTGCAAAATAAGTGCTGTGCATGAGCTGTATGTTTACCTGTGTTAAAGTGAATGTCTTTTAATTTTCCATTAGTTTGAGGTGAAATAGCTCTGCTCTGACTTTTGAGGCACTTTTGAATACTGAGGTGCGTATTCTTTATTTGCGGTGCAAACATGAGCAAAGCACAGTGTAGTAAGACTTACTGATATAGCCCTTCTTGTCAGATGTAAGAGCTGTAAGAGCATGGTTCACCTCAGTTTTCAGCAAAAAAGAGACCTAAATGTTGCTCAGTAGTGTTTTCTTGAGAACAACTGAAATATAGCCTTACATCTTACAAGTATGGTGTTTCTGAAGTACATTTCATTTTCTTTGGCATGGTTAACTGGCTTATTAGGCCAGAATGGCTCCCAAGTATCAAACTGCATTTAGCAAAATCTTCTAGTTTTATCATCAAATTATCTAACTGAGCAACTTAATCCAAATTTGAAGCTGGCCCTGCTTGAACCAGATAACCTCCAGGGGTCCCTTCGATGCAAAAATTATTTTGAATGACTCTATGAAAATTTCCCTTTACATTAAAAATTCAGATACCTGAAGGGGTCCTCTAAATACTTGGAGTTAATGTCCAGGCCCTGTATAAAAAGAAAATTAAGTGTCCAAAACTCTGCATCACCTGTTCTATAGATGTTACTCTTATTTTAATTTGATGTTTGTAGCATGTTTAACATCTGTGAATCCTTTCTAATTGTTTATGAATGCACTTTTAATCTAGACCATGATGTGGTCCTTAGCAGGCAGAGGATCAAATTAATTTGGGATGCTCCAGTTCCAGTTGTTCAGATCTCAGATGGACAGGGGGGCTATGCTTGTGCTGCTTTCCATTGTGGAAGAGATCTGTCTGTCTGCTTTCTGGCCTGCAGTTATATTCTGGACATCAGAGGAAATAGTGGCTCGCTCCTTCACTCCAGACAAACACGGGTCACTGCTTTAATTTGTTTTGTGTGCTGGCTGGGGCACCTCCTAGGAGGAAGGATGCTTCAGTGGATTAGGTGGAGTGACAAGTCTGAAGATGTGTTGATATTAATAAAGATAAACATGTACTTGTATTCAAGTCCTTAGTGCTTGAGGAATAAACCTGAGGGCTTGACTCTTATTAAGCAAGAAGGTAAGATATTTTCCAAAATTTAGGCTATGTCCTGTAAAGGATTTTTCTGAAGAAGGAGTAAGGTGCATGTTTGTTTTTTTGTAGGAGGAATAAGGTGGGCAGGGGGAAAACAGCTTTATTTTCACAGTGCTGTGACACTGGATCACTAAACTTTTCTTTTAAAATAATTGTAATGTAAAGAATACAATACTTAATTTCAGTGGATATTGATTATTCAGAATAAGTACAATAATATGACATACTGGAACAGGTTCAAATATGAAGTATGGGTGTGGAAACTTTGTGCTCCATAGAAACCTGCCCTTGTTTTTTTCAGGATAGTTTGTGTTATTTATGTGCACAATGCAAAAGTATGCAATGACATGTAATGCATGATTAATGTTTAACATTAAAAATTTGCCATTGTTTTATATGCAATTTATGTAACAAAAGAGGAAATAACTCCTGTGCAACCATTTTTTGCTTATTGAACACGCTGATTTTCTCTTTCTGGTAACTCACAGCAGGAGAAGTGGAAAAGTTGTAGTCACTCTAACAGCTTTCAAATATTCTGAGGTGTAAACGGTTTCTTAATCAACTGAGGATCCTTCTTTAATTGGATGTAAATTGAGGGGAATAGGATGCACTTCTGCTTTTTAACAGTGTCACATAGACACTCCATGAGATTGGTGTATAGCAATTAAAGGATAGGCATGTGTTGAGAGAAAGGAAGGGTTGGTGGGATGTGAGGTTCTGACAGCCTTTTAAGACAAGAAAACAGGTGTCTTCACAAGACATCTTGTTCATGTCTTTCCAAAGTGCACCTACACAGCACGCCCATATGCAGCAGTCAGTTGCACGAGGCACTTTCTGGTGAATCATAAATTTAAGAGGTGGGTGGATGTGTGCACATGCATATTAAACTACTTATGTGTCTTCTAATTCCTCTCATTTGCATCCCTACACTGAATTTAGATAGTGAAGCCAATGACTTCAGTTAAAAAGGAGACCTGAGTTCAAGGTGGGAATGAAAAGCCTGCCTGCCCTCTCAAACACTTTGCTAATTTGCTACATCACCAAATAATCTCGTGCTGTTCTTATGGTCTAAAGTGATTTTTTTTTTTTACTGTATCTAAAATCATTCATGGATCCCAGGAACACGATTTTATTTACCCAATGAGATGCCAGCATTCTTGTGTTTCAAATGAGAGGAAAGTATACTGATTGCCAGTCTCAAACATGAAGTAATTATTCTTGTAGCAGTGTTTTTTGTTATAAATTATTTTAAAATAGTTATTATCTATAAATTATTTTTTAGAGATCAACAGTTTAGGCAAAGGGAATGAGTATTGGAATCATTTGTGTGTCGCACAGAATACAAAAACACCCTCTTTCTATAACTGATTACAAAGCTAAGAATCAGCATGCTTCTGAAGCACGGATTTGGGCAAACTTTAGATCAGGAATGTAATCTCAGCCCTCTGGCACTGAGTCCAATTACAGCCCTCGAGGAATTCTTAGGAAATGTTTGTCCCAGAGAGAGTTATTCCATTAGTGTGAACGATCTGGAAGTTCCTTTAATCAAGCAGCTATTACCTGGTATCTCTCTTAATCTGTCATCAAAAAGAATAAAAGGTGTTAAACTGTCCAGCAAAGTGAGAGAAAAGCAGTGCTTGTTCCTTTTTTCAATTATAAAGAGGACTTGGGAGTTGTCTGTTTTATATAGTTTTCCAGTCCTACTGTTTTGGGGGAGGGTTAGTAAACTTTGAAATCTTCCTCCCTTTTGCTTTTCATTCCTTCCAAAATGCTAGTTTATTGATGATAATAATAACAGTGGGGAATAATAATAGCAGTGGGGAAGAAGTGAGAAGAAGGTGCAGATACTATAGTATCACATTAGCTAGTGATATACTATGCTTAAGACTCAGGTTGCATTATATTACCTCTTTGTAATAAAGATTATTCATAATTAATCATAAACAATATAAGAGGTGGTTTTGATGCACTAGACAACCCAGCTTAAGAAGCAAAGAAGCACTATGAGTTGTAAAACAGTTCAATTTTTTTCATGACTCTTGTTTTTTCTTACAGCTGATTACAAGGAGAGTTTTAATACCATTGGGAATATTGAAGAAATTGCATTCAATGCTGTGTCCTTTACTTGGGATGTCAATGAGGAGGCAAAGGTGAGGAAAAGCCATGCAGATGGCATCCATTTATATAAGTACCATCCATCGTTAGGCACTGCTCCACTTCTCTCCTTTCTGAGAAGTAAGAGGGCTTGTTGGTAGGTGCCCAGCCTGAGAAAGTAAAAGATTTTTTCCTATTTGCAAAGCCAGGTGCAAGACACAAGCTGTCTTTTCTTTCTCCAAACTGACAACTTTCTTTCTACAGTATCAGCATCTCCAATAATCCATATTCTGTAAGTTAGACTATGCCTTCCTTGTGTTGGTGCCATTTATTTTATATTGTTACGCAGACCATCTTTGCAATTTGGAATGAATGTATTTTTGAGGACTGAGACGTTTTTTGGTTTTTTTTTTCTTTTCCCTTTTTTAATGGTCAAGTACCCTCAGGCATGGGGTTTTCATTCAGGAATGTGACTCTTAAGTGGACCTATAAACCAGGACATCAGAACACCTTAACTAGTTTCTTACAGATAAGGTTGTACAAAGGCTGTCAGAGTGCTTCAACTGCATAGACTAGTGTGGGAGAAATGAAAAACTGCCGGCAATTATAAGAAGGTGGCCCCCGGAAAGCAAACAACAAGGGAAATAGGCTGTGTAAAATGAGTGAGGGTAATGCAGTACTCTTGGGGATGTAGTTAATAAACAGCAAACACTGAGCTCGGCAAACTCCTGATAGTGTTTTCATGTTGAACACAAAATGTCCAGTGCTTAACTAGAGCTATGAATCTTTCAAATACAAAGACCTCTTCATGCACAATTGCCCACTGCATTTCCAGCAGCAATAGAGAGGTTGCATCCTCCGAGTGAGTCCTCTGAGAACTTGTACTGAGCACTGAGTGGTAGCATTAACACTCACTGTCCTGACTCCTGACTGAAGGTACTGACTGTTTATAGTAACCGGGATTTAATCTCTGATGTGCATCTTAAAAGGAAAGACAATAGTTCTGAAAATCACCCAGCTCTTTCAAAAGCAGGCCTTGATAAACAGAGTTGTACTTGGCCCAGTTGCTAATGGTGCTGTATTTACTCATGTAGAGATTACCTTTTCAACGGCCCAGATATTTCCCTATTATGTGTTTCCATTTCAAAATACAGCTGTAGGTTGTCTTCTGCAGTCACCACAGGCAACTGCTGTGTGTGTGTGATCACTGTGCAAGCAAACACTGATTTGGGATCTCCAAGGCAGCAGTCCTCCTCGAGGACCTTTACAGAAGCACTACCAGGGCTAGAACCTGGCAGTCTTGTCCCAGGGCTGGCAGCTCTCTAAGTCATTTGCATTTGCAGCTCCAAGCCAGACTTAGCAAGACACCCATGTTGATCTAGGAACACGGAAGTCACATCCATTAATGTCAGCTGTTAACCTCAGACGTTTTTTCCTAATCTCACACCATTCACCTGGCTCTTGCCTTGGGTGCCAGAACATTATAAACACAAATTTTGCAATGATCACTGGAAACAAAACAAGCTGAGATTTTAAAGTAAAGACTCCTTCTGAATTTAAAAAGTGCTAGGAGTGAAATTTAGGCTGCTTGTATTTCTGCAGGAAATAGTGATTGAAATGCAAATTGGCTTATGCATATTTATTTTGGGGTATTAAATATCTGATCTTTTAGGAGCTTGAACTGTAAATGTATTGATAAAAGAGGATTTATAACATGCTTTAGTTTTGGCTATCAAGCATAAATCAGATTGTATGTGAGAGTTTATCACTTTGTCTGCGCTCCAATGTTTCCCTCCCCACACACACACATCTGTGTACGTGCTTGCTCCTGTTGGGAAGTTTGATACAGTAACTGCTTGCACTGGGTCTGGGGATTCCCATAGGATGCCCCTGCGGTGTTGGAAAGCTGTGGGTTCTGAGGCACGTCACTGAAGGCTGTTTTTTCTCCAGCAATTACCTCATCCATGGGAGATGAAGAATAATTACAGACTCCCTTTTCCTAAGCTTTTTGAATGACGATCTTTCAACTGCCTCTATTGTTTCTGTTTGGTATTATTTTCCATTTTCACCACAATTTCAAGATTAAAATTTAACCCTCTCAGAGGCACAAAAGCCTTTTTTTTTTATCAAGTCAGACAAAAGTGGCACACAACAGTTCTTTTCAGGGCCTCTGAGTTGGGATGTGATG